>NW_026947489.1:79475000-79965000 GCF_034190915.1 Cavia porcellus
AAGTAAGAAAGAAACTAACAAACCAATTCTAAAATGAATATTTAAAAAAAGCAAAGTACCTAAAATAGTCAAAGTAATTTTAAACAGAGAATAAATTTGGAAGACTCATTTGACTTCAAACTTTCTATAAAACTATAATAATCAAAATATTGTATGGCGGGGTCCACCAGTCTTGTAAAAAAAGATACAATGGTACTGATGTTAAGGACAGAAGCAGAAATAAATAGGAAAAAACATAGTTGTACAAGTAGATTCACATATATATGGTAAATTAATTTTTGAAAAAGGTACACAGATAAGGATTATCTTTTTTTCTCTCTCTCTCTCTCCCTCTTTTTTTTTTTTTTTTTTTTTGTACCAAGAATCAAACTCAAGCACTTGTGCGTCACAGGTCCTATGTGTTACAATATACGATTTTACCAAAAACGCTTATCATATCCTTGAACTAAATTTATTCAAACAAATATACCTCAATGTAAAATCTAAGAGTAAATTTGTGTAAGAGATATAGGACAAGCTATGGTGCATGCCTGTAACCCCAGCTCCTTGGGATGCTAAGGCAAGACAATCAAGTTTGAGGCCAGTATAGGCAATTTAACAAGACTACCTCATAAGAATAAAAATGGTTGGCATGTAGCTCTGTAGCACAAAGCCCCCAAAATACAGGACAACTTTTTTTGTGTGGGTTTGATTTATACATGCTTTTGCTGTTGTTGCTGTTTTTGCAGTAGTGGGGATCAAACTCAGGAGTGCTATATCCCTCACCCATTTTCATTTTGTAACAGTCTCACTGAATCGTCTAGGCGGCCTTGAACTGAGGCCTCCTGCCTCAGTCTCCTGAGTAGCTAGGATTATAGGCATTACTGCGCCACCACACCTGGCTGCAAAAATTTCTTTGATAAAAATCAAAAGCAGAGCTGGAGCCGTGACTCAGTTGTGGAGCATTTGATTAGCATGCATAAGGCTACAGATTTAAACCCAGCTCCATTTAAAAACAAATCAAAAGTACAACTCAGTAGGAAGAAACTGACAAATCAGACTTCACCAAAATTGAAAATATTTCCCCTTTGAAAATTAAAAAAGTTTTAAAAAGCCATAGATTTAAAAAAAAAATTTTTTTTTAAAAGCCATAGACTGAGATTTGCAAAACATGTATCTAAAAGAGGCTTATATCTTAAATAATGAAATCGTAACTAAATAAAAGGAAAACAAACACCCTACTTCAAAAATATATGAGGGGGCTGTGGATAAATATCCAAGGCCTGGATATTTATTAATTACAAAGAGGAAAACAGTTGGACCAGGGATATAGCTTAGCAGCACAACATCTGCCTAGCAAGCACAAGGTCCTGATAAAATAGTAACTTTACAATGGAGAAATGCAGCAGATACCACCTTAAACAAGTAAGAATATATCAACGGTGCTGTGACATATTGAGATAATGTATCATACCCCTGATATTATGCACTGAAAAGAGCACAGGATAATTCTAAAGTTTTCTTCACAAAAATATACAACCTCAATCTAATCATGACAAACTCAAACCGAGACTTTTATTTTTTGTGGGTTGAGGATTAACTTAGGCCTCTTGAATGCTACACAAGTTCTATCACAGCTCTTGAATTGAGAAACATTTTAAAAAATACAGTAAGTTAAAATTTTTTATTATTTAAAATAATAAATTACAGGTATACACCTGTAATCCTAGCATTCAGGATATGATGCAGGAAGATCACCATGAATTGAGGCCAATCTGAACTACACAGTAAGACTCTGTCTCAAAAAACATAAAATATGCCTGGTATGGTAGCACATGGCTATAATCCCAGCACTCAGAAGGCTGAGGCCTACACAGTGAGTTCAAGGTCAGCCTAAGACCTTCTCTCAAAAAAAAAAATCAGATGCTAAGTTCATGCACTGAACTAACATTGATTTTCTTAATTTGATAATTATTCTATGAGTGTTTAAGATCAAGAGGCTCTAGGTGAAGAGCATACTTGTACTTTGTACTAATTTGTAAGCCTACTACAAAATTTAAAAGTATTAAAAAAGAATGCCTGACTTTTATTAGTAAAATCTTAACTTATAAGCCTCTGAGAGCTATGTATTAAAAAAGATATTTTAAAAAAAAGAAGATATTCCAGGATTTACTTGGATTTCTATAATTAATCCCATCAAATTATTATCAAACTTTCATAATTCCAATCCCTCTGTATTTAATGTTTATAGTATAACAGAATATTAGCAAATGGAAAGATGTATTTTATTCTAAGAAATAATTATAATAATTCTTTAAATAAAAAGGGAATCAGAGCCTGGGCAGAAAGAAAAGCAAATCATCCTTCAAAAAGGGTAGAGGGCTGAAGATGTGGTAGAGCACATGCTTCATAATCTCCAGCTCCAAAACAAAACTTATTTTCCTTTTCTTTTTATGTATCTATTTTTAAAATGTTTTACAGCATAGGGAGCAACCAGGAGATTTTTACATGCTAAGTAAGCATTCCACTACTGAGTTACACCTTCATATCCCCAGAAATATCAATTCTGACAATATGTGAGAAGATACAAGTCATTAACATTAAGATTATATAATGATCCATGTTCCACTATTCAAATATATACAGTAACTCAAAGGAGAAGGGGACCAACAAAATCAACCATTCTTATTTCTGTCAAACTTAATTCAACTTGCTTTCATTGAATATAATTAGACAATCATCAACTCCAACTAGTAAGCCAAAATAATAATTCATACAGTATTTACTATACTTTACAATGTGCTCAATGTCGAGGATTCAGAAATGATTAAATAGGAGAGACAAATACAGGAATATTGCAACTTCATTTAATGACTATTAAATAATAAAGATATGTTGAATAATATATTGTAGAGGCTATCCTTTAGAGAAAATTAATGAGTTCAAAATTTCTCTATAGCACCAAACAAGACACTAAGTATAACTCCAATGAGGAAACTTAATTCAGTTTAATAAATTTTGCTCAACATAATTTTAAAATTAAACAAGGTTAAAAGACAATGTAAACCAAGTGTGGTGGCACATGCCTGTAATCCCAGCACTCAGGAGGCTGAGGCAGGAGGATCCTTGTGAGCTCAAGACCAGCCTGGGCTACAATGAATGTGAGCTGCAAGCCAGCCTAAACTACATAGCAAGACCATGTCTCAAAAAGACAAAAAAAAAAAGACAATGTATACACTTTCAGCTACATGGAACAAAGTCACTCACTGTTCTATTACCTTGTTGCATTAATTTCCAGTATATAACTGCCCCTTTTCTGACAATTCAAATAATTTCCATAAAACTTCTCTATAAATAGATGCTTTTTTCATTAAATCTGATGGTTGTTTAAGATTTAAAAATGTAACTACTTTTTTCTATACTTTGAAAAAGGTAAGAACAAACAAATTATACCCTTCTTTCAACAGTGAATAGCCTTGTGCCGGGGATTTAGCTTAGCAGCACGAGCGCTGGCAAGCATAAGATCCTGAGTTCAATCCCCAGTATCCAAAAAAAACAGTGAACAGATATTTTCAAAGTACTTTACTAGGACTCATTTTTTTAACCTATCTTTATTTTCACTTATTTTTATTGTTTATGTAACATATCATGTATTTTTATGTTGCCCATCTGAAATTAAGCAATGACTTCAAAACTGTTAAGCAGAAAACTGAAAAGATATCGCCAATGCCCAGTAAAAAGACAACATTTATGGGGCTGAGGATTTAGCTCAGCGGCATACGCACCTGCCTTGCAAGCGTGCGGTTGTGAGTTTGATCCCTGGTACCGATAAAAAAGAAAAAAAAAAAGACAATATTTATATATTTGAAAGAAGTAAAGCCCCTAAATTATTTTATTAAAGTTTGTAGTTGTACATGATGTTAGAAGGGTCTTAAACACTTTCTTTCAAAGTTTAAACCAATTTCACTATGGCTTCTCTTTTTAATTACCCACAGTACTTTTGTGTTCGCCAAATAGTTATGAAGCAAATCACTCTGAAAAGCAAAGGTTTATTTTATGTATTTTCATAGAATATATACAAATAGCTAACAAGCACAGGAAAGAGGGTCATCACTGTTAGTCATTAAGGAAATGCAAATCAAACCCACAAAAAGTTACCACTTCACATCCAATAGGATGCCTATAAAAACACAGAGACTGTGAAGAAACTGGAACCTCTGATATTTATGGTAGCTATGTAAAATAGTTCAGTTCATGTGGAAAACAGCTGGCAGTTCCTTAAAAAGTTAATCACAGATTACCACATATCCCAGCAATTCTAGGGATACACTCAAAGACTGAAAACAGGTACCCAAATGAGTATTTGCAGAGACATGTTCACAGAAGCACTATTCAGAATAGCCAAAGGTGGAAATCTGCCTAACTATACATCAACAGATGCAATGAAAAATTAGCTGCAGTATACACATACAATGGAATACTACCCATAAAAAGGAATAAAGCGCTGAGACATGCTATAACATAAATGAGGCTCAAAAATATACTAAAAAGCTAAACAGAAAGCACTGCCTGTTGTATAATTCCATCTATATGAAGCATCCAGAATAGGTAAATCCACAGACACAGAACAAAGACAGATGATTAACAGGTACAGAGAAGAAAACATATTAGGAGTACTGCTAAGTAAACATAGGGTTTGCTTTTGGAGGAAAATGCTTTCAATAGATAGAGAGGCTAGCTGCACTGACACTGGGAATGAACTATATGCCACTGCACCACCATTCATTTAAAAATGTTTAATTTTGTTATAAAAACCTAACAACTATTTATAAGATAACAATATGCAATATAGCAACTGGTGTTAATTCCCCTACTTTTTTTTTCTTTTTTGAAATCCTGTATCATTTCTAGTCTTTTTTTCTGTTTTTGTTTAAAGTGGGGGGCGGGGGGGGGGGATGTGGGGATTTAGCTCAGTGGCATAAGCACCTGCCTGGCAGGTGGCAGGTTGTGAGTTTAATCCCTGGTATTAACAAAAATTTTTTCACCTCAATTTTTTTCCCTTTTTTAGACAAGGATCTCACTAACACCCAACCTGGACTAGAACTCTTGATCCTTCCACCTCAGCATATCAAATAACAGGCTACAGGTATACACTGCCATGCCTAGCTCATCAGTTTGACTGGGATAGAACATGTCATAGCTATATTAGACACATCCAAGCAGTCTTATTTCCCTTTTATAAGCCAAAGCATACTAAACTTAGTTAATATTTTTCTGTTAACTCAGGGTCATCATTATGGATAACAATGACTAAGCATCTTTCATGTGTCTTAATTATGTCAGCCTCAGCCGTAAAATGCATTTTTTGCTCAATCCTATAATCTTTCTTTGTTTTTTGGTACTGGGGATCCAACTATGACCACGCACTTGCCAGGCTGGTGCTTGTGCTACTGAGCTAAATCTCCAGCCCAATCAGAAGATCTTAACTGAGCCACAGACATCTTTGAATATTAATAAACTTATAGATTACCCTAGAAAATGCACATGTGTACATACATAGCAAATTGCATACAATCTAAAGAAGTTTTTTAAAAAAGTTCACAGGCTCAATGTAACCCACACAAGCAATTTCTATAGAGTCACCTTTGAAGGTAGGAGGTATACTAAAAATATTATCTCTTACGTTCCTTTTCAGTTCTATATTTTTTGATTCTACTGCAGACTAATACAGTGGGAGAGTCTCAAGGTTTACACAGGTTTATAGACTTGTGCCATTCTTTTTACTTCTTGCAGTTTTAAAAACATTTGTCCTAGTTCACAGTCAAATTCTCTATGATTGCTAGTTGCTGTTCAACGTTTAAGAGTATTTAAACTTGGGCCAGGGATTTAGCTCAGTGGCTCAAGCGCTTGACTGGTAAGTATAAGGTCATGAGTTCAATCCCCCATACAAAAAAAAAAAAAAAAAAAGTACTTAACTTTAAAAACTTAGTCTCATTAGTACTATGTCTTTTGCATTAAAAAGGAGGCATACAAAATAATGCCAATTCTGGTAAAATCTAAGACAATTAAGTAATTACAAAAAAAAGGGAAAATATCTCATTAAGTACTAAACTGGGACACTGATAATGAGCCAAAAATGAACATAGAGAAGAACAAGGACAGTGTAAGCTGGGACATTGGGGACAATTTCATAGAAAATTTTAATGGACAAGGGTAAAGGACAGATGAGATCAAAAGGACACTAAAGAGACATTAACACATAGCCAGAGAAGTTATAATAAGGACTGTATGCAGAGTGTGAAATAAGGTAGTAAGAGACATGAAGCAATCAACCATAGATAATCTTAAAAACTACAGAAAAAGCTGGGCATCGCTACATACCTGCAATCTCAGGCACTCAAGAGGCCAAGGCTAGAAGATCACAAGTTTGTGACACACTGTCTCAAAATAAAAAGGGTTGGGCTAGCATGAATGAAGGCCCTGAGTTCAATCCCAGAACAGGAAGGGAAAAAAAATATTTACTAATAAAAATAATCTGGGGCCGACGATTTAGCTCAATGGTATAAGTGCCTACCTGGCAAGCATGAGGTCATGAGTTCGATCTCCGGTACCAAAACAAACAAACAAAAAAGATAAAATAAAATAATCTGTAGTAAAAACAGGTGTGAAGAGATGGTTACTGAGGAAGGAGGAATAAGAGGGAACTGTCGGAGTGTTAAAAGTTTCAAAAAACTTTTGCCTGTTCTTTTCCAAAGAGAGATGAGACAGATAGAAAGGTAGGTAGATAGGAAAAAAGAGATTTACTAGTTTTTTGTTTTGTTTTGGTACCAGGAATCAAACTCAGAGCCTCACGCTAGCCAGGCAGGCACTTTGCCACGGAACTAAATCCCCAGCCTTACTATAGCTTTTTTTGTTTTTTGTTTTTGTTTTTGTTTTTCCTTTTTTTTTCCTTTAACTTTCCTTAACTTTTTATTGGTACCAGGGATCGAACTCACGACGGCCTGCTTACAAGGCAGGTGCTTATGCCGCTGAGCTAAATCCCAGCCCCCCTACTATAGCTTTAATCTGTGTGATAGACACATTTGTGAATTTTCTTTTACTATTTGTATACAATACTACAATTAAAACACACACAAGGTGTTTGTGTAGGATAATACAGTAAATGTCTTTGTAGATGTGAACAAGTAAAAGGAGATGTAGTCTAGGGATGTAGTTCAGTGGTAGAGTATTTGCCTAGCATGCATGAGGCACGAGGTTTCATCCACAGCACCACCATCACCAAAAAAATAAAGTGCTGTATTATGACATAAGTCTTACAATAATCCATATAAGGACCTAAAGATCTCAACTAGAATAGGATAATAGCACAGAATTAAGATAATGCCAACACCACATAATAACATGGTATGTACTGTTTTAAGATCTGTATATATAATGCTTCTTATCTTCTTAAAAATGGTATGAAAATGGTATGTGAGGGATTTAGCTCAGCAACATAAGCACCTGCCTGGCAAGCTTGAGGTCCTGAGTTCAATCCCTGGTACCAAAAAAAAAAAGTGCCAACGATATACTGAGTAGCTCAGGGCAAGCACAAAGCCCTGAGTTTGGTTCCCAGTTACTCCCCCCCAAAAAGTTATATAAAAAGTATTATTATTATTCTCGTTATAAAGATGATAAAACTGAGGCCTAGAGAGATTGATTTGCCCAAGTTCATATGCAGTAAGAATATCCATGACAAGTGAGGCAAGGTGGCACACATCTGTAATCCCAGCCCTTTGGAAGGCTGAGCCACGAAGACAGGAAGTTTGAGCCCAATTTGGGTAATTTAGAGACTTAGCAAGACCCTGACTCAAAATAATAGATAATAGATGTAGCTCAGTACAAAAGCCCTGAGTACTGGGGGTGGGAGGAGACCCGTAACAATAAACTTCGCCACATCATATCACATACATATTCCTAAATACACAACAAAACAAAAATGAGACTGCTAACAAAAACAGGGACTGAAAGAGTTATCATAGGGATAGAGTGCATCCAGCAGCAATAGCCCTTGTCCTCACCACGTCATGTGACTGTCACACTACCCTCTTACAAGAGTTCCCACCTGACTACAACCCTCACTCAGTACTTATGACCATTGGCATGATCACTTGCACATCCTCTACTCCTAAAACAAAGCTGCAAGTAGTTTCTCACAAGGATGT
Organism: Cavia porcellus; assembly: GCF_034190915.1. Taxonomy (NCBI): domain Eukaryota; kingdom Metazoa; phylum Chordata; class Mammalia; order Rodentia; family Caviidae; genus Cavia; species Cavia porcellus. The sequence continues at coordinate 79,483,184 of NW_026947489.1, forward strand.
TACAGATTCTAGAAAAAAAAAAAAGAATAAAACATTTCAAAGAAAGAAATACCACGACTTCATAACCTATTGCATGAATACAATAACCTATTGCAGAGAGAGAGAGAATAAAAAACAATCCCAAAGCTTCTTACTTGGAAGACTTCAGAAATGCCACTAACAGAAATGAAAATATGTGTCCACAAAAAAGTCAATACAAAAACATACAATAAAGTCTTATTCCTATGTGCCAAAACTCAAAAATGACTCTAATATCAGTAACAGGTGAGTAGATAAACCAACTGAGGTATATACAAACACTGAACTACTATTAAGCCTACTGACTTACTGATAGCCATTTGAGTCCCTGTTTTTGTTAGCAGTCTTGTTTTTGTTTTGTTGTATATTTAGGAACATATATATAATGAACTACTGACACATGCAATGATATGGAAGAATAACACATACATTATGCCAAAAGAAAGAAGCCAAACAACCAGTCATAGTAGTGCACACCTGTAATCCTAGCACTCTTGAAGCCTTAGGCAGAGAATCCTAAATTCCACTCTGGGGTAATGTAGCAACTTAGAAACATACTGTCTCAAAACAAAAAACTCAAGCACTGTAGATGTAGCTTAGTGCAAAGACTCTGGATTCATTCAATCCCCAGTGAGGTAATACAAATAAATAAGTAAATATTTTTTATGAAAATAGCTGGAGCCAAGCATGGTGGTACACGTCTATAATCCCAGCACTCAGAAGGCTGAGGCAAGAGGATCTTTATGAGTTTGAGGCCAGCCTGGGCTACAAAGTGAGCTCAAGGCCAACCTAAAGTGCATAGCAAGACCTTATCTCAAAAACAAAAAAGAAAAAAAAAAAAAAAAGAAAAGGGCAGGAGATGTAGCTCAGTGTGTAAGCCCAGTGTGTACAGGGCTCAATTACCACTACTGGGGGGGACGGGGGAACCACTCCTCACCCTGCCCTTTTTTTTTTCTTTTTTGAGACAAGATCTCACTATATAGTTTGAGATAGTCTTGAATTCACTATCCAGCCCAGGCTGGCCTCAGACTCACAGCCTCAACTCCCTGAAGTACTAGAATCACAGACATGCAGCCACCATGACTGGCAAGATTTTATATTATAGCTATTTTGCATGTTTTAACAAAAGTATTTCATATCTTGGCAATAAAACCATTTTACTGTTATTGACTAAATTTTCCACCTCAATGATAATCACAAAACATTTTAAATGTTTGCTTACTATATCTACTACACCATTTATATCCTGATATATTCCATCCCATTATCTAAAAGACCAAATGAAAATCTGTGTTATGAGGCTCTTACATTAACCAGATTTCTTGATGAATCTACTTGTTTAGAAGAAATGCGATACAAAAAACTGTGATGCTAATTCTCCAACTTCAGGTGTCTTTTTGAAAGAATATATTTGCACTCAAAAATCTGCATTCCAAATCTGGTAAATAAAAATAACAGTTATCTGATTCCTAAAGTGCCCAAAGCATGCAACTTCCAAACAAAGTCTATTCATGAAGGTAAAAATAATTTCACAAATCATATTTCTACTTATTATAAGCAAAAAAGATCCAATCTAATTTCAATATCAAAACCAATAAGTAAAAAAAAGGAAAACCATCACCCTTATTATCTAATTCATTATTAAAATAATAAACATCTACCTAGTATTTATTCAACCAGAGAAACAAAATTTCATTTAGCAATAATCCATTATTCAGGGATTTGATATAACATCTTTTACAAGAGCAATAAATCTGTTAAACTTAGAACCTTTCTAACTACCTAATATATATTACAAAAACAAACTCATAACTCATTTGTGTCTAAAACTATGCTACTCTTGGAACACAATGGCTATTGGTCATTTTATTATGTATTTGTATGCATAATCATGTAAATAAGGAAAACACCCAAATTCTATACTTCCTATTCCTGGCAATCAAGTTTCTCTACTAAAGACTACTTCCGAGTAAAACTATTTTCACATCTTTTCCTCCTTACACTCTTTTTTACTGTCCCTAATACCACCACCAAAACTAGGGCCTGAGCCCAGAGTCTCAAGCATGCTAGGAAAAAGCTCCACCACTGAGTTACTTTCCCAGGCTTTTTTATTTTTTAGACATAGATCACCAAGTCTAGTCTTCAACCTGCAATAGTGCCTCAGCCTCTCAGTAGCTGGCATTACAAATGCCACCTAGCTAATTTTTTTCACCTATAATATTCCCTATTTTACTAATAGTAAAATAGGCCTAGATGGCAGAGAGGAGACTGGGACAATCTTTTCATTTCACATTAAAGTTTTGTGACAATATATAAGCATTCATATATAAAACAAAAATACTATGTCACTCCTAAACTGAAGTTTAAAACTTTTTTTGTTTTTGTTTTTTACTACTGGGGATTTTTTTGTTTTGGTTTGGTTTTTTGGTACAGGGACTCAAACTCACAAATTTGTGCTTGCCAGGCAGGCGCTGTGCTGCTGAGCTACATCTCCAGCTCACTAATGGGATTTAATCAAATCCCTGCACATGTCAGGTATGTGCTCTGCCATTGATCTATACCCCAAGCCCACTTATTCTAAGACAGATTCTTGCTCAATTGCCCAGGCTGCCCAAGAGGAACTTGAGTTCTTCCTATTTCACCCTCCGAATAGCTGGGACTACATACATGTACTACCATGCCAGGCAAAAGACCTTTTACTGATCCTTACTTTTAAATTATTTGTTGTTTTCAAGAGAATGGAAAAATTATTACTATTAACAACTATATGTCAAAGTAAGGAATCTAAAAGGTAGCACATCACATTGCTTAAGACTCAGAACCCTTAAATTCTAAAAAACAAAGCCAACTGCAGTTAACTATTCCTATCATGTAATGGTCTTTATAAAATAATCACAATCTACACAGCATAAGATTAAACATTCTGGGGCCAGGGATTTAGCTCAGTGGCATGCCAGCTTGCAAACACAAGGTCCTGAGTTTGATCCCCACACACACAAAAAAAAGATTAAACACTCCATATTAAACATTATACTATACAGAGTTCCTATGCAACAATGAGAAGTTTCCTTATTAGGCTAGCAAGTAATTTTAGTTTTCACAGTCAGGAATATGGAGGTTTTTGGCAAAGACACCACCTTGTAGGACTGTCAGTGACATTAAATTCCTACGTCTAAAAAAAATTCTGGGGGCTGGGGATTTAGCTCAGCGGCATAAGCACCTGCCTTGCAAGCAGGCAGTTGTGAGTTCGATCCCTGGTACCGATAAAATGGAAAAAGACAAAAAAAACACAAAAATTCTGGACTTCTCAGTCTTACTGGAAATAAATCTGTAGAAATCAATGCAAAATACAAACTAAGAACTCAAAAGTACTACCATGACAAGCCAAGGACAGCAGTGTACACCTGCAATTCTAACACTCTAGGAGTTACGGTTAGGGTTATTCAGCATATTAGTCACATAATAAATTTTAATAAACTACAGATTATAATTAATATTTTAAAATTAAACCTATTCGCTGAAATAAAATAAAAGTTTAATCTGCTCCAAATACAAAGTTCCCTTACCTAAGTGTGGTGGTGCCTACCTACTTTCCCAGCATTCTGGAAAGTTGAGACAAGATCATAAGATGGAATCTGGCCTGGAAAACTTAGTGATTAAGCCCACTTGTAATCCAGCCTAATTGAGAGGCTGAGACAGGAGGCTCACTTGAGCCTAGGAGGCTGAGGCCAGGTTAGCAACATAGCAAGACTCTGTCTCACTCATGAGAAACTGAACTCACATATAAGGTATGATACATGTTTCCTAATATAAAAACCTCAGAAATTATCAGCATTTTCACAACTGCTGGTACCCCACCAGAATCTTTTAGACAACAATTCTTAGTACTCTCCAATTCTGAGACCCAGGAAATAGGGAATGTAAATAGGCCCAATTTGACTATCAAATAGACTAGAGATGGTATCAATAAAGACTGAAAGTAGAGTTGCTGAAAGAAAAAAGCAATAAATACAAAAATACTTCAGAGATACTAGATTAGAAGTAAAAGGGTTATAGAATAGTGGTACTAGGGGCTGGGGATTTAGCTCAGTGGCATAAACGCCTGCCTTGCAAGTGTGTGGTCATGAGTTCGATCCCTGGTACCGACAAAAAAGGAAAAAAAAAAAAACTAAAAAAATAGTGGTAGTGTATTTGCCTAGCATGCTTGAAACTCTTGGGTTATATATTCAATACAGGAAAAAAAAAGGTAAAAGGAATGAGGAAAAAATGAAATTTCGAAATAAAGTTAACTTTGGTACCCAGAACACAAAAACTATGACAAACGTAAGTTTCCCATAGTAATGTTTACCATTACTTACATACCACACTCTTGACATTCATCATCATTTTTTAAATTGTTACTGTGATTCACTAAACTGAATTCACAAGCCATTATTGGGTCATAATCTAAGAGGAACTAACAGTCACATGAAAAGCCTCGCTTTCCTCTGAATATTTGTCTTAAGAAAATTATAAGGGGGATCGGGGATATAGCTCAGTGGCACAGCACCTGCCTAGAAAGCATGAGATCCTGAATTGAATTCCCAGTATGAAAGAAAGAGAGAGAGAGAGAGAGAGAGAGAGAGAGAGAGAGAGAAAAAGGAAGGAAGGAAGGAAGGAAGGAAGGAAGGAAGGAAGGAAGAAAGAAAGAAAGAAAGAAAGAAAGAAAGAAAGAAAGAAAGAAAAAAGAAAAGTCAAGTCCAAGGACAGGGACAATGTCTTAATGCAAATAATAATCAGTTTGTTGAATGAATATATTTTGGAATATAAAGCACTCTCAAGATAAAGACAGACCTACAAAGATCATCTAAATTTTTAAAAAGGCTTTTAAAAAATGAATATTCTGGATGTCTTCAAAGCTAGAGATAATAAAAAGTTCTGGAGGCAAAATGTGATAACAATTTTTTTCTTAAATAAAGTACGAAAGGTGGGAAAAAAATTCCTATTAGGAACTGGGGAATATATAGCTCTGTGGTAGTAAAGTATATACAAGCACAGTTTTTGGTTCAATCTCCAGTACCCCTCAAACAACAATGAATACAACTCACATTAGTATTAAATAATACATATGTATTATTTAATATTAATTTAATAAAGTAAAATATCCTTATAATCAACCATTTCTCTAAAAATATGTCATTCTAGACCAGGGATATAGCTCAGTGGGGTAATCACTAGCATGCACCAGGCACTAGTTTTAATCCATAGAACTGCAAATGTCAGATTCCAAAAAGTACACACACACACACACACACACACACACATATACAGACAAATAAATTCTGAGTATGTGTGCTAGGATCAAATCCACAGGGTAGGCAAACCCTCTACCACTTAGCCACATCCCCAGTTCCTGCATGCCATTCTTGGTTTGTTTGTTTGTTTGTCGTGGGTTTTTTTTCACTTGTTATATTTTGTTTTTGAGACAGAAACTTGCTTTGTAGCCTAGGCTGGTCTCAAACTCATGATCCTTCTGTCCCAGTCTCTCAGTGTTCGGAATACAGGCATGTATGACCACACCTTCCTTCATTCTTAAATGTTAAGACTTCCTATACTCATTCATAAACATTTATTAAGCAGCTAATGCATGACAGCCAAGAAGTTTTTAAGTGCTTATTATCTACCAGGTAGGGTCAGGATATAGCTCAGTGGCATAGGATGTAGTTCAGTGGCAAGCACAAAGTCCTGAGTTTGACTCCTAGTATTAAAAAAAATGTTAAAGAAACACAGCTAATAAATAACAACGTTAAGATAATACTAAATCATGCCGGGGGTTTAGCTCAGCGACATATGCACCTGTCTTGCAAGCGCACAAATACTAAGTGCCAGAAAGTTTTGTTCCATTTTATTATTTGATTATTTTCCCCCTCAGGAACCAACGTTGTATGTCTTTAAAATGTTGCAGTAATTCACCTACATCCTAACTTGCATAAAACTATTTGATCAAATAATTTATCAAGAAGAAAAAAACTGGCCTTTTTTCAGCTTAAAAGTTAAATTAGAGTACAGTTAAATCTAGTTACTTGGACTTTTTTTTTTTTGAAAACAAAGTTGGCCTCAAGTGATACTCCTGCCTCAATAGCGTTTTTTTTTTTTTTAAACCACAGTGTACTATTATCACTATGCAAGGTACTTAGTAACTTGTACTTTAATTCATAGGCCAGGTACTTACATTCTGAGCACTACTCCACCTTTTATGGACCACTTAATTTTTTTACTAAATGGAAGGAACAGCCTTGCCAGGCATGGCGGCACATGCCTATAATCCCAAAACTCAGGAGGTTGAACAGGAGATTCATGGAGAGTTCAAGGCCAGCCTAGGCTACATAGTGAGTTCAGGGCCAGCCTAAATTATACAGGGGGACCTTGTCTCAGGAAAAAAAAAAAAAGGAGGAAGAAGAGGAACAGCATTAAACTGTATTTCAGAACAAAAGTTTGCTTCTAGCACAAATGGGACTGAGAAATAACCTTTGCTATATAACAGCAAAACATCTTAACATTTTAAATGCTTCTAGCCCCTTCACACTTTTTTTCAAACAATGTTTTAATTCACAGATTTGTTTTAGAAGACGTGAGATTTCTCTTAATGAAATTAAGTATCAATTTTCATATATAACTTCAAATACTTTAACCCAACAATGGAATACAATGGGAATAGAACACTACAGGTTGTATCTTCTTATCTCCCAATCCCTCTCCCTTTATTTCACCTCCCCCACACCACCCCATACAGAAGACTGAACTTGGGGTCTTTGCACTGAGCCACCTCCCCATCCCTGTTTCGAGGTACCCAAAACAAAACCAAAAAAAAAAAAAAAAGTCCCAATTTCTATAAAGTAATACAACTGCAATTAATTGTTTTAAGTAACAGACACAGCCAGACAAAGTGCGGGTCCACAACTGCAATCCTAGCTACTTTGAGACCGCAGGTTCCACACCAACCTGAACAATGTAGGAAGACCCTGTCTCAAAAACATCTGGGGATTTAACTCAGCTGTGAAGTGTCCCTATGTTTGATTCAACATACAAAAGACATTCCTGATAAACAAAAAGATATAAATAATTGGTTTTAATATACAAATCAATCAAATGCAAAAGAAAAATTTCCAGGTAATATGAAAAACAGATTAATCTTAACTCTAATTTCAATTCAGCAGTTGGCCCTTAGATAACTTCTGGACTTACTAAGTATTCACATGTATTAAGAACCATCAAATTATTAAATTATTCATATACAGTCTGATACCCTGTAACTAATCCATTTCTTTTTTTGTGTAATGACATGCAGATCTTGATAAAAAGCTTATTTTATATTAACACACTCAATTGGTTGCCGTGTTCAGTTATCCAAAAAATCCATATTATGTAAAATACAACAGTCAAAAAAAAAGAAAATTCAACAGACATTTTCCATTTAGTTCAACTCTGTTTGGGGTCTGTATACTTGCTCCCTCTCTTTAAGCCTCTCAGAGGCCTGGCGATGTGGGTCAGTGGGAGTATTTGCCTTACATATAGAAGGCCCTACTCTGATACCCAGCACAGCAAGGAAAAGAGAAAAACTCTCAGAGTTTAAATTTATTTGAGATACTATTCTTTAGTTTGGAAGCAATGTTTTGTTACTGTCACGATAATCTTAGCCTATTAAAGAGTTGATTCTCACAAATTCTTCCATGTGTAAAATACAAGAAATATAACAAAATTAACAAATCAAGTGTCAGAATGCCAAAAATTAAGTCATTAAAAGAGAATTCAGAGAAAGAGCCAGTTGTGAAAGAACAGGAAGTGTGTACACTGTCATTTTCTAGACGAACTATTTAAAAACATAAGAAGTTCCATACTCATCTGGAATTAACCCAGACTAATCACTCAGTCTTCTCTTTCTGACAGTGCCATTAGAAGTCATCTGAAATAACCCCCAGGCAGTTTTCCTTAATAATAAACTTATCAAATTGATCATGAACACAATTTTAAAACTTTTTAGAATCCCTACTAGCTATGGAAAACCAAGTTTTTTTTTAGCTATCCTGGCAAGTAGTACTTCTTAGTTCTAGTATGCTAACATATATCAAGTAGTTAACCAAACCCTATCTACATTCTGAAAGTTTGTAGCTTAACTGATAAATCCTGTCTTCCTGCATCTTTCCAAAATAAAAGCAGTCACTCTTTACTGAGCAGTATGTTTGGATTTACATATGCTAACATATAAGAATTCAATATCAACAAATCAAAATACAGAAAATTTGTGTTTATGGGTATAATTTGTCAATTAGGAGAAAACTCTGCACATCACAATGTGCAGGTCTGGGCCATGAAATAAAGATTTAAATGAACAGTGCTGTTTAAGTAAATTAAGATGAACATCTAAAGAAAATAAAGGTAAAGCAAATTCTATTGTGCAGAAAAAATAAAATACATCAGCATCATGGAATAAGATGACACAAACTAAATTAGTGCCTAGCACTGTTGTTAACATCTTTTAAGTCTCTGTATTCAAACAGGTTTCAAAATGTAATGCACCATATACAACATTAAATGACAACATAATGCAGAAGCATTTTTAAATAATGCTCTAATGAAAGTTTAAATACCACATACTACTTGTTAATAAAATAAGACAACTCATCTACAACATAGTAATTTCCATCACTTTGTGAAAAATTACTTAATTCTACCAATATTCATATATGGAACATTTTTACATCACTAGTAAATCCCAATACTTGAAGAAAAAAGGTACTGGCAGCCCATCCAGAATACTTTAAGATTTGAAAACTACTTTTTAATCACAAAGAAGCACTTGTTAATTTTATTTCCACTCCTAAAGACAAAATCAACAAGTACAACAGCAATTCAGATTATGTAAAAAGTATGTATGACATGTGCAAGTCAAAAATATGACTACAGAACACAGATCCATCATAGTGTAATTAAGCAGATTAGTTTACTGTCCTGCATTTCCTTAAGAAACAGCGTTTGCTAGGGAAAAGATCGTTCCCAATCATTTTCAGAAAATCCCAATTTTAGTATTACACAAAATAGTATTAACCTTAAAAACTCACAGCCCAGGGGCAAATGTCCATCAGACAGTCTCTCTGTATGTAATAATCTCTAATAATTTCTTCAAGAACTACAAAAGGCACAGGGAGAAAGAAAAAGGAAATGAGAGGCTACAATTATTTTGTTTGAATCCGAATAAAATTTTAACCTGTTCAAAAAAATGTCAATCCAGATATTTCTGTGTCAAAAAGAGGGAGCAAGACAGACATCAAGTTTCTAACATGAAAAGGGTCCCCTCGAAAGGCCACATCCCTCAACAAAAACAACAGAAGACACACTTTCCACGAACAGTTCAAGGGAAAAGTATTAATGGAACTGTTATCAATTTAAAAATCAAAGGAAAAAGAGTAACCTTTCCAAGGGAAGCGCCATTACACTTCCTCCCTCTCTTCAGTGTATACATGGATCTGTGTATGAAGAAACTGCCTTGGACTTCTGCAGCACTGCAGTAGACTAGAGATTGAGAAAGGGGGAAGGGTTGGGGGAGAGAACCGTTTCCATCACCCCTACTGAAAAGGGATAGAGACTTTCTGCGGGGGAGGGGGTGGAATCGACCCAGCGACCTACTCCTCACGCAAGTCTCCCTTCCCAAGAATACAGTACTCATAGACACTACAAAGGAGGAGCGGGAGTACAGGGACCTAAGGGAAAGGGACCTCGCGCTTTTAAATCGGGGTGCACCTCAACCCAGCCTCGCAACGAGGGCCACACCTTCCTTGAAACACAGCCTTCCACCACCCCTTCCGGTGACCCTCAGGAAAAAGGAATGTAATTGCTCTCGCTCCTCAAAACAGAAGGGCACCCAGTCACCAGCTTCTTCACCCCACCCACAGAATCACAGACCCTCCTTGTCTGCTTCCCCCACCCCACCCTCACATCCCTTCTTTCACACAGAGGCCTCAGAAGGCTGACTTTCCCCACCCCCTCCACGTCTCCCTTTCCCAAAGCAGAGGTGCCCTTACCCTTTCGCCGACAGGTCTGGGGCGGAGTAGGCAGCCCCCCGCAGAGCTCTGGTGGCCGTTACGCTGGAGCGCAAGGAGTAAGCAGGAGGGGGCCCGGAGACAGACCGTCCCCCCCCCCCAGCCCCAGCGAGCCGCCCAGCCCAAGCTCTGCGACAAGGGGCGGGGGGGGGGTTAAGGGGACGACCGGGGTCGAGGAGGCGCCCTTAGAACTCGGGCTCAGCTAAGATGGCGCGGGGAAGTGCCGGGAGCAGCCGCCGCTGCTGCTGCTGCTTGCCGCCGCCGCCTCGAAGGAACCAGCCTGGGCCTCGGCCGCTTCCCGTCTTCACACAGCCGAGGCCCTCTTGGTCCCCCGCCGCGGCCCCTCGGCGGGCGGGCCCACGAGCAGCCCTCTGCCACCACCACCACCCTTGGGAAGGGGGCGCTCACAAAGGGAAGCGAGGCCGCGGGCCGGCCGGCGGGCGGCGGGGCGGGGTCCCCAGGGGCCGGGAGGCCTCAAAGGCTCTAGGGTGCTTAGCGCTCTCAGCCCGCGAAGGGCGCAGGGCGAGCGGGACCCCTCCTCTCTCCTCAAACAGGCAGCAACACCGACTCACTCTCTTTGCCACCCTCCCTCGCTCCCTCCGAACCCTGAAGCCACAGAGCCCGGCCGCTGCCCAGGTTCCCCCCCTTCCCCAACACCACTCCCCTCCTCCAGACAGTCATTCCAGTCTCTGATCTCGCGAGGTTTCCTGCCTGACAGGCCCGACCCTGCGTGAGATACGACTGCGAGCGCGCGCGTTCTCACATGAACGCGCGAATCCTTTTTGTGGGCGGGGTATCCCGTGTGGCCAGAGCCTTGTCTTCTGTCCAGCCCCGCCTCCCTGAGCTCTGAGGTCCGGTGCAACGCTGGCGTCAAGTGCATTCGTTTCGCCTCGGAAGTAGGCAATCTTATCTGCACTTCCCCAGTTTCCCACTTTGTAAGGCGTCAGCTCCTCACACTTCTATGAATGTAAAAGTTTGCCCTGAAACGTATGAGGTCCCAGTCCTCCACATCTTAGTTCGATTCCTCCGTGGAATTCAGAGGTAAACCGGGTCTGCGAGATTCTAATAGTTTATAGTAATTTTGAAACAACTGGGAAATTACAGATCGAAGTTGCCCTGTATATTGGGGGTGGTAGGAAAGAGAGAATTTCTTCAAAAATTTTGTTGAATGATGGGAGGTTTTTTTTTTTTTTTTTTTTTAGGAACAAAAGCAGCAAACTAGAGACCCCAAAGGATCTAATACAAAAACAGTTTAGGAATCTTGAAATGTGCCTAAAAATAATCATAAAATATCGTAGGTCTTGCTTGGCAGAGCGGTTTACTCCTATAATCCCAGAGACCTGAGAAAATGAGGCAGGAGATGCAAGTTTATATCAAAATTAGTAATAATAGGGGAAGGGATGTATCTCGGTGGTAAAGAGCTCTTGAGTTCAATCCTCTACACCAAAATAAATAATCATTATTCTTTAACTAACCAACATAACTGAGACAAATCTGTTTTGTGAGTAAAAATTTACTTTGAAGAAACAATTTGTTAGGTTTTTATTTTTGTATCTGCTGCCATTTCTTTCTTTTCTTTTTGGCAGTACTGTACTAGGGATTAAACACAGGGCCTTTGCACTGAACTAAGTGCCAGTGCATTTTTTATGCTTTATTTTGAGTCAGGGTGTTGCCATATTGCTAAATGAACCAGGATGACCTCAAACTTACGGTCCTCCTGCCTCAGCCTCCCAGAGTGCTGGAATTTTAGCCATGAGCCATCAAGTCACAGCCCACACCATTCTTTAACTTACCTCCACTCTTCCCATAAATATTAGTTGCACTCCTCCTTATTCCACCAACACAAAGGAAAATTTTTTTCAAAGATGGAAATACAACCCAGGACTTCACAGATGCTAAGAAAAGGGCCATCTTTGAGTTACTCCCACAGCCCCAGAGAGAATCTTGAAGGGACCCTGATTGACTGGCTGGCTTTCTTTCTTTCTTCTTTTATTTAATTCTGTATTTGTGTCTGTGATCAGGTACTGATAGGACTCCCTTCTCAAATAGCAAGTTCTTCAAATTTCTCTTCCTCTGCCTCTCCTTGTCTCTCTCTCTCCCTCTCTTACCCTCACAGACACACAACACGCGCACACACACACACACAGAGGGACTTACCTTAACAAGTTTGTTCAATAAAACACCACTAGTAAATGCTGTGAAACTTGCTAGCTATTTCAGTTAAAAACTTACCCAAAGGGGAAAAAATAACATTCATTGGTATACAGAAAATAATGTTAATGCCTTATTGCAGATCTTGAGTTTGGGTGGATTTAACTCCCAAACATTTCTTTTTGTCCTGTCTTGACTCTCCCTGGCTCTGCAGTGGTGGTTTGGTTCTCATGGCTTCTCATCTGGGGCACTGTAATTGCCTTCTAACTGCTTTCCTTGTTCCCTCAATATACCCAATTCACTATACTAATGCAAATAGTTTTAATGCTCCTAAAGCACGGTTTCTAAAAGCTGAATGTGTCATGTCTGCAAAAAAAAAAAATCTTCTATGAATTCCCTCAAACTCTTTTATGTCCTTATTTAGAATGTTTGTACCATCCTGAGCAGTTATTCACTATCCTGCCAACTGCTAACATCCAAGACATACATGGCATTTCTCTACGTGAAATACCTTCTGTAGTTAACTCAGATCCTTCAAGACTCAGCTTACCTGACACTTCCCTTGATAGATTGCCTCATATTCCAGTCAGGGATCCTTTAAGCCTACAAATTGGGGTCAGAAGGATGTGAGGAGAACAATGGGTACCAACCATCTTTTGACCTTATTAGGAAAATTACACAAGCAGTGGCCAAACCAATAACTCTTTCCATACATTCTTATTTCATCTTCGTAACAAACCTGTGAAGTAAATGCTATTACCTCCATTTTATAAATGAAGAAACCACAGTTCCAAGAGTTTGTATCATTTGCCCTGAATCACACAACTGATAGATAGGTGGGAAGCTAGAATTGAACCTAGAGGTTTGAATGAATCCAGACCATACCATACCATATTGTATTCCCCACACCACCAACCAAGGGCAAATGTATCTGTGTGTATGTATGAGAGAGAGAGAGAGAGAGAGAGAGAGCACAAGACAGAGACAGAGACAAAAAGAGACAGTGAAGATTATATACTGAACTACTTCCCCAAACCCCTCAAAGCTCCCCACACACACACACCTTCTTTGTCATTCTGAGATAGGGCTTTAGTAAGTCACTAACCTGCCATGGCTGGGCTGCAATTTGAAATCTTCCTATCTCGTCCTCCTAGGGTGCTAAGATTACAGGTGAGTACCATCACACCCAGCTTCCAAAGACACTCTGATGCCATTTTTCTGGTATGTGAAAGAGATGCCTGAGCATGTGTAATGTCAGCGTATCTGCTGTTACATATGTGAAAACATAACTATCCACTTTGTCTTTCGGTGCACTGATTAATATGAGTATCTGTCCAGTTAAACTCTTTTCTTTTTTGTTTTTTGTTTGTTTGTTTGAGATAGAGCCTAGTTATGTGGTGCAAGTTGGCCTCAAACTCATCCATCCTTTAGTCTCCGCCTCCCAAGTGATGAGATTACAAGAGTGTGACAACACATTCAGTTTATGAAACTCTTTTCGTATTGTAAATCAGTAAAGGATTACAGAGGATTTAGCTCAGTGACACAAGTGCCTGTGTGGCAAGTGTGAGGTCATGAGTTTGATCCCTGGTACCAAAAAAAAAAAAAAAAAGAAAAAGAAAAATCAATAAAAGATTGAATCCTGCTTAAATCAATTTAACAAATACTTGTTGAATTCCTATTTTTTGTTACAATTAAATAAAATACAGGAAGGGCAAACAAAACTAATATTCACAGCAATACTGTAGGCCAAACAGTATATGAAGCAAGTGCTTTACGTTCTTTACCCTCTTAGTCTTCCCAACATCCTTGAAAGAGGGATGATAATGATGATTCTCATCACAGAAAAAGACAGCTTAGAAAAATTAAGTAACTTCATGCAATATCACATAGCTAGTAGATGAAAAACTAAAATTAGACTATAGTTTCTATATTGTAAACCAGTTTTTTCCACTGCTTTCAAGTCTCTTTTCCCAAACCTTCTTCCTATCCCACTCTCGGGAAATCAATATCCCTTAAAAAAGGACAAACTGGGTATGTGGTGCAAGCCTATAATCCCAGTACTCGGGGGACTAAAGCAGGAGGATCACTGCAAATTTGAGGCCAGCCTGAGCTACAAAATGAGTTCAAGGCCAGTTTGACCTGCATAGTGAAACCCTGTCTCAAAAAAGACAAAAAAAAATCTTATTACAGAGACAAGATCTGCATCCACAAAATATCTAAATAATGTAAAATAACCTGTGGACAAAGAATGCTCTAAACCAGATCTTTAAAAGATGTGGTATTCTTATACAATGGAGTACTACTCACCCATAAAGAAGGATAAACTTGAGACTTTTATAGGCAAATAGATGCAACTTGAGACCATACTCATAAGTGAAATAAATCAGACATGCATGTATAAACATCATATTGTCTTGCTAATGTAAGAAACTGAAAGAAAGAATAAATGTATATGTGTATACCATTGTTACCCCCTAATTATTGTGTTTTGAGATTTTTTTTCTCTTTAAAATAAAACAGATTTGAGGGCTGAGTATTTAGCTCAGTAGGTCAAGCACTTGCCTGGTAAGCACAAGGTCATGAGTTTGATTCCCAGTACCAAAAAAAAAAAATCTAAAAATTTAAAAAAAATTTTAAAAACCAAATTAAAAAAAATAAACTAGAGGCTGGGGATTTAGCTCAGTGGCATAAGTGTCTGCCTGGCAAGTGCAAGGTCATGAGTTTGATACCCAGTGCCAAAAAAAAAAAAAAAAGAAAACTATGGCCCAGAACTTAAAAGATCTGGCTGGTACTGGAGATCAAACTCATGACCTTGCACTTAGCAAGCAAGTGCTTGAGCCACTGAGCTAAATCCCTGGCCCATAGTTTTCTATCTAATGACAACAGACTAAAATGATCTCTAGTCCCTTTTAATTCAAAAAGCTGTAATCAGAGGAATGATGCAAGTAATACAGGCAGATAACTTGAATTTTGAAATGTATGTGGGAATTGTCTTTGAAACAGCTTTTGCTACGTTGCTCAGGATATTTCGTTGCCTCAGCCTCCCACTTGCAGAACTGATGTGCAAATAGTCATAAATGGAAAACTCTTCTTGAGTATTCTAGTATATTCAAGTTTGCATCCTTTATACTTAACTTTTGTATGAAAATTTGTAAAAAAAAATCATTGTTTATAATGATACCTCAAACTAGCAAAGGCTAAGTGTGTAAATATTTTGCAGTCACATTAGCATTAGTTGCAGAAATCTCTGTTTCCTCATAGTAGAAGACAAAAACAAATCTTCATGAGAGAATATTTGATGAGAATGAAGTATCTCAGGATTACCAATTTAGAGCTAGAAACAGCAGCACATGCCTGTACTCTCAGCTACTTGACAGGCTGAGGCAGGAAGATACTAAGTTTGAAACCAGATTGGGCAACATAGTGAAATGCTATCTCAAAATAAAAAATAAAAAAGGGAGAGGATATAGCCTAGTGGTAGAATGCTTGCCTAGTATATACAAAATTCTCAGTTCAATCTCCAGTACCAAAAAATAAAGTTCAGGAAACTAGGGATAAGGCACTTTATGGAACTGATAATCATCAAATGAAACCAAATAAATAAATACATTACCACATGCTGTTTGGTGCATCCTAGGATGCTATATCGTTACATCCATAGATTTTTTAGTTTAGGTGATAGAAACAATCTACCAAAGCAAGGTGCAACATGAATGTCATACATCACTCAGCCATGTCTACAGAAGGATAGCTGGTATAAACAGGGTTTCACAGACTGTAAAATAAACTTTGTCATGTATAGAGTTGCTTCTTGAGCTCTAAAATTTTATATAACAGGACCCGTTTTGGGAAAATCTTTTTAAAATGCAAATGTAATGCATAAGTTGCTACCCATAAGTTGATCCCCAGCACTGCAAAAAAAAAAAAGGTCTTTTTTTCAAATGACCTGTATGAGAAAGAAGATTCTTTTTTTTTTTTTTTTTTTAACTTTAACTTTTAATCGGTACCAGGGATTGAACTCACGACTGCCTGCTTGCAAGGCAGGTGCTTATGCCACTGAGCTAAATCCCCAGCCCCAGAAAGAAGATTCTTCATTTAACTAACAAGAGTAAAATGCTAGCCCAGGGTACCAAAGTATAGTAGAATGCCTTTCAGTCTAAGAAAGTGACCTACAAAACTTTCAGACTCAAGTATCAGATAAGCTTCTGGAGCAAACCATGAATAAGTTAACACAGACACTCCAGAATCTGAAAGAAATCCATCTCTGAGGCAATTAAGTAGCAGGTGAAAAAGAGGTACATCAACAGCTTCAAACATTAACTGTGGCGTCCCACCTCCACCACCTGCTAGTATCAGGGACCACCTTATTTTGTGTCATATGGATAGCATGTTACGAATGGGCTTCTTCAACTGTAAAACAGGGTGGTGCAAGGATTAAATAAGGTAACGTGCAAAGTGCTTAGCTTAGCTCCATGCCCAGCCTGTGGAAAAAGCGTTAAGTGATTAGCTATTATTGTGTGTGTGTAAGGAGGTAAATATTCATCCCATTGCTCTGACACTGCTCTCTGGCAGGCGTCCCGTGACCAGTGCCGCATGCCTGTGATTGGGATATGTGCAACAGTGGGAAGGGTTGGGCAGCATGTTTGTGGACTGTGGTTTTTTGGAATGTATCTTCAGGACCAATTGGTGATTCTGTCATGCTCTTTTCTTTGGCTGACATCTGCCAAAATTAAGAAAAAATATATACGTGAACTCCTGTCAGATTTGTGCCACGTAGAATATTAAAGAGAAATGGTTGGCAATCAAAACATAAAATATGTTGACATTTTATTGCCCTGGGAGTGACTTTGTGCCTCTTCTTTGGACTTGTTTTCATGTACTAGTAGGAAATCTTTTGGTTTTGGTTAAAAGTGACAACTCAAGTCATCTTAAGGGGAAGCGGTATTTATTACACCTCATAACTGAAAATTCAGTATCTCAAAAACTAAAAGAATTTTGTAGTGGCCAGGGGCATAGCACAGTGGTAGAGTAATTGCCTACTGTGTGTGATTCCCTGAGTTTGGACCTCAGCACTGACCAAAAAAAAAAATTTGTACCTGGGAATTATGGCACATGCCTATAATCCCATCACTTTGGGAAGTTGAGGCAGGAGAATCACAAATTCGAGCCTAGCCTAGGCAATTTAGGAAGACCCTGTCTCAAAAAAAAATTTATTAGGTGTCTCTGTCTTTCCACATACTACAGCTATTCACAAGACCTAGATATATTCTGGTATAACATGTATTTTGTTATGAAGTTAGATGTGTCCATTTGAGGGAAGAGGTACAGTTGGTCAATCTGGGATCTCCCCCGGCTGCTACCTAGTTGAAGGTATCTCAACACTGAATGCTGCCACTGATTCTGTCTACATAGAGAATGTGAATCAGGAAGATTTATGATATTGGTTTTTAACCATATGCTTCCTTTAGCCAGGCATGGTGGTACATGTCTCTAATCCTAACCTCGAGGGGACTGAGGCAGGATGATCACTAGTTTGAGCCCAGGCTGGGCATCTTAGAGATTTAGGGAGACCTTGCTTCAAATTTTTAAAAAATGAAACCATCGTCTTTTGGGATGGGGCTACAGCTTAGTGCAAAGGCCTTGGGTTCAGATCCTGGCATCACAATAAATTAATCAATAAATAAGTATAAATAAATAAGTAAACCTAAACTTTGAAACGGGGGCTCCTATCACTAGTGAGTATAGCACACATATCAGCAAAGAAAAGAAACTTTTTTTTAGTACAAATATGTGAACCCAGGACCTCTACATGGTGCTTTTTTGAAATTTCACAACAGCAAATTTCACTAAGTTGCTAAATTGCCCAGGCCGGGTTGGAACTTGGGATGCCCCTGCACCAGCCTCCAAAGTGCTAGGTTTACAGATATATGCGACTGTGCCCAGCTAAAGTTCAGGTTTTATACCACATTTAGGCTTGCCTGCTGTGTGACTGTTTCTTCATAATTTGCTCTCCCTCGTTCACTGCCCAAAAACTCCTGAACAGGGGACCACAATCTGATCTAGTTATCAAATGCCTCTATGTAAATGATTTTCATGAAATCCATCCTTTATTTCTCCTGTTCACAAATCTTCACGACACACAATGTCAGAATATAAACATAAGACTGGGGATTTAGCTCAGTGGCACAAGTGCCTACTTGGCAAATGTGGGTCATGAGTTCAATCCCTGGTTCCAAAAAATAAAGTAGATTCTAAAGGCATTGGAGACTTTGAATCATGACTATACTTCCATAAAAGGCTTCACATAGATCACACCGAGGGAAAATTGCATCTTAATAGTACTCGTCAGGTAGCACATGAGCAGAGGGAAGCTGGACCAGGGATAGCAGGGGAAGGAGTCAGCAGAAAGGCCACAGAAGGTCCACCCCAGTTTAGTTATCCCAAAGGCAAAGAAAAACTTCTTACTCTGGGGTAACAGTGCATACAATGCAAAAAAAAAAAAAAAAATGATCAGCTCTAAAACAGCTTGGGCCAGGGGTTTAGCTCAGCCTGCCTGGCAAGCACAAGGTCCTGAGTTCAGTCTCAAAAAACACTCAGCTTGGGCTCTCAGCCGCATTCCTGATGCCTTTCTCTGACCAGTTGTCTCACAAAGAGGTGATCTTTGGGTGTGTGGTGTGGGTGTGACTCTGCGAATTGAACACATGGCCTCACACTCTACCACTGAGCCCTTCTCTTTTTATTTATTTATGTATTTTTTGTTTACTGTAGTACTGAGAATTGAACCCAGGGATTTCACATTGTACACCCCCAGCCTTTTTTTTTCTGTCTTCAAAACAGGGTCACTAAATTGCCCAGACTGGTATATAACTTGCAATCCTCTTGCCTCTGTCTCCCAGGATACTGGAATACTCCTTTTCATTTTATTTTGAGACAGAATCTAGCAAAGTTGCCGAGGTTGCCTTCAGACTTTTTATTCTCCCACACTGACTTCCTGAGTAGCCGGGATTAAAGGCATAGGTTCCCAGACTTAAGGGTAAGATACAAAGTGCTCAAAAAATATGGGGAATGCTTCATTATTTTAAACTTTATTAGCATAAAAGACATGTTGGGATTAATCTCTCTCAAAATATTCACCCTGACTTTTCACACACTCTCCCATAGTTCTTGACAGTTTCTGAAGCTGATCGGGAAGTTTTCTTCCATGAATGTCTTTAATTGCATTGTCATGGCTGCCTTAATAACTTGAATGAACTCAACAGTTTTATCTTCATGATCATTTTGAGTTTGAGGAAGAGCAAAAAATCAGATGATGCCAGATCTAGTAAATAAGTAGATGAAGACGCTCTATAATTTTTTTTATATATTGTTTTATGAGCCTCCCTTTCCATTGGATGGCCCTTAGCAGCAGCATTTACTATTCTTTTATCATACCTCATAAAGACACTCACAAAATAAAACTTCCAAAACTGCTTCAGAAAGGCAATAATGATGAGATAGCATGCTCAGAGCAAAAGGGACTATTTTGAGGGGGATTAACCATATATTTTAATCGCACCTCCTATTTTGATTGTGCTACCTGGGATTGTATGCCCAACCTGCAGCAGGAGGTTCACAGTAACACTCCAACAAGTACACAGAATGATGAAGAGGAAATTCCCAAAAGGAATGCAGGGTGCTTTTTGCCAGAAGAAGAGTGAGAAATTCTGGACAGACAAAAACAACAGATGTTCACTACAAGTAGAACAGACTTGGTGGTGAGGCCAAATGATGTGGCTTGGCGAGGACGCTGACTAGAATAGAATACGTTGACACTTATTTGTGGTCAGCTAAAAGAAAGCAACTATTACCTGGGTACAGCAGAACTTGCTTACATGTGATCTCTTCGGATCTTCACCACAGCTCTGAGAAATGGGGAGGGCATATTCATTTTAAAATATATACTTTTGAGACTCAAGTGGCACAGACAAGCTCAGAAGAAAAATGTACAGTTCATACAACAGGTGTAACTCTGGTATGTACATCAGATGAAGAAATGAAAATCTTCCGGAGTCCTTAGAACTTTAGACAACCCTGAAAATATACCTGCTAGGTGTACGAACCCACTAGCTAGGAACACACCAGTAGTGCCAAGGTGATGGCAACTTCAAGAGGACTCTGGCGTGTGTGTGCATCTTTCCCTAGAGTTCTCCAATCATTCTAACGTTTGTAATAGCTCTTCTCCTAGACAGCACAGGCCAACAGCATTCACTTACTCACTTCCATCTCCCACACCTAACTCAGCTTCTGGCACAAAGCAGAAAATGTTTGCTGAATGACTGAAGTGGTAGATAACAAACATTTATTGAATGTCAGTTATGCACATTATGGCAGGCCCTATGGGTGTGGGGATGATTAAGATAGCATTCCTATCTTGAGGAGATCACAGGTTCATAAGGAAAGGCCAACAAATAAGCAGTTCTGTGTAATTTATGGCTCTTTCATTGTAAATGATGGAGAACCAGACATAAAGCAACTTGAGAATAATAGATGTGGAGGCCTGAGACAGATGATCACAAGTTAGAGGTCAGACTATGGTATATTACAAGGCCCTGTCAGAAAGAAAGAAAGAATGAACACAGAGAGAGGAAGAGAGAGAGATAAAGGAGAAAGAAAAAACAAAGAAAACAAGCAGGCTAGGAATATTTGGGCTTCCACATGCTTTTTTAAAAAAAAAATGTACAGGGTTCAGGAAGTTCATTCCAGGACTTAAATGATCAAGTTTCATCTCCAGGACATGTCTGCCATTGGATCAGCTTTGATTTGGGACTTCACAGCAAGAAGCAGCAACAGTTTTATTCTTTATATTCTCTCAAGGGTATAAAAATTAGTTTGCTAACCCAGCATGGTGGCGTATGCCTGTAACTCCAGCACTCAGGAGGCTGAAACAGGAGGATTGCTGAGAGTGTGAGGCAGCCTGGGTTACATAGTGAGACTCTGTCTAAAAAAAACAAAAAAGTGGGGCCTGGGGATTTAGCTCAGCGGCATAAGCACCTGCCTTGCAAGCAGGCAGTCGTGAGTTCGATCCCCGGTACCGGTAAAAAGGAAAAAGACAAAAAAAAAAGTGAGTTTGATACCAGCTTCACCACAAATCATGAGATGCTTTACAAGTTAATCAAACTCTCTATGCCAGGGTGGAGATGTATGTCAGTGATAGACCACATGCTGAGCCAGCATGAGACCCTGGGCCTGTTCAACAATGCTGCAAAAACAAAAATAACTCTCAGGGCCTCGATTCCACCATTTGTAAAAGGGAATAACAGTCCCAATATGGTTATTGTGAAGAGTGAATGAGTTCAGTGTATAGAATTCTCCCTGACATAGAATAAACAATATATGCTAATTGTTTCATTTTTTAAATTATTTCATCTTAGTGTCATTATCATCATCAAACCTCAGGGGAAAAAAAGAAATTCTTTCCTCAAAATGCCACCAAAAAAGAAAAGTCGTATTGTTCCCATTGGCTCTCACTGCATTACATACTCATCCTG
Organism: Cavia porcellus; assembly: GCF_034190915.1. NCBI lineage: Eukaryota > Metazoa > Chordata > Mammalia > Rodentia > Caviidae > Cavia > Cavia porcellus. The sequence goes on from NW_026947489.1 coordinate 79,504,956, forward strand.
AGCCAGACTTGGGGAAATATGACATACTGTGTACACAGATTGGTTTAGGCTGATATTCCCCATCCCTGGAACACAGTAGTCAACTTCACAGGCCGTGTAGGGGAAGTGCTTGTTCCCAGCTATGCACTGACGTACAGGTACTAGAAAGAAAGAGAATGGATGTTAGTCAGCAAAAACAAGAAGTGAGCAACAAGTTGGCTTTATAGTACAGCTTGACCGGTGGTACTCTCCAAGTAAGCATCAGAACTCATAGGAGGAGCTTCTGACGCAGGCTGAGAAGAATCGGTTTTTTTCTTTCTTCCTTTTGTTTGTTCCAGATGCCTTTCACATATTACCCAGGTGGGCCTCCACCCTTCCAAGCAACCCCCTGCCTCAGCTTCTCCAGTAGAAGAACTGATTTAATTTAATCAGCTACCTACATCCAAAACAGGTTGAGTTTTTTTGTTTTTAATCGGTACCAAGGATCGAACTCATGACTGCCTGCTTGCAAGGCAGGTGCTTATGCCGCTGAGCTAAATCCTCAGTCCCTAAGATGTTGAGTTTTTAAAAACAAATTATAGTAAAATACACCTAACACAAAACTTACCATTTTACCAGGAATAAAAGGCAGGCCCTGTGCATAATAGGGGAGCATCCTACCACAAAGTTTACATATTTTTTCTCTTGTTTTTTAGTTCTAGGGACCAAACCCAGAGCTCATGTATGTCAGATAAATACTCCTCACCTTAGTTCCACCCCACATCTCCAATTTTTCCATTTTTAAGTGACATGTAGGATAGTCACATTGTAGAACTATCGCCATCATCCATCTGCAGAACATTTTTCTTTTTCCAAAACTGAAACACTGTATGCACTGAATAGAAACTCCCTTTTCCTCCTATACTCCAACTCTAAAAAATACCATTCTATTTTTACTTTTAATTTAATTTTAATTTTTATTTATTTTTAAGACAAAATCTCACTAAATCATTAAGTTGCCCAGGCTGGACTTGAATTTTCAATTCTCCTGACTCAGCCTTCCTGAGTACATCTTATTTATTTCACTAATGAGTATGGTCCCAACATGTATCCATTTACCTATAAAAGTCTCCACCTTGGGGGCTGGGGATTTAGCTCAGTGGCATAAGCGCCTTCCTTGCAAGCAGGCAGTCGTGAGTTTGATCCCTGGTACTGATAAAAACGAAAAAGACCAAAAAAAAAAAAAAAAAAAAGTCTCTACCTTGTCCTTCTTTATGGCTGAATAGTACTCCATTATAAAAAAATATCACGTTTTTTATCCACTCCTCAGTTAATGGGCATTTAGGTTTTTTCCAAGATCTGGCTATTACAAATCGTGCTACTATAAACATGCGTGCATGTATATATCACAGTGATACAATGTTTTTAATTCTTTTGGGAAGATACCCATAAAGAGAATAGCTGGGTCAAATGGGATGTGTAGTCCTAGTTTCTTGAGCAATCTCCACACTGATTTCCACAGTGGTTACATCAGTCTGCATTCCCACCAACATTGGAGAAGGGTTCCTTTTGCCCCACAGCTCCTCCAGCATTTGTTAATGGTTGGTTTCTTGATACTAGCCATTTTTTCTGGGGTGAGGTGGAATCTCTGAGTTGTTTTAATTTGCATCTCTCAAAAGATCAGTGATGGTGAACATTTTTTCACATATTTCTTTGCTGTTTGTATTTCTTCATCTGAGAAGTGTGTATTCATCTCAGATGCCCATTTTTGGATTGGGTCTTTAAATCTGGGAGGATGAGTTTTTTGAGTTCTTTGTATGTTCTGGATAGTAATCCTTTGTCTGAGGTACAGCTGGCAAACATTTTCTCCCACGTTGTGAGTTGTCTCTTCACTCTGTTGGTGGTTTCTCTTGCTGTGCAAAAGCTTTTCAGTAGGGTACGATCCCAGTTATTGATTGTCTGAGATGTTTCCTGTGCAATCTGGGTTTTGTTCATAAAGTCTTTGCCTCTACCAGTGTCTTGAAGAGTTTTACTCTCTCTTCCAGCAGGTTTAATGTTTCTGTTTTAATATTAATATCTTTGATCCATTCTGATTTTAGTTTAACACATGGTGAAAGAGATGGGCCCAGTTTTAATCTTTGGCCTATGTAGAGCCAGTTTTTCCAGCACCATTTATTAAAGAGGCTATCATTCTTCCAGTGAATGTGTTTGGCACCTTTGTCTAACATAAAGTGACTTAGTGTGTCTACAGTTGTTTCTTCATCTTCTAATCTATTCCTTTGATCTTTGAGTCTGGTTTTTTTTTTTCCATTTGTTTGTTTGTTTGTTTCTTGCCAGTACCATATCATTTTTATCACAGTAGCTTTTTTTTTTTTTTTTTTTTTTTTGGTCTTTTTCGTTTTTTATCGGTACCAGGGATCGAACTCACGACTACCTGCTTGCAAGGCAGGCGCTTATGCCGCTGAGCTAAATCCCCAGCCCCCACAGTAGCTTTATAGTATAATTTCAAGTGAGGGATTGTGATGTCCTCAGCCTTTGTTGTTGAGGATTGCCTTTGCTATTCTAGGTCTCCTCTGGTTCCAGATGAATTTTAGCATTGTTTTCTCTAATTCTGTGAAATATGCTATTGGAATTTTGATTGGGATTGCATTAAGTCTAAAAAACAGTTTTGGAAGTATGGCCATTTTCACTACATTGGTTCTTCCTACCCAAGAGCACGAGATATCTCTCCATTTGCTAATATCCTCTTCAATCTCCTTTTTCGGAGTACTGTAGTTTTTTAATGTGGAGGCCTTTTACATCCTTTGTTAGAGTGATTCCTAGGTACTGCATTTTTTTTTCTCGATGCTATTATAAAAGATACTGTTTCCCTGATTTCTGTCTCAGGGAGTTTGTTCTTTGGGTATAGGAAGGCTATTGATTTTTGAGTGTTGACTTTGTAATCTGCTACCTTACTGAATTTTCTTATTAAATCTAATAGTTTTTTGGTGGAGTTTTTAGGGTCTTCTAAGTAGTGTGTATCACGTCATCTGCAAATAACGATAGTTTAACTTCTTCCTTTCCTATCTTTATTCCTTTTATTTCTTTGTCTTGTCTAATAGCTCCAGCCAAAGTTTCCAGGACTATGTTGAATAAGAGTGGAGGCAGTGGACATCCTTGTCTTGTTCCTGATTTTAGAGTGAAAGCTTTCAGTTTTTGTCCATTTAGTATGATGTTGGCTGTTGATTTGTCATAGATGGCTGTTATCAGATTGAGATAATGACCATCTATTCCAATTTTGCATGGGGTTTTATCATGAATGGATGCTGGACTTTGTCAGAAGCTTTTTCTGCATCTGTGGAGGTGATCATATGATTTTTGTCCTTGATTCTGATAATATGGTGTATTACATTTATAGATTTACATATGTTGAACCATTCCTGTATCCCTGGGATGTCCTTCCTTTTATAGCTGAGTAATATACGCTATTTTGTTATTTCATTCATTTATCAATGGACACTTAGATGGCTTATATATTTTGGCCACCATGAATAGTATTGCTATAAACAGGAGTATACAAATATCTGTTAGTCCTGCTTTCTATTTTCTAGGGGTTTCTAAAATAGACGAAAAAGTAAAGCTCTATTAATTTTTTCCTCTCTTGTTAGATGATTTCAGATTTCCATCCTCACATGGGACCTCTAGCTTTGATGAGTCCTACTTCATTTGAAACCATAGAATTACTCCTTACTTCTCAGAATACAGAGGTTTTCCTGTTATCACCATGAGACCCAAAATACTGCTTTGGAATTAGTGCATTGAAAAAGCTACCTTTCCTCTAAAATCATTTTTTTTTTAAATCCCCCCACACAGATTGACACATAGACACACCACTGGGGACTGAATGTTTTTTTGGCAGGAAGGGACTGAATCTTCAGCCTTATGAATGCAAGGCAAATGCTCTATCACCAAGCTACGTATCAACCGTTTGTATTTTATTTTGAGACAAGGTCTCACTAAGTTGCCCAGGCTGCCTTCAGACTCACAGTCCTCCTGTTTTAGCCTCCTTAATAGCTGGGAAAATGGATGTGAGCTACCACACCAAATTTAAGATTAGATTCTTTGAATGACAGGAGGAGCATAGAACTGAGAAACATTGCTTTCCTGGAGCAACCTGCTAGTTGTGAAAAACTCAAAGTTGTAGATTGTCACATGGTGACTACTTTGTGAAACCTGTCAAGATTCCTGACAGCTCAGCTGAGAACTAATTACTAGTTACAAAGCCAGACAGGAAAAACGTGTTGTCAAGAGAGCTCCTGGTCAGAAAGAATGAGATACAACGTCCTCGTCTCATCGTCAGCCTTCTTGTTTCAGCTACAGCAAAACACATTTGTATTTTGACATTACACATGTTTATTACCTTGAACTACATCAAACCGCAACCCTGTGCCAGCTATCTTTGGTAATCACATAAACCGAACAGTAGCATTTGACCTGACTATATAAACCTTCCAATATTCTCCGTGCCAAGCATCATACCACCCTGTACTTAACTATTCTCCTGTAGTTTACATAGACTTGAGCCAATCCTTCTTGTTTCCTAGAGTGAAGAAGAGCAGTGATCATTTGTTCTATTGAAGCCCAAAGAAGCAAAATAACTTATCTAAAATTATACCACCAATCACCAAGCCAGCATCTTATCTTCCAAAGAAAATACAGTAAAACTGGTATGAGCAAAGGAGTGATTCTCACAAGGAATCCTGAAATTGAGAAAGAGCAAGATTAATGTATTCACATGGTAGTTTTTACAAAGTCTTGGAGTCTTACAAAACTCACACATTTCCCACTCTTTTTCCACAACTGCTTAGTAGCATTTGAGCATGAATCTTATCTATGTCATGAGAAATTATAGTTTTCAGGTTCCTGAAAACAGGGCATGAGGGAGAAAAGAGAGACACTTGATATTCATTTGGCATCTATTCTGTTCTAGATCCCATGTCTTACTTCTATCTAATTTCATCTGTAAGCCAATTGGCAAAGTAGATGCTAATATATACATACTCAGATGCCTTATTTGGAATTTAGAAAGATTAGATAAAATGCCCAAGCTCACACAGCTGGTAAATGGCAGAGAAGCCAGGCCTGGTAGCAAGGACTTACAGTCTCAGCTATTTGGGAGTCTGAGGAGGAGGACCACTGAAGCCAGGTGTGCAAGGTCCTGAGTTTAATCCCCAGAATCTCAAAAATTAAAGGTAAAAAAATTAAAAGTTACCTGACTCAAAAAGAAAGCACTCAGTAAAATACTCCAGCTTCTAAGACATTATGGAAAATAGGAACTGGGATGGAAAATGAGAGGCACAAAGGGAAAAGTGGTGGGAGAAAAAAGAACTAGGAAGCGAATATACTGGGGAAATTTAACAGATAGTGGAGGTCCATTCACCATTTATTTTCTCTTCTGTAAAAAGGATTAGCAGGATGGGCTCAGTGGGAAAGGAGGCCCCTGTGGGATCCTGTTACCAGCCATCTGTGTTCTGTTCTTTACTTTTGAACAAGACGGCTCCAAAACTCTGAACTGGAGAGGGAGTTGGAGCTGCATACAGATCAGCAGAGCTGTTGCTAACAGCTCTGATGCCTGCAGGATGACTCAACCCTCTGTGCCTGGCAGAGTCAGCTGTGGTCCCCTGGAGCCTCCTACTCTAGGGAGAAAGGCAGAGATGTGGGAAAGTGGCTTGCGGAGGGAGAAGGAGAACCCTTGATTTTGAGCAGGAATTCAGGCTCAGGGATAGGTTGGGGCACCCTAAGTTGTTAGTGAAGCATTCCAACTGATGATGGGGTTAGAATTAAAGATGATAGCTAAGGCAGCACAATCCTCTGTGTACTTTAGCTGCTCCACAAAGAGTATACTGTTTGGAGACGGCAGTTAGCTAAAGCCATATGGCTGTGTCACCAGGAATTCAGCCCAAACACAAATTCCGCTCACCTTCCTGGTGGGTTTTATCCAGGTACACTTAGCTCCTGCTATTCCTTCAGTTTCTGAGGAATCCCCAGACTCTTCCTATTCCAATAGGGCGCCATTAATACATAACAATCTTTTTGTACTTCAGATTTCTCCCCTGGTCCTTCACTCAGATCTCTGAAATAAGAGGCAATTAGGAAGAACAAACCACGCCAGGAAGCTCCTAGGTAGACTTCCTGTTTGCTATCTGTGTATCTACAGTGCCAAGAGACTATATTGATACAGAAACAGCTTGATCCACCCCCTCCCAACCTCAGCAACCCCAAGCTTCTCTCAGAGTTGTCCTTTCAGTTGGCTCCTTATCACTCAGCATAAACAGCCCCCACTTCTGGGTTTGGCTTCCTGTTGCCATAGCAACCCAGAAGAAATGGGTTGAAGCTGCCAATAAAAGCATCTGCAAGAGCTCCTTTACACCCAGACTCCTTTAAAAACAATAGTACAAAGAGGAATCACCACTGTACCCACCCCCACCCTGCATATACACCCTCCACTGGTGATTTTATGGAGAAGCTGTCAGTTTTTGAAATAACTGAGAAAGCAGTTGCTTACCCCCAGAAGAAATGTTTTCATACTGTATTGCAATTCTTTCTTTAGATACTAACCTAGAAATCTGACCAAACTACCAGTTGTTTATACCTCTAAAGGGCTAAAGAATTCACAAAATGAGTCTGCATGTGCTCTTTAGAAATATTTCATTTTTCTGTGCCTAGAGGAAGAATTTGACAAAGGAGGAAAAAACATATTTTATTTTATTTATTTTATTTTTTATGATAGTAGGTATCAAATCCAAGGCTCTAACCTCTGAGCTACATCCCCAGCCCATGTCTTTTTTTTTTTTTTTTTTTTGAGAGATAGGATCTTTCTAAATTCCCCGGGATGGCTTTGAACTTGTGATCTTCCTGCCTCAGCTTCCCAAAGTAAATGGATTACAGACATGCACACCACACCCAACAATATCTGGCTTTATATGCTAAGCATCTTTGGTATATCAAATACACTGTTGGACACAGTGTGCTGCTGGGAAACATAGACAAAGAGCTTATAGTCTGTCTCATGCTAAAGACACACTAATAATTGCAGGCAATATGATGAATACTTTTCTAAATGAAAAGAGAAAACAGAATAGGGAGCCAGAAATTTAGCCTTTAAAAATATTTAATTTTTTCCAAAACACAGAAATAGTTTATCTGCTAAAAAAAAGTTTATCTGTTAGTTAGGTATTCTAAATAATGAAAGACAATTCTATTTATCGCAACATTTTTCCCCCTCAGTACTGCACTGAGACTTGAAGAAAGGAATAAGCTAGATCTCTAGATTTTATTTTATTTTGATCTTACTAACTTGCCCAGGCTGGTCTTGACCTTCAGTCCTCCTGCTCAGCCTCCTGAGCAACTAGGATTACAGGTATGCATCACCATATTTGGCATAGCTCAATAATTTTATTTTAAAAATGTATGCCATAGAAACTCAGGAAACAAACAACCCTGAAGAGTAAGACACAGCATTTTTGGTATTTTCACTCTAGTGCTTAGTAATGCTTAGTCATTAGCATGACTTTGCTATTTTTTTCCCAGCAGGGCCTCTTTTACCACTATGAACTGGTTGCTTATTCTTCTCTTTGCATGAATGTTCCCTTCGTGGAAGTTTCTGTGTCCTTATAGCTTGCCTCGACTCCCTCATAAATCTGAGGGGTTTATCTTCCGGTTTTTCTTTATGCATAATTTTAGCCCTTGTTCTTATCCTCAACTGCTGCATCTTATTGTTATTATTGTTATTGCTGTCGTTGAGCTGCAGATCAAACCCAGGTCTTTATGTTAAAGTACCTGAAAGGCATTTTTGTCACTGAACTATACCTCCAACTTTTTCCTCTTCTTTTTGTTTGTTTTTGGTTTTGTCTGTTTGTTTTGGTACTAGGGAATCAAACACACACATGACCTCATGTTTGCCAAGCAGGCACTTGTGCCACTGAGCTAAACTCCCAGCCCCTGTTTTCCTTTTGTAGCTCAGATGTCAGAGAATATGAAAGAATCTGATCAACCTACTCCTTTTTCCCTCCTCCCTTTCCCCCTCTCCCTTCCCCTCCCTCTCCCCTCCCCCTCCCCCTCCCCCTCCTCCTGCACGCCAGGCTTCTCATAAGTCTCTGACCTGGTTGATTGTCCACTATTGCATCATATGCCAACTCTGGTCAGCTAAGGCAAAAGAACCTCTCCAGGTCATGATTTTGGCTTCCTAAGAGTATCTCTTCAGCAGAAGGTGTGGGTGGGAGTTTCCTTTGGAAAAGAAACATGGCTGTAGTAGCAATGATAATGTTCTATGTAGAAGAGAAAGAAGAAATAATCTGGAGTTGATGAAAAGACATTTATTAAAGGATTGCTCAATGTTTGTCATTATGCCTTGAGTCAGTAATAAAAGCTCTGATAGTGGACGGGGTGCTACGGAAATCTACTTCACAACCACCTGCACTAGAACGAGGGAGTCAAAAACAGTTTCTTACAGGAAGGAAATTCCCCTAATGGAGAAGTAAAATAAGAAATAAGCATGTTCTGGGTTCTGAAAAAGGGTTAATGAAGTTGGCAGAAAATGAGGGGAATAGCAAGAGACAGGCAGGGACTACTTCCTTCGGATGCCTATAATTGTGGTTACCAATTACTTAATACCGAACTGAGCACTCTGCTAATAACTATATATATATTGATTTATTGAATCCTACCAACATTTCTATGATGAGGTAGTAATTATTCTTCCCATTTTTTAGATGAGAAAGCCAAAAACAAATTTGCATTTTGGAAAAAAAAATCACTCAGTGCAAAGAATAAAGTGAATCCTAGGAAACTGAAGAGTTATATAGGGAAACCACATGGAATTCCCATGCAGATCCCATGAGAGACGGTAATAACTTGAACTAACGTGATAAATGCGACATGAATGTAATTACCAAATCACTGTTCTTACTGTTTTGAGACTGGGTCTTGCTCTGTTGCCTATGTCCCCACGGGGGGCTGGCCTGTGATTCTTCTGCCACAATCTCGAATTAGTAGGTCTACAGGTGTGTGTCACTGTGCCTGCTTTCATGTATTATTTCAAATATCTAGTGAGCTTCCAGAAAGAATGTTATGGCCTAAGGACACAAGGGTGAGCAAGGTAGACTCGTAGATTTGGTCCCTGCCTTCACAGATCTTATTTTCTAAAGGACTGAGTGAATAGGAATTAGACATGAATCGAATGGGGTCATGATGGAAAAGAAGTGGTGTGGGATGACTCACAGGCTTTTAAAAAAAATTTATTTTATATTGACTATGAATAAAATGAGTATTAGAAAAACATAATGCATCAGTAGAAATACCAGGTTTAACATGCACAAAGCCAAAAAAACCAACGATACCACACACTGAATTCCTGTCGCCCTGTCTTTTGAATGGCCTCAGCATCCCTTCCGCTTTCACCTTATACCTGCTCCAAGGTGTTTTTTTTGTGTGTGTCTTTTTCTTTTTTTTATCGGTACCAGGGATCGAACTCACGACTGCCTGCTTGCAAGGCAGGCACTTATGCCGCTAAGCTAAATCCCCAGCCCCAAAATAACAACCCTTAACACTGTTCCTCCAGGACTAGCCATTTTGAGATGAGAATGCGCTAATCTTTTCATGTTCTACCCTCTTGTGGTAAGAAGAAAAACAGCAACTACCACTTTCATCAGTTTGTAAGTCATTTTGGAGTTGCCTTGAATGTCCTAGCTCCTCTATCTTAGAAAGTTTTGTTGCTCAGATGAAACCATACCTAATGGCAGGGACGATCCATTCATTGTGAGATTCCCTCAGCTCAGGAACACAGTTCTGCCTCGGACTGCAGATGTCTCTCTTCTGGGACTCTCACAACTCTAGCTCCCAACCTCCCATGCCGCCTCCACTCCACTACCATATTCCTGAGCTCCTTTCAGAACCCCGGCTCTGCAGACCTCTCCATAGGCGGTTTTCAGCAGGTAGCAAAGGCCGACACTGCTGCCCTCAAGTGGAAACGTAGTGAAGTGCGCATTACATTTCTCCTGGAACTACTCCCTTTCCGAAGGGGCGTTTTAGTGAGTGATATACTTCCTTTACAAATGCGATATAAAAGGATATTGCTCCTTTGGGCTCCAATCTAAGGAAGCAAAATAGCGGAAGAGAAAGTAAGAGTCCCCCTCCATAAATTTATCATTGTTAACACCCCTGGTTCACCATAAAGAGTAAGAGTCTTAAAAGAACTTCAAGAAGGCTTGAAAATAGAAGGTAGGGCAGGTCTAGGGTATCATTTTCAAGGACAGATTTATTTGAAAAGAGATTTTTTTCACACCTTAATCCCTGATCCCTTTGCCTCTAAGCTAAAACTCTTATTAATGCCCATCATAATATAAGAGTTTTCACACTGAAATCTTCTCGGAAATCCCTTTGAGGCATGGTGGGCACACACTTGTAATTCTAGCACTCAGGAGGCTGTGACAGGAGAATCATGAGTTCAAGGCCAACCTGAGCATGTTCAAGGTCAGTTACAGACCATATGAGAGGCCTCTCCCTCAAAACAAAACAAAAAAAGAAAGAGAAATAGAGTACAATAGAAGGGTTAGGCATAAAGCTTAGTCATTGACTACTTGCTTAGCATGTGTGTGGCCCTGAGTTCAATCCCCAGCACTGAAAAAATACAATTGATCTAAAACCCTTCTGGTAAGGCTTTTTTTTTTTTTTTTGCATCATCTCAGGTTTTAGAGAACCTGGGTCACAATCTCCTCCACTCACTGACTCAGCGCTTAGTGGCAAAGTGACCCTTTAAATCTCAGCTAAGACAGCTCCTGTGCCTCTTGAGGGTGATTTTGTGAATTAAATACTGATTTAGTTTTTTCTAATTAAGCACATAGACGCCACCTACAATTTTCTTCAGAATTTCTTTAAAAGCTGGGGGCTTAAAAAAAAAGTCAGGGGCTTTAAGATGACTGACAGATAGCTCTGTCCTCCATCCTAGCTCTCTTTTCACCCAGGAATTTGTGATGTAAATAGTTCTGCTTGCTGGGGTAAAGCTGCATACCAGCACTAGGAGAGCTGAGTGGCTGTTGCCATGAAGCCCGGTGTTTGTATAGAACTGTCTATAAAGCCTAAGGACTGCTTAGATTCAGAACTAGAGCCTATTGAATTAGAGCTGAGCCATCTCCTTCATTTTACAGATGAGGAAACTGAGACCCAAGACTTAGTTAAATAGTTTACTCAGCATGCTAAGAAAAACTTGTGCCTTTTGCAAAGGCATCACCTTTTCCAGTAAAGCATGGAGCTGAGGGCATAATAGCTCGGTGGTAGAGTGATTCCCTAGCACGCCCAGATTTCAATCCTTAGTCCCACAAAATGTAATAAAACAAGCATCTTTCTTCTGGTTGAGGGGATGCTTTTCTATCAGTTCTACTGTACTATCCCTGCGCCATAATTTCCAGGTGGAAGTAAATATGAGACTAGCAATAATGAATTTGTAGAGATTCCTGTATTTGCATTAAAGTCTATGTTCACGTCAAATTATATATGCACACCTGAGGGTGAACATTTATATATTTCTCTGATTAAATTTCTTAAAGCTCAATTTCTTGACAAGTGAAATATGATTAAGAAATTGTACCTATCTCAAAGGATTAAAAGAAGTAATGTGGTATTTAAAATACTTAGCATAGTTGCTGACATATAATAAATGTTTGATATTATATTATTTCTAATGCCTTGCTGAGAGAGAATGTGTCAGGGACTGCCTTCGAGGCCCTGGGATAAACGCTTTAATTTTTTGCATTTAATTTTCACAATAAAGCTTTGAAGTAGATTCTTTCATTATCTACACAGAACTGGCAAGAAAACTAGGTCTGGGGAGGCTGAATAACTTCCTAAGGTCCCAGGGCTGGGAAATAGCTCAGTAAGAATCGAAACCAGGTCTGTCTAATATTAATGCCCTTAATCTTTATGGTTAGGTTGTATGCCTGTTTTACAGAAGAAGAAGATATAACTGTTCTATTTTGATATATTTAGACTTGCTAGAACTCTAAAATATATTAGATACATATTGTACATGAAATGGGCTGGCTCATCTACCTAAATATGTTTTAAGAAAACCTACTGAGGGGCTGGGGCTTTAGCTCAGCGGCATAAGCACCTGCCTTGCAAGCAGGCAGTTGTGAGTTCAATCCCTGGTACCGATAAAAAAGAAAAAGACAAAAAAAAAAAGAGAGAACTTACTGAAACCGTAAGCAAAAGGTTTTTCCTCTTTAATTTTATATCTATTTTAGGGGCTGGGGATTTAGCTCAGTGGCATAAGCGCCTGCCTTGCAAGCAGGCAGTCATGAGTTCGATCCCTGGTACCGATAAAAAGGAAAAAGACAAAAACAAAAAAAATTTTATATCTATTTTAGAGAGATTCTACTTAGCCATTTTGCAGGAGACAGTTCCTCAACAACTGAATATTGTCTCAATTAATATTCTATTGTTTCAAAATTTCTTGTTGGTCCTGGTAAGGCCTGTATGAAAAATGCAATCAAATTGAAACCATATCACCAAATGCTTGAGAACTCTGTTTATCTAGTAAGCTATCTTTCTATTCTTTAAAATATCTTTGGAGCACTGTGTTGTCTTTCAGCACCTGCTCTCACCCTGCAGAGGGGACTTCTTTTCCTACCTTTAATAAATGTAAAACTTTGGGGCTGGGGATTTAGCTCAGCGGCATAAGCGCCTGCCTTGCAAGCAGGCAGTCGTGAGTTCGATCCCTGGTACCGGTAAAAACGAAAAAGACCAAAAAAAAAAAAAATAATAATAATAATAAATAAATAAATGTAAAACTTTGATGTTGGAACTTAGGACTCTGGGAAGCCAAGCAAGCACCTCCCCTCCCTGGTAAGTGGCGGCAGTGTGGCCCACTGCAGCCCTTCCAGGGGGACAACCAGCAGTGTCTCCTGAGACCCGTGCTATTCAATATTCTGTTTTGATAAGTTCTATAGAGTTCTATATTTCATCTCATTTTGATATACATGATTGAAAGAACAACTATTATAAAGATAACAAAATATACTATGATACCTATTACTGTTATCCCGGTAACCTGCTGTGAAGTTCTGTACCAATTTCACTGTACAATCTTAGTTGGCTTTATTCTAACTTGTTCTGTTTCAAAATAAAATTAAAAAATAAAATAAAATAAAATATCTTTGGAGCTAGGCATTGTGGCTCACACCTACTAGAGCTAGGGATGTAGCACAGTGTGAAGGCCCTGGATACAATCGCTAGTACAAAAGACTAAAACAAAAACAAAAAGCAGCAACGACAAAATTCTTAGGGAATAAGACATCTACACTCAACATCTTTCCTAGTAGATATTCTCTCATACTAGTTATATGCACCAGTTTTAGGACCTTAAATGGTCTAACTCAAATTTCTGTTACGATTGTAACTAGTCAATTTCTGTCAAATCAGTTTCAATCAGACTTTGGTTCTTGACTGTTTCCTTTTTCTTTTCTCTCTCTTTTCTTTCTTTGGTGATCTCCTCCACTCCTATACCTTGAAGTATCCTGCCACATGGGTATAATTACCACATTCATTTTATTCGTTCAGTAAACACTTACTAACTTCTTGTTACAATCTGGTTCTCATTTGCCAATTCAGACATCTGTCGTAAGTTCAGGAGTTTGTGAAATATCTTTGAAATAGTGTGGTGAACTATCTGACATCACTATAAAAATAGCTTTGGGACAAGCTATCTGGCTTTTCTGTGGTCCAGTCTTGGAATTATTCCTTGGATCCTCCTTTATATCAGCTATTTCACAATGTGTGGAAGTTTCTACACTAACTCTGAAGCTCTCCTTGTTTTAGTCCAACTTGGATTTAAATAACTAGTGTTAGAACCTCAAAGTCCTACGGATACAAAACCAAGTCATCACCTTCCTCATCAAACCACTCTCTGCTCTTAATTTCCTCTGTATTTCATTTAGTAGAAGCAATATTCACCCCAAAATTTCTCTAAGATTTACTGATTGCCCTGACATGCTTTCAATCCACTTGCCATTTAGTAATTTGTTAAAATACAAATCCATTCATGTTGTTCTCCTGCTTAAAACCAGTCTATTCCTTTCCATTGTTGCAAGAAGACAATTCAAATTCCTTCCCAGGATCTAGAAGAGACCTTGAAAGCTTCAGCTTCTGCCAACATATCCATTTACATCTTATGCCTTTCTCTTGTTATGCCACTGTCTTCTGCTAGTTCCAGCTATGTGGTGCTTCTTTCAATTCCTGGAATGTGCTACATTCTATCCTGCCTTAAGACTTTATCAAAAGCTCTTTCCTGGTCTCTTATCATTCATGGCTAACATCTTATCCTTCAAATCTTAGTCTGAGCCCATTCTAGTCCCCTAATCACTACCGGCCAACATTTCTAGTCATCATTCTTTCTCCTAGTACCATTTGTTTCTTCATAGAATTTATCCCCATGATAATATTATACATTTTTAGAACATACCTATTTACAGTCTGCTTCTCAAGACAGAGTAGACTACAGGAGAGTAGGAACCACATCTGCTTAGTTCATTACTCTATATGATGCATTTAGGAGAATGCCTTAACACAATCAGTCTTCATAAAAGGCAGCTGAGATCAGTTTTCCTAGTGAGCTCCATTCTTTGTCTGCAAAATGGCAATTCATAGCCCTACTGCTCTTTGCCTCTTCTAGTCACTTTAAAATCTGACTAGAAATTATCCTATTTTATTTTCTATAATTTTCCTCCATTTGTATGACTCTGGGCCACTCAGTGTTCCATCATACCTCCAAACCATTCTTTAACTTCATTCCTCTGCCAGAAACATCTTCTATCCACATCCCACCCCTTCTTGTCATCAGGTCTGGGGATGTAGCTCCATAGCAAAGTGTTTGCTTAGCATTCAGGAGGTCCTGAGGACTCAAAATAAAGCCCACCATGTCCTCTCTTTGGTTTTCTCTAATATCTTACAATTAAGTGGTCTCTTACTTGTAATTTCAGAGCCCTTAGCAAAGTAATTTTACATAAATGTCTCCCTTTTTAGTGTGTTATCTGTGTGGTTTCCTTACTCTGGAGAATAGAAAATGGTTATTCTTTAAATCCCTGTATCCAGCACAGCTCTTGATGCATGATACATAGCCAAAATGTGATAACTTAATTAATAAATCCAGAACAGAAAACTATCTTTAAAATAAATCCTGAGGTTTTCACAGCAATAAAAGACTTGATAGGATGCTGAGAAAAAGCAAACGTGCTGAACATTTTTCAAATACATCTTTTCTTTATGACCCACAGAAATCCTCAAAGAAGCCTCTCTTTAGATTGTGTTCTTATATAGAAAAACAGAGAAACCTAAAACAGCAAAAATTAAGCAAAATCAGAGTTCCTTGGACTGACTGGTAGGGCTTGAAGAAAAGTGGGATGCTTCTTACTCATGAAAAAATGTGTTATCCTTTCTTTTTAAAAATGTTACCCTTGCTAACTCTCCTTCATTCAAGAATGATGAGCTAGGCTCTACTTCCAGCTATTCTGATTTAATTGGTCTACCATATAGGTATTGATATTTTTTAAAAGCTCCCTAAATGATTAATGTGAAGCCAGGATGGAGAACCAAATGCTAAAGTGGTGTTATGGGCTGAAAATTGATATTCCACAAAACCCATGTTGAGGCTTTAAACCCCGTATGATAGTTTTTGGAGATGAAGCTTTGAAGAGATAATTAGGTTTAGATGAGATTATGAGAGTGGGCCACCAAGTTGGGATTAGTATGCTTATGAGAAGAGGAAGAAGAGGTTAGAGTTCTTTCTCTCCCTGCTCTGTAAGACACACCTAAAAATAGCCACCTGCAAGTGAGGAAGGGGGCCCTGATCTTGGACTTGGCGGTCTCCAGAACTGTAAGCAATGAATAATTGTTGTTTAAGCCACCAGTTTGTGGTATTTTGGGACAGTGACCCAAGATGACCAAGACAAATGGCAACCACTGGTCTTTCATATGAATAGGAGTGAACAGAATTAATATAGATATTGAGATTAAGAAATTCAACCAGATAATCATTAATATATAAAGCACGTTGAAACATTGCCTGGCACATAGAAAATGCTCAATAAATATTAGCTGATAGTGGCAGTACTAGCATTATCAATGCCATTATCAAATAGTTAACAAAGGGTTGTACTATAATTCCTTTAATTTTCAATAAAGAATTAAAAGTGGTTATTTTTCAGGTATAATATTAAGACTTGAGAATGTTGAATGATTTGACTACAGTTTCACAGTCTAGATTAAAACTGTTATTGAAGGGGCCAGGGATTTAGCTCAGTGGCTCAAGTACTTGCCTGGTCATTGCCAGGACGTGAGTTTGATCCCTGGTGCCAAAAAGCAAAGCAAAGCAAAACAAAACAAAACCAACCCTATTACTGAAGTCATTTTTTTAAATGCTGGGTATTGAATCCAGAACTTTACATGTCCACCACAGAGTTATGTCTCCAACTCAAATTATAACTAAAATCCTGATGTTTTTCATTATACCAGTTTAATGGCAGCAGAAACAGCTTCCTGATTAATATTACTCAGAAAAACAGTTCCCAAGATTAATACTTCTATTCTTATTTTACCTGTCTCATTGGTCATCTAGATCAACTCTCTAACATGGACTTAAATAAATAAAAGTATTAGGCTAGATCCAAATCACAACCGTGCAGTACAAGTGAGCAGAACCTTTGGGTCATCTGGTAACAGCTAAAGTTATTTATGATACAGAATCTCCTAGGGCTCTCATCCAGCCTCGAAGAGGTCAGACTGATTTTTTAAAAAAGGCCTTTCTCAAGAGGTTTACTTCTTATTTAGTTCTCATGGCCTCCTACTCTTACTGATTTCTAAGTTACTCTTACTGACTTCATATTTCCTAAAAATTCACAATAATGCCCAGAAATGGTCTAGAAGATGGAAAAGGTATGGGTATGTGCTATTGTGGACATAGTCCCAATGTCCCCAGGAGACCAGGTCAGCCCAGGACAGTTTTTTGCATCCTATTTTAGAATCCAGAACTGAATCAGGTTTTTGGCAGTCTGAGGTAGGAGAAAAACCCAGAGCTGGGCCAGATTTCCACCAGGAAGTCGTGTGTTTTGCTTGGCTAATATTCTTTCTTAAAAACAAGAAAGAATGTCCATCTCTTGCTGGACAGATACCCTGTGGCAGTGTTTGCTAGCATGTGTAAGGTGCTGGGTTTGATCAGTACCATCAGAAAAGGCAAGCCAAAGACTCTTCTGTGACATTGCGATAACATTTTCCTCTGTGGTCCACACTCTACTGGATGATATATTGGAAATACTCTAATTGATTTTTTTTCTATCAGGGATCTCTAAATGATTGTTAAACAAGTTAAAGGGAATACAGGTAATAGGTCTTTGGGTCTTAGCCTGAAATTATGAGATGATTGCAGAAGTTATATTTCAGCATTATTTGCGTTCATATCTGTGCAATACACTAGATAATAATTTAAAAATTCTTTTTGTAGTACTAAAGATCAAACCCAGACATCCAGTACCACTGAACTACATTCTCTACCTTTTTTCTTTTTCTTTCTTTTTGTACTGGGAATCAAACTTAGGACTTTGCGCTTGTCAGGCAGATGCTGTGCCACTGAGTCTAGCCTTTTCTATTTTTCATTTTTATTTTTTATCCCAAGCCCAGCCTTTTTTATTTTACATTTTGAGACAAGGCCTTGCTACTAAATTGCCCAGATTGGCTAAAAACTTGTGATCCCCTTGCCTCAGGTTCCCAAGTAGCTGAATTTCATATGTGTGCCACCATAGTAGGCTGGATGAAAATTTGTTTATATTTTATTTTGCTTTATTCATTTTTGTATCTTCCAAGAATTAGTTTTAAAGAAACATATGTTGAAAATCCATTTTGCTCAGAAGTAATATAGGAATTATATTTTATTTTTTCTTTTTTACATTTAAAAAATTAATTTGTGGTACTGAGAATTGAACACAGGCCCTTTGCATTGAGCTTTATCTTTGGTTATTTTTTTGGTTTTTGTTTTGAGATACAGTCTTACTAAGTCACCAAGTTGTCCAGTTTGAGATCCTTCTGCCTCAGCTTCCCAGAGCACTGGGATTACAAGCATGCACCTAAATTTTAACCAGGAGAAAGTCTATCTTTAAAGTTAACAAACATTTATCGAGTTCTTGCCATATATAGAGTACTGTGAGAGAGAGGAAGTATCAAAAGTTGGGCCAGGATTAGTTTTTATGGGGAATGAAAATTTGGAGCTGAATTTTTAAAAATTAAACATTAGGGTCACAAATCAATAGGGCTTGTTAGATTATAGAAAGGCTATAACATAAAGGAAAAAGGCAAGAATGATCATGGTATGTTTGAGAAACGTTGGGTTAAGTGGTGATGACTCTGTAGTACAGTTTGCACCAAATACATAGGGATGTTTAACAAACGCTGAGTGCGTAAGTCAATGGTAGAGCTCTTGGCTAGCATGTATGAGACCGTGGGTTTGATCCCAGCATTGAAAAAAAAAAAAAAAGGCAGTAAAATACACTCTACCTCACTCAGATAATTATAATTTAAAAAGACTGACATTCCCAAGTGATAATGAGAATGTGGAGAAATGGAAATCTTCATACTTTGTTGGTGGAGTACATATAAAATGAGACAGCCACTTTGGAAAATGGTTTTTGAGTTTCTTTAAAAATTCATCATAGAGCTGGGGATATAGCTCAGCAGTACAGCACCTGCCTGGCAAGCATGAGGTCCTGAATTTGATTCCAAAAAAAAGAAAGAAAAGAAAATTCATCATAAATATATCATGACACAGCAATTTTGCTTCTAAGTCTTGGCCAAGAGAAATAAAAATATATACATACACAAAAAATTGTATGTTCATAACAGCATTATTTATATTCACCAAAAGTAGAAACAATTCAAATGTATGTTAGTTGCTAAATGGATAAACAAAACTATGTTTTCATACAACAGAATACTATTCAGCACTAAGAAGAAATGAACAAGCCAGAAATTGTGGCATATGCTTGTAAATCTAACACTTGGGGTGGAGATGGGGGCCCTGAAGCAGGAGGAGCACAATTTTCATCTCAGCTTGGGCAGTTTAGCAACTTAGTGAGACCTTGGCTCAAAATAAAAAGTAAAAACAGCTGGGGATGTAACCCAGTGAGAAGGTCCCAGGCTTAATCAATTCTTAGTACTGGAAAAAAAAAATAAAAAAGGAATGAGCTACTATACAACATGGATGAACTTCAAAAACATCATGCTAAGTGAAAAAAGTCAGGCACAAAAGATTCTATTTACATGCAATGTAGGATTCCATTTATATAAGTTCCACAAAAGGCAACTCTGGACGGGTAGAAAGCTGATTAGTAGTTGTCTGGGCCTGGGGATGGGAGCAGAACTGACTGCAAATGAGCACAAGGAAACTTTTTTGGGGATGAGGGAAATTTTCTAAATACCATCTGTGGTGGTGGTTGTACAACTCTGAAAATTTACTCAGAATTGTTGAATTGTCTACTTATACTAGGTGAATTTTATGACTTGTAAATTATATCTAAATAAAACTGTAGAATTTTAAAAAAGCAGGTTAAAAATCAAATCCTGGCTCTAGCACTATCCAGCTGTGAGACTTGGACTAGTTATTTTGGCTCTCTTGTCTTCCATTTTCCTATCCTTATAAAAAAGGAATGATAAAAATAGTTCCATCACTACCCAATGAAGTCTAAGTAAGGTCACGCAGAAAAGTGAGTAATACATAGTAATTACTCCATGAGGGTTAGTGCTTCCTTTTCTTAGCATTATTGGGAGATAGGAGTCTGCCTACCAAGATGAATACCTGCCCCATGTATTCATGGGCTTGGGAGTGAGGGTATGATCTACTTCATGCAAACTGTGGTGCTTGTATTTATTTACAAGAAAATGCACCTAGAAAAGATTACATATGATATTTTGAGCAGATGAAACACAGAAGAGGCAGGTGGCAGTAAAAACACAGAAGAAAACTGCAGATAGGCAAATGAGGAAAAAAGACAGGAAGTGATGGATGGCTACAGCTGTACTGAAAACTCTTCTCTAAATTGCACTTGCATATAGATTTTAAAAAGTCACTTAATTGTATTTACTCATTTATTCCTTCATTCATCGATTCAACAATATGTACAAATAACAGATTATAAGAGTACCCACTACACAGCATTGTTACAAATTAAATTAGTTCATTCTGGTACAGTTTGTACAGGATGCATTGTATGTCATATTAAGGCACTGGAAACTGGAGCTTCTAAAACTTGTTTTGAACCCATTAGTATTAAGGGTTAGTAGTTAATTGGCAGCTCAGAGTTGTCCTCCAAGATCTTATCATAAGTAGAACCTAGAACTTACTGCTGTTCTATACTTTTAGAAGCTGAACACAAAACAAAAAACCCCAAAAACTTCATGAAGAAAATGCATTGAGTTCATCTATTCCTTTTTAAAGATCTGTGGTTCTTACCCAGGTTGAAGTCTTGGACCTCTTTGAAAAACAATTGTTTTTTTTCAGAAGATTGCGGCCAGGACATTCGCACTGAGCCACAATCTCAGAACTTTTTATTTTTTTTTATTTTGAGATAGGGTCTTGCTAATCAGCTCAGGTGGCACCCTAATTTTTGATCCTCTTGCCTCAGCCTCCCAGAGTGCTGGTGTTACAGGCATGTGCCACTATGCCAGACTTTGTCTGACATTTAATGAAAATTCTACAGCAGTAGTTTTCAAACTAAGAAGTCTTAAAAAGCTTTTGTTTATATGGGATATATTAATCAATAATTGTTATCATTAGAAATAAAACAAAATAACAATGAGCTTCTTTATTGGTTTTCTGTGACAGGATCTCACTGTCTAGTTTAGGCTGTCTTTGAACTCACAATAATCTTCCTGCCTCAGCCCCCCAGCCTCTAGTACTGAGATTACAGGCATGTGCTATCATGGCTAGCTAATAATAATCATCTTATGTTTTAACATAAATACTATATTTTTATTAAAACAGGTGTATTTTTTCAAAACAATAAAAAATAAGGATAGCATTGACAACACATTTTTATAAATTTCCTACATGTCTGCTTTAGCTAGATTGTCATATCTGCAATTAGCCTATTGAAACACGTTGCTTTACTCAAAACATTTGGAGAAAATTTAGCCTGTAGTGGTACACAGTTGGGAAAAGAAGTTTTTAGATAGCTTTTTCAGATAATTGTGAGTATGTTTTCATACTACATGGAAACTCAACAAGTGCTAGTTTATTTTTCAGTGCAGAGGATTAAACACAGGCCCTTGTGTGGTAAATACTGGTTCTATCACTGAGCCATATACACAACCCCTCAATAAATGATAATTCCTTAAAAGTTAGCTAAGAAGAGGAGTCTAAAACCATATTAATGAACATTTTGTCCTCTGCCTCATTAAAATCCGTTGGTATTTCTTGCTCTCTGAATGGATCTTTTACCACTAAGCATGGCTTAATATATGTACCAGTGATTTAAAAAGTATTGCTTCACTGAGTTACAGAGATCTTCAAATAGTGACACATTTCATTATACAACATTAAGTAAGTACATGTGGACATGTGTATATGTGTGTGTATATGTGTGTGTATATTCATGTGTATATGTGTGTGCATGTGTATATGTGTGTATATGCATGTGTATATGTGTGTATGTGCACGTGTATATGTGCGCATGTATATGTGCATATGTGTGTATATGTGTGCATGTGTATACATATGTGTATGAGTTTTTTGTTTTGCTTTTGCAGTGCTGGGATCAAACCCAAAGCCTGCTAGGAAAATGCTCTACCACTGAGCTAACCCTAGCCCTCAGTATACAATATCAAAATATCACATTCATTATTATTAGAAAGTCTTTTTAAGTATTGAGAAGCTGACCAGCTCACATGATAGGAACAAGCTTTATAAAAAATTTTTTTCTGATCGGCTTTGTTCTATTTTGTTATGTTGAGTTTTACTTCCTTTAAAATAAAATTTAAAAAATTTAAAATTCTGATTTTTATCATCGGCAAGAAGCACTGTCAGTTATTTTCCTTAAAGTAGAATCTTGCTTTGCTCACTTTTGGGGAAAATTCAGTCAAATGTCCAAATTTGAGCAGTCACAGTTTATCTGTTAATTATTATTATTATTTTTTTATCGGTACTGGGGATCAAACTCACAACCATGTGCTTGCAAAGCAGTGCTTGTGCCACTGAGCTAAATCCCCAGCCCCTATGTTAATTGTTCTTTCAAATAAAAATGGTTAATGAGAAACATAGGTAGCTTAGCTAATAGTTCAATGAATCATGCAAATGTGTTTTTGGTTTTGTTTGTTGTCAGGCATTAAACCCAGGACTTTGCATATGCCAAGTACACACTCTACTATTGGGCTGCATGCCCCACTCTGCACAAATGTTTTTCCTCAAGACAACCATCCATCGTCCTTAGACACATAGCTGAAGTGTTTCTGCACATTCCCATTTACCATACCAAATATGTAATTTAAAATATGTATTGAGAGATAGAAATTTTAAAAATTAATCTTTTTCTGCTTCATCAAGGATATTCTTAAATAAAACTACATTTATTTATTTATTCATTCATTCATTTGCAAGCGAATGGCAGTAAGGTATGCCATGAACATTTGGTATGGTTGATGTCACTGCCTGCTAAGGAACTAGAGCTTTGCTTTTGCACTATTAGTGCAATGTCAGCACAGTAAAGAAGGCAAATAACCTCTTGGCATTAAGCATATCCATCACTCTCTCTCTGAATGCCAGTACTGTAGAGCCTTGCTACACAAAGTATGTTCTAAAATTTAGTAGTAGTGGTTTTACCTGGAAGCTGGTCAGAAATGCAAATTTTCAGGCCCAGCCCTACATATCAGCTGTTGCATTTTAATAACATTCTTAGGTGTTTTGTATTCATTTTCACTTTGCACATTAAAATCACTTGGTGGGGCCAGTAGTTTAGCTCAGCAGGCTCAAGTGCCTGCCTGGTAAACACAAGGTTGTGAGTTTGATCCCCAGTACTGCCAAAATAAATAAATATATAAAATAAAAATAAAACCACTTGATGAGCTTTTAAAAAATAGCCATGCGCAGTTTCTCCCAAGCCACTTAAATTAAGAGATTTAGGCTTCATAGTACTGTATCGTTTTCGGTTTTTTGTTTATAGCTCTCCTGGGTGATTCTAAAGTATGGTTAAATTCAGAACTTCTGCTCTAGACACTCCCCCACCCCAGAAAACATATATACTCATGGAAAGAATATTTACACATAAAATTTCAGAGTCTCCATTTTTTTTCAGTGCCAGAGATCACACATGCTAGGAAAACACTGTGCTACTGAGCTAAACCCTAGGTCCAATTTCAGAGAATTTGGATATCTTCAGTGTTGCTCATAAACATCAAATTGAGACCTTTTACACTACATCTTTACATAAAAATTTCTTATGGATCAAATAAAGTCAGAGGAGAGTTGTTTATTTTTACAGATTAATAATCATCATCATACATTGTCTTTATTGAACAGAACTTAGCTATAATTTTTTAGCTTTTATTATGGGACAGTGTAAGAAACAGTCTTCAAAATTTCTCTCCAAGTATACCATAATGTTTTTTGTTTGGTTGGTTATTTGTTTGTTTTGAGACAGGGTCTCACTACACAGTTCAGGCTGGCCTTGAGCTCACTTTGTAGCTCAGGCTGGTCTTGAATTTGCAACAACCCTCCTGCCTCAGTCTCCTGAGTGCTGGGATTACAGGCATGAGCCACTATGCCTGGCTTACTATAATGTTGTTGAATGTGTTGTAGAATGTGATGTCGTTCACAAGATTTGCTCTCTGAAAGAAGGTATAGGAAAGATTTAAAAGTCTTATTTTCGTGAAGTGATTTTCTTTAAAGGCTGTTTTTGCTTATGAGCAGTGCAAATCTTGTTCTGACCAATTGCTTTCTTGTATTTTTGTTGGTTTTCAGGAATATTAAAGTCAAAACTTTGTTGCTGAGGATTAGGCTCAGCGGCATAAGCACCTGCCTGACAAGCGTGAGGTCACAAGTTTGATCCCTGGTACCAAAAAAAAGTTAAAGTCAAAACCGGGTTTTGCTCTCCTTAGTACATCTAGAACTTCACGACAGGCATTTTGTGACAACCTCATTTCTGGGTCCATTTTGCTTTCCTGCTTTTATGTTCCCTTTCCTTCACTGTCACTCTCCCTTCTCTTCTTCCTTTTCTCCTTCTCTCCCTTCTTTCTCTCCCTTCTTCTCCTTCCTTCCTTCCTTCCTTCGGTACTGCAGATTGAACCTAGAGTCTTTGCACTGAACTATCTTTTAATTTTATTTTTGCTTTCAGATAGGGTCTCACTAAATTGTCCAGGTTGGGCTCAGGCTTGTGCTACTTCTGCCTCAGAGTCCCAGGTAGTTGGGATTACAGGTGTGCACCACAGCACCCAGCTCCTCGACTTTGTTACATTGTTGTATTTTGTGTTGCCACTTTTTTAAAAAATCTTTCTAAGCCACTTTTTTCCCCCTTGCAAAGAAACAAATTATAAATAAATGATTTCAATTAATATAAGGCAACACTAGAGGTGTAAACTCAGAGGTAGAATATTTACTTAGCACAGATGAGGCCCTGGGTTTAATCCTCAATACCAAAAAAGAAAAAGAAAAGAAAAGAGAAGGGAAAGGAAGGGAAGGGAAAGGAAGAGAAGGAGAGGGAATGGAACAGAACAGAACAGAAACAGATCTGTAAAGCCTCACCTTGGGAATCTCTATCAAAGGCAGAATCAGTTATTTTATGTAAGTGTTCATATAGTCTTTAACAATCAGGCGATAAATATTAAGCACTAGTCTGTCAGGCTCTAGGCTGAGTAGGGTATCAGAAAATGGAGAATCCCCACAGAAAAGCACAAAGAAAGAACAGGAAAAAATTATAAGTGGCTTTAAAATCCTTATAATCTTTGGCCTAGTGATGCCCTTTCTGAAAATTAATCCTAAGAAAATAATATAAAAGGGAAAAAATTCATGTGAAGATACATTACCTTATAATAGTGACAACAGTGCTTTTTGATTTTGTTTTTGGACTGGAGACTGAACCCAGGGTCTGGCATATTCTGGAAAAGTACTGTACCACTGAGTTACATCCCCAGCCCTTCCAAAATTTTGAGACCGGATTTCACTAAATTTCCCAAACTGGTCTTGAACTTGCAATCCTCTTGCCTCAGCCTTCCAAGTAGCATGACAGGCAAGCACATGCCCTGTGAAAACACAGGGCAAGGATGTTAGGTGGTAACAGCTATTTCTCAAAGAAATGTGATGCTTAAAGGGAACAGTGCATGAAAATTACTTAGTATAGTACAAGGCACAAAGTGCTTACTGCATATGTGTGATAAAAGTGGCCATCTAGTCTTGACAATAACAATCTACACTTCTTTAGAACCAGTCCTTCTCCCAACCCCTCATACTTGTATTTAACAGAGACCTGTAGCCTTGAAGCGTTGCCTTAGGAAGGCAGCAGAATCATCCCCAGCCTCTGCTTCCACTGCTCAAGGCGTGCCTTGAGCCTTGAGGTGCCTGCCACCTCACTTCCCTAAAACGTCTACTTTATTATTAGAAACTTGGCCATCCAACCTCACACTAGAATGTGTTCTGAAAGAAAGGTAACCACTTGGAAGTCTCATTGTGTGGGAGATTGAACCACGGGTCTGGTGGTATGGCTAAATGATTAGCTTAAATTGATTAGAATCAGCTAATCATAGTCCAGTATAAAAGATTTTATTTTATTCCATCCTCCTTTGAAACTCCAGTTACACAAAAAAAGTATTCTTGAGTTCAATTTCTAATTAGGCATGGCCTGGGAATGTATCTCAGTGATAAATCTCTTACATAGTATGCATGAGACCCTATGTTCAATCCAAAATGCTGCAAAAAGATTAAAAATTAAAGATATGTGTGGAGAAAGAAGAGAGAAGAAAAAAATTTTCTGATTGATCAAAGGAGTTAGACTTTCCCATTAAGTAGGAGGCACAGTAGGGAGCACATGATCCCCAGTAGGGAGGGCCTACCCTCCTCTCCATCTTGAAGAAGCTATAGAAGACAGAGACTTCCATTCTCTCAGTACCCATAAAGAATTATAGAGATCTGTGTCACTCAAGGGAAATGAAATAGGAGATTAGGGTATAGCAAACTGGCTGGGGAAGTAGGCAAGACCTGTTAATTACCAGATCCTGGACAGTTGCACTGAACAGTTCCCAGAGCCCTGCATATGGACCACAGGGGAACTCCAGCGTGGTTTTCAATAGGATGGCCTAGACCTGATGTCAACCCGAGAACTGGAATTTCAGCACTTCCTCTCAGAACCCGGATGCAGACGTTCTTGGAGGTTTTCTCAGGATTTGGACGGTATGAAAGAAAGGCAGCCATGAGGAATTGGTGCTGAATAATTTCCCACGATAGCTATGCTGTGTTCCCAGGTGCAGCATGTATGTTTTTATCTCTCTCTCTCACCTTCTTTTTCTGTAACCCAACTCTCTCTGCAGGGCCAGTTTCTCTTTCATTCTTCACTTTTGCTTTCTTGAATAAACTTTGACCCTGGAAAAAGAAAAGAAAAGAAAAAAGAAAAGCTATAACTCAGTGATACAGTGATTTTCTAGCATGGTCAGGGTTCAATCTCAAGTACCAAAACAACACAAAACAAACATAACAAATACTTCTAATTTCATTGTTTTACTTTTTCAAAACTAAATTTCAGTAAGGCCTATTCCAGAAAATGCAGACAAGCAACAAAATTTTTAAAATTTAAAATCACCTGTAACCAAAATATGCATAACCATAAGTATAAAGGGTCTGTGGAAAAAATTTATGAAATATGCATACAAAGGAATACCACGCATCAATTAATTTTTAAAAAGAGGAGACAAAATCAAAATATTACGATGCAGATAGAAGTCAGTTTTTTAAACTACAAGTGTATTTGTGGGGAAACACTCTTTTTCCTAGATAAAGAGAAAATAAATGTTTCTTCATTGTTTACCAACTGGCTTCTGTTGTGTTTTTCTCTTGACTAATGGCAGTAGCATCCACCTAGTTGCCAAAACCAGAAAATTGAAAGCTACCTTCAAACACTCCCTGTATCTCACTGCTGCTGCTAAAAGGCAACTTCTCTGTTTCTTCTAATAGGCAACTTTGTTCTTTATTTCTTTTCCTGTTGCACTCAAGTAGATTCTTTGTGACTCTTGCTTATATAATCACAATACAATTAAAGATCTCCAGAGTTTTACAGTCTACTTCCTGTAACCCATCTTTCATGTTGCCTACAGAATTATCAAATCCAGAGCCAAAAATTACAGGTTATTTTTCAGCTATTGATTGCTTAGCCACGCAGGAAATCTTAAATATGTAAAAACACTGAAAATGCCATTCCTTTACTTACATTTTTTCTTTCGCATATTGTGACTGCTTTCTTCTATGCCTAGAAAATCCTTTTTTTTTTTTGGTCTTCTTGAGACAGGGTCTCACTATGCAGTTCAGGCTGGCCTTGAGCTCATTTTGTAACTCAGGCTGGTCTCAAACTCGCAATAATCCTCCCCAGCTCCCTTTTCACCTTTAGCACAACTTAAATATCACTTTTTTATACCTCTGCCAGCATTACTTTACCCTTCTCTATTCTTCCCTAAATAGTTTGTACATAGTGTTTTTATGATATTATATTATACTATACAACTTAATAATGCTTAAAACCTACTTATTTCTCCCAGTTTGCCTGACTTTGCTTTGTTTTCTTCTGCCCTTCCTTCTTCCCTCCTCTCTTTTCTTTGTCTGTTTCTTTTTTGGAGATGCCATTTTACTGTGTTGTCTAGTCTAGTCTCAAATCATGCTTCAGGTAATCATCCTGCCTCAGCCTCCCGAGTGCTAGGATTACAGGTGTGTGATCCCCGTGCTCAGCTCACTCTTTTAAATCATTTTTTAACTTATTAATTTCCAGTTTTTGCAAAAAGTACTATTATGAGAAATAACAAATGTGTTTTGTATATCAAGCGTTTACGTACCAATAAAATATCTGTACTTGCATTCAAATTTGAGTTTGGATGAAGTCAAAGGACAGAAAGTTGAAAGAAATGTTTTATCTTTTGCAGCCATTTAATTGATCTTGGGATACAGTCATTCAGTTTTACTGAAACAAGTTATTCTTGAACAGATTTTTAAAATCTACATTTAAGACACAGTGAACATTTGGATGGTTTTCTAGTAAGGTGTGGAGTACAGTAACTACATTGTCAAAAGAGATTTGACATTATAAAAGTCATAGATATACTCCAGTTTCTCTTCAGAACACACAAATTTTTCCCTTTTCCTAAAAGTCATGGTTGAGAGCTGTTTTTTTTTTTTGTTGTTGTTGTTGTTGTTTGTTTTGTTTTGGTACTAGGAATTGAACCCAGGACTTTGCATTTGCCAGACAGGCACTGTGCCACTGAGCTACATCCCTAGCCCAAAAGCTATATTTTTGCATACCTAGTTACAATACAGGCTTGTGTTAAGAAACATGATTACAGTGGTTTTGTATGCTAGAACTTCTGGGTTAGTTATGACTCTTCACATTGTAAATGGTAGAAAATTCACCCAGAACTGATTTAACAAAACAAAAGCAAAAACAAACGAAATAAATTATTGGTCTCATACCAAGTATTTTGTTGTTTCCTTTGATGGAGCTTAATTCAAGATTCAAATGATATTAACTTCCTTGGTGTTGATTCCATTGTCAGGGCAAGTTCTCCTTTCATGGTACACAGATGGCTGCTAATAGTCATGGAATAATCTACTTCCATCTAGTAGAAGAGAAACTAAATGTTTCTAATAGTTGGAACAAAGATCCCTAATTTTTTTTTTTCTTTTTCTCTTTTTATCGGCACCAGGGATCGAACTCACAACCACCTGCTTGCAAGGCAGGTGCTTATGCCGCTGAGCTAAATCCCCAGCCCCAAAGAGCTCTAAATTTTATTTTATTTTATTTTATTTTTTTTTTATTTATTTATTTATTTATTTATTTATTTTTTTTTGTCTTTTTCCTTTTTATCGGTACCGGGGATCGAACTCACGACTGCCTGCTTGCAAGGCAGGCACTTATGCCGCTGAGCTAAACCCCCAGCCCCTATTTTATTTATTTATTTTTAAAAAAGCCTACAGCACCCAGTATTCCCAGGCGGTCTCCCATCCAAGTGCTAACCAGGCCCGACCCTGCTTAGCTTCCGAGATCAGATGAGATCGGGCGCGTTCAGGGTGGTATGGCCGTGGACAAGAGCTCTCAATTTTATTAGCCATGAATATCCTGAATTGGAGAGAGAAAAGGAGTGGGAGGTATTAAGGGGTATGAGTTACAGTGCTTGGCTTAAATTGATATCCAATTGCATGCGTAAAGAAGGAAGAAAGGAAAGGGAAGAAATATTTGATCAATTGCTACTTTAAAAATATGCTTTCCAGCCAGGTGTGGTAGCACATGCCTGTAATCCCAGCACTTGGGAGGCTGAGTCAAGACCAGCCTGGGCTACAAAGTGAGCTCAAGGCCAGCCTGAATTGCCATAGTGAGTCCCTGTCTCACAACACACACACACACACACACACACACACACACACACAAATGCTTTCCATAGGAGAAATGCCATAATCAACTACCCTATTTATGGAGTGCCAAATTTTAGAAACAGCTTGAATGTTAGGCCAATTTTGATTACGTCTCTTTGCTACAAGGAAATTTATTAAGAAGAAAAAAAGATAAGCAAATCAAGCTGTACAGACCCTGAGCCACCGGTGTCATCCTCACAACCAAAGTCTTCTAAATTCTGAGAAGCCTCTATTTACCTAAGACCTTAAAGAAGTCACTAAATCGCTCGAGGCTTGCTATAAGATGAGGATGCTGCATGACCTAATCCCTAATTTCTTCAAGTTCAAAAATTCTATTAACAGAAAACCATTAATTTTAAATTTAACATTTGTTATATCACATACACTAATTTCATTCACAAATACTAGAATAAGCAATAGTTTTTGGGCCTTTTTTGTGCTGGAGGTCAAACCTAGGTCCTTGTGTATAAAGTTGAGCTACAATTTTAGCCCCTTTCTGTGTCAGAGCTTTAGCCTTTTTCTGTGTATACTGCACCTCTTAAAATATATATATTAACTATATGTCACGCTTATATACCATATATGCTTCCCTTTGCATTTTATTGTGTCCCTTGCAGCTGAGAGTTACAAAGCAATCTCATTATCTCTCAGATGCACTTCCCACCATTATCCTTTGAAGCCATCTTCTTGCATCATATTACCTTTTACCTCTCCCCAACATGGCTTTGTATTATTCCAAACTCATGTTTCTACATTTGTTGCAAATTTTGGAAATCTGGTGTTTTTTCCAATGCCTGCCATCTTCTAGCTTATGAAACTTCCATTCACATCGATAGACCATCTAAGTTTCCATTCTTAAAGTTTTTTGGCTTATACCACTCCAATAGTTTTCCTTTCCTTTCCAAACATACAATTTCCTACTAGGCTTACACCTTAGACTTGTTCCCCCTACCTGAAACTTCTTCTATCTTCATAATAATGTGAGATTTCCCGCATCATTCTCTGACTCCAACATTCTTTTCTTCTAATTGTATTAATCATCTTTCCCATTGCTGGAAAAGACTACCTGACATCTACAACTTAAAAGAAGAGAGATTTATTTTGACTCATTTCAGAGGATTCAATCCATGATTCAGTGACTCCCAGGCAGAAGCATCACAGTAGAGAGGTACGGTAGAGCAGGGTGCTCTCTAGAATAACATTGGAGAGAAAGGTACTATCAGGAACCTGGTCCAGATCCCCAATCTCCCAAAAGAGTGTGTGATGAAAGCTTAAATAAATGAGATAAGAGGTATGATTTTAGGACTCCAGGGGGATCAAAACCCTCTGCAGAGTTCGGGGTCTCTGGTGGCTAAGACAGGGCGTGCCTCTTGGCAGCCTGTAATTATTATTTTTTTTCAAACAACATAGGAAACAGAACAGACCTTGGGAGTGGTTCAAGGACTTTGCAAGTAACAAATCACATTAACAAGGAGAAGTATCTTAGGAGAAGATCTCCATGTTGGATTTCACTACAGGGGTGAAATGCCTGCAGCTACAGTCTTTATTTAGTTAATTGGAATTGGAGCCTGGTATCCTCAATTGTTATCTTGTCTTGCCCTGGCCATGCAGAGCCCTGCATGTGTGTTTAATTTCCAGTTTCAATGGCTCCCAACATATTCCTCCTTTTAGTTTAGTTGTTGCACAGGATGGATGGTCAGTTGAAGCTTGGAGGAGCTGTATTAGGGAACTCTCACAATTTAAATCAGTCTATAACAACAGTCAGTTACCAGTGAAGCCAGCAATTGTCAGAAGGTGTTAGTGATTTGAGCCTTTTTTACAGGTAACACTTTACTATAGCATTGCATTATACGTTTTGAAGTTATACTTTTCTACAGGAGGTTCAGGATCAAGTTAAGATGAGACCTGCATTAGATACAATTAGTTTTGTGTTATCTACCAAGGTCAGTTAAGTCTCCTCAGGAACTGCAGGTATAGCACCTTGGAACCAGGTATAGCACCGCTTAGCTCCACAATCAGTGTCAGCCATCAGGATGAATCATAGCCATTGCTTGAACAAGTTGTTTTCCATGAAAGCTTGGGAGATTTTTTTTTCTCCTGGTGACTCTCCTTAGGCACACTATTCATCAAAGATCACTTTCCTCTGTGGCCTCATAATCTGGATCAGAAGACCAGAGATTCACGGAGTATCTTCAGATGACACAAGTAGAGGTTCTTTAATGTCCTGGGTCCTCATTGACCTTGAAGGGCTGGGGCCAAAATATTGGCTATCTTTGTAGCCCATCTGTTTGTCTAATTTTTCATCTCTAAACTTAAGTTGTTGAACATCCAGAAGAAAACATTGATAACACTACTGTGTATTAGAGGCAGTAAGCTTATGATTACTATTTTAGCTAAATATGAAACATCTTCAAACATTAAATGAAACTTATTTTCTATTATCTATGGATATTTTAACACTTGAATACCTATAGAGTGTACATAGAAAATCGGAAATCAAAACCTTATATAACATTATAGCACGACAATCATGACATTTTGTAACACATCCAAATTTTTGTTTTGACATAAAATACCCCTTTTAGTCAATCATTCCTACTAATTCATAAAAAGCTTTTATCTAACTTATTGACCTTCAGTGGAATGTGAATCTCATAAGTTTTGGTACTGGAAGAGGTCTGAATATAAAACAAAAGTCTATTAGCATAAATAATTCCTGTTTTACACTTTGGAAAACCAGTATATCTGGAAGCACGAGTACGTTAATATACTATGAGGTTAATAACAATCACTTGTCATAGCCACATGAAAATTCTGTATCTAAGCATTTTTAAATCAAAAACCTTATTGTATTTTTTTTGATGATGACCAATGTGAACATTGTGAATAATGTATTTTGTAACTTTAGTTGGGGTGTTTCCAGAAAGGCTATGGAGATCACTGGGGCCTCCAATCAATAAACAAGAATTGGTTAAAATGTAACCAGGCAGCTGCTTTCTTATTTATCAATCCAAGTCCTGTCCAATAATCCCAACCACAAGGGATTTGGTTTACTCATCTTGATAAGATATTTTTTTATTTATTTTTTATTTAAAAAAATTTTTTATTTTTCAATGACTGATGAAAAACCCAATTATAACCTTTTTTTTTTTTTTTGGTGGTACCAGGAATCGAACTCACAACCTTGCACTTGCCAGGCAGGCGCTTATCCAATCATAACATTTAACTCATTAATTTTTTAAACAATGAGACTCTCAAGTCCCTAATAAACAACAATATATATTACATTTATATATCAAGTCCTTGTGTCATTTGGGCCATCTGGCAACCCAGGTAGGAGCATGCTTTGTAAATCTATAACTCTAACAAACCTTTGATCAAATGATCCAAAAATGCAAAAGAAAGAGGAAAAGAGAAAGCCGGGGATTTAGCCCAGCAGCCTTGCAAGCACATGGTCGTGAGTTCAATCCCCAGTACAAAAAAAAAAAAAAAAAAAAAAAGGAAAAGAAAAAAATTGTTGAGCTCAAAATAAAAGGAACAACTATTTACAGAGTGGTCAAATGAAGAAAAATGGACAGATGATTTGATAGATGATCTGTACAGATTCAAAGAAACACAGAAATAAACACACAGTTTGTTGGGGTCTATGAGAACTCTCTAATTTCCCAAGGGGCTATTTATTATATACCCCTTTGTTGAACTAGTTTGCTTTTTACTCCCCACGTTCTTGGGGCTGTAACACCTGTTCACCTGCAGCACCCCATGCCTTCAGGGCGTTTCTCAGATGCTCCATGCCACTTGGACACTCCTGTGTGGACACTTGTATTTTCAGTTCCACATGTGCAAATTGTCACTAGCTTATTTGACTCCCAGCATGTGCCCACAGACAGAATGGACAAACAGACAGCAAATACACAAACAGACTGACAAACATTTTACATATCAGAGTGCACTCAAATATATTTTTAGTCAAATTACATTACTATATATATATATATATATATATATATATATATATATATTGGTACCAGGGATCAAACTCATGACTGTGAACTTGCAAGGCAGGTGCTTATGCCACTGAGCTAAATTCCCAGCCCATTACAATAATTTTTTCTAAATTTAGAATTTAAAACTATAAATTGACTAGTCAGGTTTATTATGAGTCAATTAGCAAAGATGTCATATAGGAGGATTTAGTAAAGACAAAATCTTATCTATAATTAACATATTTTTATATTTTATTTAAGAATACTAGTAAGTTGTGTGTCCCTTTCTTTCATTAAACTTTCAGTTTGGTTATCTTTATGTACTCGTTGCCTGTTTAGACCTTTGGTTTTGTTTTTGGTTACCATCTCCTGGGCATTCTAGGTCAATTTAGGTTGGTTTTAGTTTCATGCTTTTCTGTCAGTTGTGTAGTTTCTGAGGCATCATGTCATAGGACTGAGTACCAGTTTCTGGAGAGGTGGAATCAACTTCTTCTCTGGATTTGAGTCTATGATACAGCCAAATAGCACCTTTTGGAACCCAGATAGGCCACTAAGTATTTTCTGGAAAAACACAAGCATACCTTCCACCCCACATTAGCACTGGACTGGGTGCTTTTATTGTCCAATATGAAGACCTCTCCAACAGACTTTAGCCTTTATTTGATTCCATTATCTTTCTGCTGCGATAGCTTCATCTTTATTAGAATTCTTAAAATTTTAAATAGTATATATGGACAAGTGAACTCTATTGAGGTGAATTCTCCATTTTGTTTTTTGAAATTTAAATTTTTAGCACATTTAACTATTTTTAGACCTGAAGATTATAAGCAATTTTTTTTTGGTAAGGTATAGAGCAAAAAAAAAACCTCCGCATTTGTATTTAGGCACTTTGGGCTCCCTCTTGCTGCAGCAATATGCAGATTGTGCTGTTGTTCTGGCCTGGAGGCTCCACTCCTGTTGGGCCAGTGCAGTGTAAACTTTTGATGCATAAAGCATGTGTGCAAGTGATGGGTAAAACTGGGGTGGCTCGGGTGGGCCAGAGCCGGGTCCCACCTCTCCGGAACCATGTCTCGTCTCCCCAGCCCTGGGCCCAGCACTGCAGTGCTGCTGACGGTGGGCCAGCCACTGAAAGGCTTGGCAGGTCCCTGAGGGGTTTGTTTCTCAGCATACAGGAGGCAGGGCTGCAAATCCCAACTCTATGGTGATGGTTCAGCCTCACCAGGCCAGGCCAGGCCCAGGTAAATTTCTCTGTGCCTTATGTCATTTATATGTACTTTTTTTTTTTTTTTGTCTTTCATTTTGATCAGTACCGGGGATAGAACTCACGACTGCCTGCTTGCAAGGCAGGTGCTTATGCCGCTGGGCTAAATTCCCAGCCCCCATTTATATGTACTTTTAAAGGCAAAAGTCTGGAATGGTTTTGGAAGCCAATGGCTAGAAATCAAATCTTGGGATGTTTTTTTCACCCATTGAAGGAATTTTCCTCTACACCATTGTGGCTACTATTCTAAATTGATCATAAATTGGTAACTCAAAAGCAAGTCAATTGCATGTGGCAGCAAAGGCACTGGCTGAATCCCTCCAGGGTAAGTCAATTAAGCCTTTTTACTAGGGTGAGAAACATTACTCACACCTGTACATCTGTAGTTGTCCTATCCATAGGTTGATAACAATGGGCAATAACTGAAGCATTTGTTCCTGTGTCTAAAAGCCCTTTAAATGTATTTTCTTTAATTATTAATTCTGTCTTGGAATGGTCCTGCTTAATCTGTTGAACCCAATAAGTATCGGAAGATCCAAAATCCTTAGGTACTCTTTATTTATAGATTTTCCAATTTTTGTGAAGGGAAGAATAACCAATTGAGCAATGAATCTGGGGAGATTTGAACAGTGTTTTGAGAGACTGAGCTGTAACCTTGATTTCCCCTTGCAGCTAAAACAAGCAACATCATTTCTTTACCTCCCTTGTCTGGGCCAAGCTCCAGGCTCTGTGAAGCTTTTGGTTCCCTCCCTTGTTTGGGACTTGATTTTAAAATATTGCTCCAAGTCAGTTTCCTTGTGGCCATCTCAACAAGCCCACAATCCTCAAGATACTTATTAATCAAAATCCACAAAAGAAGAGTAAATAGTGGAATCAAGCATACAGGAAAAAGTTCCATAAACATTTGTGATTCTTTAGAATGTGTTTGTTCCCTCTCTAACAACTGGTAAAATCGATATTCTTTTTTTTTTTTTTTTTCTCTTTCTTCTTCTTGTAAGCCAATTTTCCCTTTGAATTCTCTTAAGCCTATTTGTCTCTTTGGCTTCTCTCAAGCCTGTCTGTCTTTCACTACTTATTTACTTCTCTCTTCTGTTGGCCCACATGAGAAATGTTCCCTCACCTACTGTGTCTTCTTCCCCCAGTTGGTGTCCGAATCAGAAGTTATTGACTGTCAGCTCTGTAATGGACTCAGAACTGAAGGAATCAGATTCCAAGGGAAAAAGATTTTTCCTGTGCTGTGTCTTTTTAGGATTTTTTCCAACTTGTTCCCAATTATCAATATCTATAGTGCCTGTCTGAGGAAAACATGGATTATTTTTGGTTACCTCTTTTAAGATTTTTGTTAGATCTTTCTTTGGCACATAAACCCCTGAGTGATTAAGCAGAACTTGGAGGGGCTATAAATACCTTTGTTCCTCAGCTGAACTTTTTGCTTGTTTTTGTTGTTGTTTCTAGAACTCGAGCTCACAGCCTTGAGCTTACTAGGCAGGTACTCTGCCCCTGAGCCATATCCCCAGCCCTTGTTTTACTACCAGATAAAATGGGTCGTTCACGGCGAGAAGATTCTCCCTTGTTCTTCCCTCTCTTCTCCTGGGATTCCCTAGAAGGTTTTTTGTCCTGTGAAGACCTCCTTGGTACCCAGACTTTCTGTATCCAGACTTTCCACTCTAGGCAGACTTACTTGTTTAGGCTAAAATTTCTGGTCCAAGGATTTCAGGTCCCTGTTCCAAAGAACCAGTTACTGGGGACTCTGCCTAGATCCCCAATCTCCCAAACAAAGGTACAGCAAAGGCTTAAATAAATGAGATAAGAGGTATGATTTTATAGAGTTCCAGGAGGATCAAAGTCCGGTATAGAGTTCAGGGACTCTGGTGGCTAAGACAGAGGATGCCTCTGGGCAGCCTGTAATTATTATTTTTTTCAAACAACATAGGAAACTAAACAGGTCTTGGCAGTGGTTCAAGGGCTTTACAGATAACCAATCACATTAACAAGGAGAAGTATTTTAGGAGAAGATCTCCATGTTGGATTTCACTACAGAAGTGAAATGTGTGTAGCTACAGTCTTTATTTAGTTCATTGGAATTGGAGCCAGGTGTTCTCAGCTGTTATCTTGTCCTGGCCATGCAGGAGCTCTGCATCTGTGTTCAATTTCTAGTTTCAACAGCTTCCAATGAGATACCAAGTACCAAACATAGTACCCAAGGTCATGACTCTATGGCCCGGCCCACTCAGATACACCCAGAAGAGTGCTTTACCAATCCCAAAAACTGCTCTCAAACCATTCAGGTTGACAATCACTGTCATATTCGATCTCTTGACAACTTGACACCAAAACACATTTTAAATCATAACTATTTTCCAAATAAACGTGAAATCATAATTCCACCTACTTAACATGATATGACTAGCCTCTCTACAATCACAAGCATAATA
Organism: Cavia porcellus; assembly: GCF_034190915.1. NCBI lineage: Eukaryota > Metazoa > Chordata > Mammalia > Rodentia > Caviidae > Cavia > Cavia porcellus. The sequence continues at coordinate 79,542,258 of NW_026947489.1, forward strand.
TCCTTCCCCAAAGACGCAACAGTTCCAGCACTACTCAAAAGTCTAACTCTGAAGTCTTCTTTGAGATACTAGGCAAACTCTTGTCTGTTCCCGGAACATTCAAAATGTAAGTTGTATCTTCCCAATATACAGTGGCAGGGTAAACATTCCCATTCCAAAAGGGAGGAATAGGAGGATATAAAAGAATAGGGCCAAAGCAAGACCAAAATCCAACAGGGTTAACATTAGCTTGTAGCTTGAAGTCCAGCATCCAGGGAAAACGGTGCTAAGATGTGAGTTCAAAAGGGTACAAGTCACCCAGACCCTGTGTTCTGACCTGTTGAAGCCCACACGGTGTTTTTCTTGGGCTGCCTCCACTTGTTGCACACAATTTTCCTTGGGAGATATTTCATATTCTTAGCATCTCTGACTTTCTGAGATCTCCACTGCACTTCCGGTTTCATTTCCATAGCTTCGCGCATCTCCTTCTCCTGGAGACACTGCCTGGTCTCTCAGGCCTTCCTTAAAATCTGGGTAGAAACCTCCGTGATCCTATAATTCTTGCATTCTTCATGCCTATAAAACCTACATATCATAGATGGTGCCAGGCTACTGCCCATGTGAGCTGTAGGCTCCTAATGTGATTCATCGGGAACCAATTCCCTGGGTACTCCTTGAGCAGGAAGCCTAGCAGCTCTGTCTGCACATGAGAGGTGAGCAGGGTCTGCTGATTCCTGAGGTGTCCCCAGGGTATCTGTCTGTACATATACATGGTAGTTTTTTGTTTTTTTAATGATCCTGATCTCTTCAGCAACCATCCCTCTTTGGGCCCTACTTTACATGTGCTTCTTTATTTGCCAAAATTTAAGTTTTTTAGATTTTTCTGCTCTACGTTTTGCTCCTGACTCTCACTAAATCTGGCCAAAAGGAGCTAGCAGTACATACACCATAGCCTGAACATGGGACTGCCTTGAAATTCAACATCATGCAATCTTAGGACATGAGCAAAATGTAGACAAATTTTTTGCCAGAATGTAACATGTGTGGCCTCTAGTCCCAACAGAATTCTTTTCGCAGGTGAAACCTCAAGAGCCTGGATTTTACTGCCTGCATCCTTACTAGCATTCTACTTTTTTGAGCTCATAGGCAAAGTAGAGACCATTAGACTCTGATCTTCTGAGAAAGCAAGAAACTTTTGATAAGACTCCAGAGAAAGCAGGATCATTTTGCAAAGGTAAAACTCACCTTTAAAGCCTGAGCACTAAGTATAAGGCCTGGCATATAAAAGTTGCCTCACAATTATTTGTTGGATGAATAATATATTACATTCTCTCTGTATTACCTAGCATACTCCTTTATCAGTTTTAATTTTCTCCTTGTCCTTCCACTTCCCTTCCTCTCTATTTTTCTGCCAGCTTTCTTTCTGGTTTTTCCTTTTTTGGCTGTTGTTGTTATTATTAACGGTGCTCAGGATTAAACCTGTCTGTCATAAATGCCAGGCAACAAATACCTTACCATGGTGCTAAACCCCCAGCTGTTTTTATTATTTCCATTGATCTGTTTGTCTTTCCTCTTGGCAATACCATACTGCCTTGGATACCATAATTTTATAGTAAGTCTTTCCTTTTTATTCTAGTGCAGGAGTTTGAACCCAGGGCCCGACATACGTGAAAGCCATGCTGTGCTACTAACTATACACCCAGCCCCGTCTCTTTGCTTTTACCTCTTCTCAATCCATTGCAGTCACTGTGACCCTCAAAGCAGATCCTGTTACTTCTCTGATTAAAAACTTTAATGGCCTTTACTGCTCTAAAATGAATTCCAAATTTCTATTTTTTCTTTCTTTCTTTCTTTCTTTCTGTCTGTCTGTCTGTCTGTCTTCTTTCTTTCTTTCTTTCTTTCTTTGTCTTTCCTGTTGGTCTTTTTGAGACAGGGTCTCACTATGCAGTTCAGGTTAACCTCGAGCTTATTTTGTAGCCCAGGTTGGTCTCAAATTTGCAATGATCCTCTTGCCTCAGCCTCCTGAGTACTGGGATTACAGTCATGCACCACTCTGCCTGGCTTCTAAACTCCTTAATATAACTGCCAGCAACTACATAACCAAGCCCCTCCCTCCCTCTCTAATCGCATCATATATCACTCCTCTCTTCACTTATTATCTTCAGCTGTTTATAACCTATTTATTTGTGTTGTGACCTATTTTCTTGGCTTGAACATGCTTCACTCTTTTTTTTTGACATGGGGTCTTGCCATGTTGCCCAGTTAATCTCAAACTTGAAGGTTCAAGTGATCCTCTTACCTTACTTCCTGAGTGCTGGTATTACAAGTAGGCATCTGATTATTCCACTAGGCTTGAAGATATATTCTTGTCTTTTAGGTCTCAGCCCATATCACTCAAAGAGGCATTTATTATTACAGTTGTTCTTGACTGAGGATGATTTTGTCTCCTAGAGATTTTACAGTGTCTAGAACCTGTATTTTTTTTCAGCCCCCAGGACCTCACACGCTAGGCAAATGTTCCTCAAGCTCCTCTATTAACCTCTGTAAAGTCAAGATTCTCATTTATCTTGAACCCTGCTGAATGAATAAATGAATGAGTTTCTTGCACCTGTAAGTACTAATTTTCCCCCCAATCTGGTTTTATTTTACAAATTAATTTAATTCATTTCTTACAAAAGCATCTATTTTAACCAATCTATTTGGAGCATCAACTATGTGTTAAGCATTAGTTAGTTGCTGCATATATAATAAGAAATAAGAAATGGTTATTGATATCATAGGTCAAGTTTTGGTTGGGAAGGATTACATATCATAAAAAGGCCACTTATATTTTGGAGTGGTATGGGAATTCAACAGAATACAAGGTATCTGCTTTTGTCAAGGGGGTTACTCTATTTGGGGCAGAGAAGATGAAAGATACATGTAAATAACTTCAAATACCAGAAAAGAACACAGATAAATGCAGGAATTTACCAGCTATGGAAATCCAAAGAACCTTTGTAGAAGAGGTACTATTTGGGTTGAGACATAAAAGGAAACAGATGAGAGTCTGATGAGTAGGCAAGGGGAATAGGGCATTCCAGGCAGAGAGAATGGCAAGAGCCACAGCACAGAATTGTGTGTGCCAGGAACAAGTCAACGTGTTTGGCTAAAGCACAGGCGACCAGCAAGAGCTTCAGCTGAGAAGGGAGTCTGGGTTCAAACTGGGTCAGTTGAAAAAAACACAAATGACCCAAATCTTGTCCATATTTCTTATAATTTAGAGCAGCATTTTCCCCATGCACACAAGAAAAGAGAAATTCAGAGAAATCTAGTGACTCAGCAAGTCATTGCTGTACCAGTACTATTTTGACTGTCAGGATCATAGGGGAGGTCCTGGGCTTACCATACCGCCCAGGAGCTCAATATAACAATCCTTGTGAAGAGACAGTTCCTGATACACAATAGGGACACTTCCTGTCTCAATGTGTAAACAAACAATATGCTGCCAGATTTGATTTTGGTTTGGGGGCGACTCGGAAGACAGTGTTTTTCTCCTTTTGTTCCAAGATATGGTAGAACCGAGTGTACAAGAATGAAAGGAAGAGGTGGAAACAAGGAGGGGGACCAAAGAATGGAAAGAATAGGTTATCTTGTTTAGAAACAAGCTATGCTGAAGTATTTATTTGCAATAAAGTTGTCATAGCAATTGGATGCTGTCCTTCCACTGCTTCTTTTATCCTTTGCATGATTTTAAAGAAGCTGTTTTCTAGATAGACGTGGTGCTTGTTGTTAAAGAAGATTTTGGAATGTTACTTTTTGCCTTCCTTTTCTCTTTCTGCAGTCCACATCCACACATCTGGGAAGAACGGCATGGTGCTGGCTGTTTGAGGAGCAGGATCTTAGTAGTAAAGGAGTATTACCACGCACGATCTGAGTTGAAACGCTCAGTTGCTGCCTCCTATGGCATCCTGGCACAAAAACAAGTGATAGGTATAGAGATTAAGTAGGACAAAGAATGGCTTTAAAATAAAACAAAAATGGACTTGCAGGTTATAGATAACATGGTCAAAGTCTCTTAAATTTAAGGAGAGCATTATACCTATTGAGAAGGAAAACTGATGATTATGAATATTACACTATATAATCCCACTGAGGCCTTTTAATAACCCTATGAGCCAATTACAGTTAATATTTACCCAGCATGTACTTTGTTGTCCTCTCCTTCAGACTCTGCTGAATAGACTCATCTGAACCGTCACATCCATTTTGCTGTGAGTATTTATTATTCTTATTTCAGAAGTGAAAACAGTGGGCTAGAGGTGTAGTTCACTGGCAAGGTACACATTCAGCATGTGCAACTCCCTGGGTTTGATCCCTACTCTATGCATATACACACACACACATATACACACACGCGCACACACACACAAATTGAAAAAGAGAACACAGAGTTAACAATTAACTGGACAGGGCTAGGGATTTAGTTCAGCAGCACACCACCTGCCTGGTAAGTGTGTGGGCATGAGTTCAATTCTGAGTAAATGGACATATGATACGTGCCAAGACACTGTGCTAAGACTTCACATGCATTTTCCCATGACAAACGTTTAAACTGTTACACGTTCCTTTATGTTCAAAGTATGCAGCTTTACGCTTTACACTTTCTAACTGTGCACTTGGTCAATAGTGCATGTGCTCGCCACATTAGCAACTTCCCTTCTGGAGGCCCTTCTTTCTCTCATGACACACTTCTAAAGTAGGTCTGTATTTCCTGGGAGTCAGAGAGGTTAAACAGATTTCTCAAGTCTATATAGGCAAAAAGAAGCAGCAGAATGAGTCAAAAGTAGGCTTTTTGTTTTCTTTCTTTGGACACAGGGTCTTGCTATGTAGTTCAGGCTGATCTTGAACTCATGGAGCCCAGACTGGCCTCAAATTCACAGCAATCCTCCTGCTTCAGCCTCCTAACTGTTGGGATTACAGATGGGTAATCCACTACACCTTGCAAAAGTAGGTTTTCTAGCCAGGCTATAATCTCAGCACTTGGGAGGCTGAGGCAGGTGGGTTATTGCAAGTTCAAAACCAGCCTGGGCTACAAAGTGAGCTCAAGCTCACTTTGAACCACATAGTGAGACCCTGTCTTAAAAAGAAAAAAAAAGTAAGTTTTCTTTTTGAAGTTCACTACTCTTCAGAGGGTGTAAGAGACTTGCTCAAGGTTACACAGCCAGCATGAAGAGACTGATAACTGAATACAAGACTGACAAATTCTAGAATTGAAGTTCTGGTGTTTTGTAATAAGAAAAACAATAGAAAATAATTTAGTCCTCTCAATTAAAGCTAATTCCAAATTCAGAAAAATCTAACTGTGTTTAGATATAACTCTCTCAGACATTAGCCCATGAATTATTAGTCACAAAATTGTACCTTAATTATTATTATCGTATTCACCATCATCATCATCATAGTCATTCTTATTTTGAACTACTGCAGATTGAACCTAGGAACTTGTACATTCTAGGCAAGTGCTTGACCACTGAACTATATCCTCAACACCTTTTATTTTTAAAGCAAAAATTTTCAGGAGGCCCTAAGTTACCCTTGCTGGGTTTGATACCTTTCCGCCTCAGTCTCCTTAATAGCTAGTTCTTGAGATGGTGTCTGACTATGTTACTCAGGCTAGCCTTGAACTCCTGGCTAGCCAGAATCCTGAGTACATGGGACTACAGGCCCAGTAGCACAGTGTTAGAGCCCTTGCTTAGCATGTGGAAGGCCTGGGGTTCAATCTCTAGCACAGTAAAACAAAACAAAACAAACAAACTCACCAATGTTCACAGGCAACAACAACAAAATAAATATAGTAAGCTATGTCAAAATTAAAACTTCTGTAAACCAAAGAATGTAATCAAGACAGTGAAAAGGAAACCCATGGAATCGAGAAAACATTTATAAATCATACAGGTGATGGGGATTAATATCCAGAATATATAAAGCATTTCTACAAGATAATCATAGTGATGCACATCCTGTAATCCTCAAACCTGAACTCTCAAACAGGAGGATTTTTGAGTGTGAGCCCAAGCTGTGCAACTCAGTAATTTGGCAAGACCCTGTCTCAAAATAAATAATAAAAAGGGCTGGAGATGCAGCTCAGTGCAAAGCTTTCTCAGCTCCATACCCAGTAGTGCAAAGAAAGGATGGACGATAGAAAGAAAGAAAGAAGGAAGGGAGGAAGGAAGGAAGCTGGTAGTAATGTTTCAGTGTTAATTTTATAATTTTGGTGATTGTGGTTATGAAGAAGAATATTTGTGTTAGCAATTCCACACTAAATTATTTGGGGGTAATGGGAACATATGGTTATCTATTCTTACTCAAGAGAATCGAGGTATAGGAAACAATTAATTGTATTATTCTTGCTGAAAAAGAAAGCAAGTCGGTGATATTAAATAGGTGATTCATTAAAAAGATGTATTATTAAATACTCTTGGTGAGGACCAGGAGGAGAACCAGCACTCCCAAGACTCCGCCATGGCAGGACTCAGGCAGCTTATTCTTCCATCCTTGTGGTAAGTGCCAGGAGGAGAACCATTGGCTCCTGTGAGCCTAGTAGCAGGCTGAAAATCAAACACCCTCGGTCCCAATCCGCGTGGCTACTGGGGATAGATATCTCAGCATCTCTTGGGAAGATGACCATATACAGTATAGCAAATATGGGGGATCTCCTTCTGTCTTCTGTTTGAAGGCAAAGGTTGTTTTCACTGTTTTTGTTTTGTTATGTTTCTTTTGCTCTATTAAGTACTCTCAATTGGTTTTATAATGTTCTGTTTTGGGTTTGATTTTGCACACCTAATTGACTGGACAACTATTGTGAAGTTAACGAGATATACCATAGTACCTATTATTACCATCCCAGCATCCTACTGTGAAGTTCTGTACCAATTTCACTGCATTGTCTCGATTGGCTTTGTTCTGACTTGTGCTGTTGCATTTTTACTACTTTCAAAATTAAAATTTAAAAAAAGATGTATTATTAGTGAATAACATCTATTCTGTGTATAAGATATTAGTAGCCATGCAGTACACAAGGAGTGATCAAAAACTACGGTGAAAGCTTAAATTTAAAAATGTATTATAATAAAAGACATATTGCCATTAATCCTCTCAAAATACTCTGCTCCCTTTGAACATACAATTATGCCACTTTCTGAAGCAGCTCTGTAAGTTTTCTTTTGTGCTTTTACAAGGTGTGATAAAAAGTAAGTTGAATACTGCTATTGAGTGCTATCCAAAAGATAGACTTGAAAATGACTCTGATATGTCTGCTTCCATCTTATTCACCAGATCTGGTACCATGTAACTTCTAGCTCTTCCTGAAAGTTAAAATGACCACAAAAGGTCAACATTTGAGCTGATTCAGGGCACAGAGACAGCCACGACAGTTCATCTAAAGGCACGCATGAAAAAGGACCGCTAGGACTGCTTTTAAAAGTGGCAATAATGATGTGATATGTCTAACCAAAGTGGGGCGATTAATGGCAATGTGTCTTTTCCTGTAATACATTTTTTCTTAAATTTAAACTTTCAGCATAGTGTGCAGTCATACCTTTGGCTTTCTTTTTTCTTTTTCTTTTTTTGGTACCAGGGATCAAACTCACGACCTCACATTTGCCAAGCAGGCACTTATACCACTGAGCAAAACCCCTGATCCCTACCTTTGGTATTTTGATCCTAACCTAACCCTATTGGGCACAACAATATCAAACAATCATTAGCAGCACGTAGAAACTCTGTTAGTTGTTTACCCAACTCTTGTTCCTTCTCCTATTCTTTCTTGTTAACAAATTTCAGTTCTGGAGATGTGGATATCTGGGTCCTTCCAGTCTCCAGAAGATAAATTTTTATTGGTCTAAGCCAGTCAAGACTTAGACATGAGCATGTACTGTAATTCTTGCTATTGATGCATGAAAGCAGGTTTTCGGGGGGTGTGGATGAGAAAGATTTTCATTGCTAATAACAAGACATCCAGAGACAGAATGAAATGGCTCCTCATATGGTCACGTCTAGAGGTAATACCTGGAACTGTAGCAATCATCTGACTACTATCAGGAGACAAATCTGAGGACAAAAGCCAACACACAGACAATGGCAGAGCAGAGAAATAGAAAAAAAATCTGTATCTTTGATACTGTCATTTGCTGCTATTGCAGTCAATCCATTAACCACCGTAGCTCTTACCAATTATGTGAGATAATATATTCTCCTTTGTTAAAATAATGTGAGCTGGACTTTGCGGTTACTTGCACCCAAAAGCAACCTGAGAAAGATACTATGAGAAGTTTTTAGGTCACAGATATCTAAGATATATTTAGTTTCCTATAAAAAGGTAGTACTTTACCTAGATAAGTTGATATATACCTTCTTCCATAATTTGGATAGAGTATGTGCTCACAGAAAAAAAAAAAAACTAGCAAGCTAAAACAACAAAACAAAATAAAACAAAAAACCAGTGAACTGCACACTTGTTTAGCTCTCACACATCTTGACACATTGTTTCTAGGAACTTAATGGTGTTGCACTAGCTGGAATAAAAAAGCCTCTGACTTAACATTTCTCACCATCTGCACTGTTTTGCTCAATGCATTACAAAATTTTTCCCAAAGATCTATATGAAACATTGCATCCTTTAGCATAATACCAGTGATACACACTAGTGTTTACTGTTTATGATTCCTGCATCTAGTGGCAAATTTTAACATAAGGATCAACCACAAAACTTTTCCAAATATCTGTTAACTGCCTACTAAATGGATTCAGGCATATTCATACTTTATCCCTAGTCATGTACTAAAAATGCTTGAAAAGGCTTAGAGTTTCTGCCTTGTTTTTAATAACTGTCATTCATTTTGTCAGATTTTTCCGTTTTCGAATTTCCTTCTTTTTGTTTGAAAGAGTTTTGCCCTAGAATAAATTACTGTATGGATATGGCAGTGGTCTATAGTGGTGGAAGGCCAAAGCGGGAACACCTGTCACTCCTGCTTCTTCAGCGCTAATTGCAACTTCCCTTCCTATTTGCACACACAGAGAATTCCAATTGGCTCCTCAGTGCCATCAATGCCTGCCCTAAGCACCACCTCAGTTCAAAAGTTACATATGTCCCATACCCCATATTCTGGTCGAAGGAGACAGCCCAGCCGCCATAGGTTGTGTGCTCCTTCCCACGTCCTCACCTCAATAAACCTGTGCATTTTGTACTTTTGCTTCTCTATTGTGCCAGAATACTCTAACATTGTTATTTTTTAATTTGGCCCCAGGTTCATTCTTGGATTAAGAATAATATGGCGGTATCTGTGTGCTTGCCTGTAATCCCAGCTATTGGAAGGTTGAGGTGGGATGATTGTAAGTTTGAGACCAGCCTGAGCAACTAGTGGGACACCATCTGTTATGGTTTAGATCCAAGATGTTTCCCCAAATCCTTCTGTGTGTGACAGGTGATTGGATCATGGGGGCACTGTACTCATCAATGGACTCGTTCATTGATGAGTTTGGCAGCTGAATGTCCGGTTAGGAGGTGAGGTGCGGTTGGAGATAGGTCAGAGGGCACAGGCTCCGCGTCACTGTCTGCTTCCTGGCTGGCATGTATTGAGCACTTTTCCCTCCCGTATGTCCCTCTGCCAGTCTGTTCTTCCTTGGAGCCAGGTGACCACGGATTGAAGCCATGAGTCCAAACACACCTCTCCTTGAAGTTGTGAGTATGGGAGTATCAGATATTTTGTTGCAGGAACAGGAATGTGGTTGAGACTCTGTTTCCAAAAAAAAAAAAAAAAAAAAAAAAAGTTTGAGACCAGACTCTTCTTATTTGCTGTGTAACTTTAAACAGAATACATGATTGAGCTTTAATTTTCTAATCCATTAAGTAGAAATTTTTATAGCATCTATCTGATAGGGTAATTATGAGAACCACAAAAAATAATGAGGGAATGAGGGGAAGGAGATTAAAAAAAGAATTAATGCATATTATGTGTGTGTACCAACACCCCGCAAGAAATGTAATCACCATGTACTGCAAATGTGGATTAATAAACAATAAAAATTTTATTTACTTATTTATTCATTTATTTGGCACTGGGAATTGAACTCAGGACCTTTTGCTTGCCAGGCAGGCACTTGTGCCACCAAGCTATATTCCTGCCCAAACAATAAAAATTTTAAAAAGATAAAAAAGAGAAAGTTAATTAGTAAGAGTTGCTTGAATAGCATCAAAGACCTCATTTGTCAGCTTTTGTTAAATAAGAGCAATCCAAACTGGGCATTGTGGCACATGCCTCTTGAAAGGATTTTGCCCTAAAGGGACCCTGCAGCGGTGGGAGGCTGGGAGGCGGAAGGTCACCTTCCCCACCCCTAAGCAATTGACCTGTGGCAGGAAATAAATTCCAATGAGCTACCTGTGCATCAGTAATGCCCCTTAGGCTCCACCCCAAACCTAAACTATATGTATGCCCCTACACCACGCGTCGGGCAGAGAAAGCCAGACCTCTGTGGTCAGGGTTCTCTCTCCACATTCTTAAAATAAAGCCACTTTACTTAAAATAAAACCACTTTACTTTATATTCTGTCTTCTAACCGTGCCGAAAACTCTTTCACCTCTAATCTCAGCATGCAGGAGGCTGAAGCAGAAAGATCACAATGCTATGAGTCTAGCTCATAATGGAAACTTTTTTTTTTTTTTTTTTTTAGTAACCAGGAATCAATCTCTCAACTTTACACTTGCCAGGCAGGCATTGTGTCCCTGAACTATATTCCCAGGCCTAAATCCTACCCTCAAAAAACATAAAAGAATGGAATACTAAAGTATCACCTATTTATCACTTTAGGTAACTTTCTGTAGAATTTGAATACAGAAGTTTTTTTTTTTATTTTTGAGACAGGGTCTTGCCATGTAGAACAGGCTGGCCTTGAACTCACTTATGCTCAGACTGGCCTCAGACTTGTGGTGATCCTCCCTCTCCAGCCTCCCAAAAATACAATAATTTTTTTTAAAGATACCAAGGTTTTACATTTATTAAAGGCAGGGAAAGAAACTAGCTCTGTAGAGAGAGTTTGGGGCAAGTAAAAATAGGAAAAAATGTACATTACGAGAGCAAACTACTGTGAAAGAACGCAGTTGCCTCAATATCATTATTTTTAAAACTAATTCAGTTACACGCAGCTGAGCTAGTTAGAAATATTACAGGCAGTAAGACAGGGCTAGGCCTTCGAAGAAGCAGGCACGGAGAACCTGAGATGTCTGATGACCTTGGAGGGGACCCACACACCTCTTGCTGTGGGCTAGACCTGGAGACAGAAGGCAAAACACCCTTAAGCATAAACGTTAGGGATTAGGTATGGATCATCTTAAGAAGCCAAGAGTCACCATCCCAACCCCCATAGGAAGAGTCATTGATCCATAAAGAATGCTCCCTTGCTATGTGACTTGCTTCCCAGTTGGTTCCTGATTTGGTCAATATTAACTGAACAATGAAACTTACTGATTTCCCATAGCTCTCTCCCACCTCATGCCCATCTGCCTTGAAAGTTCCCAGTTTTTCCCAACTTTTAGACCTGCTTCACGTCATGATCTTACTCTATAAAAATCCCAAGAAAAGGGGCTGGGGGTTTAGCTCAGCGGCATAAGCACCTGCCTGGCAAGCAGGTGGTCGTGAGTTCGATCCCTGGTACCGATAAAAATGAAAAAGACAAAAAAAAAATCCCAAGAAAATACAGAACTTTTGGCAACCCACTTTCTCTCTCTCTCTCTCTCTCTCTCTCTCTCTCTCTCTCTCTCTCTGTGTGTGTGTGTGTGTGTGTCTCAGACAAAAGCTTTCTTTCTCTCAGTAAATACTTCTGCTCTTAACCTCTGTGGTTCCTAAAATTCATTCTTCGATTTTACAGAAAACGAACTCATTCTGGACATACAGTAGGTTGGGAGTTTCATTCTCCATGTCAGTTCCTTATGAAGACACTTTGGAAGGTAATAGTGGTGAAGTTCATTTGGCTTTGGTGCTGGACAGGCCTGAGTTTAAATTCCATGTCTACCACTTATTATCAAAAACACCTTAGACAAGTGACATAACCTCTCTGAACCTTACATTTTCACATCTAAATAATAAGAATCATCAGCCTCTACCTAGGACTCATTATTTGCAGATTTCTATATTTGTGAATTGGTCTACTTTCTAAAATCTACACCGTAAACTCAATACATGCAGCACTTTGGTGTTCATTTCATGGATATGTGTGGAACAGCAAAAAATATCATTTGTCTAGGAAGCATTTGCCGCTGAGGTTGGATAAAGCAATGCTTAATATTCTCTCTCTCTCTCTCTGTCTCTGTCTCTCTGTCTCTCTCTCTCTGTCTCTGTCTCTCTCTCTCTCTCTCTCTCTCTCTCTCTCTCTCTCTCTCTCTCTCTGTTTTCCTTTGTTTCATCTTGTTTTGTTTTTTTGGTACTGGAGATTGAATCCAGTGCCTTCATATTGAGCTACATTCCCAGTCCTTTATTTTTTATTTTGAGACAGGGTCTCACTAAATTGACCAGGCTGGGCTTGATTTTGTGATCTTTTCGCCTTAAATTCCTAGAGTGCTGAGGTTGCAGGGATGGGCCACCACATCCAGCTAAAGCCATGTTTTACCTCTTTATTTTAACTTTCCTACTGTAAAAATAAACTTCTTTTTGCTGAGTGTGGTGGCACATGCCTATAATCATAGCTCTTGGGAGGCTGAAACAGGAGGATTGCTGTGAGTTTGAGGACAGCCTGAGCTATGTAAGCAACTTGAAGGCCAGCCTGCACTACATAGCAAGACCCTGTCATATATATATATATATGTATATATATATATATATATATACATATATATATATATATAACTTATTTGTAGTGTATTTAGTCCTACATTGTTTGTATTTAGTGTTTTTTTTTTTTCAAAAAGTTTTGCTATATAAAATATAGCAAGTGATAGAATTGTGGGAGCGGCGGCCGGCTGAAAAGATAAGAAGTATGAAATATAAATGACCTTTATTTTGAGAATGCGGGGAGAGACACCCCCAATCCCCTGGGGCGTGGCATCTCCCCCCCAGGGTCGGCGATCTCTCGGTGGAACTCCTGGAGTGGAGGCATATAAGTAGCCTAGGTTTGGGGGGGAACCTAAGGGGTATTAGTGATGCACAGGTAGCCCATTGGCACTCATGTGGTGCCAGAGGTAAATTCCTAAGAGTGGGGAAGATACAGTCACAGGTATATTCCTAGGGGTGGGGAAGATGGAGCTTCTTGGTTCCGCCTGAGTCTTTACCGGATACAGTGTCCTGTCTGGGCTAAAACTCTTTCAGCAAGAGTATTTGTGAATTTCTGCCCACTCTGATGCTTTTGTTTGTTTGTTTGTTTTGGTTTTTGTGACCAGGTCTCATGATGTAATCCATGCTGGTCTTGAATTTCTTAGTAGCCCAGGCTGTCTTTGAATTTGAGATTCTTCTGCCTCAGCCTTTTGATTCAGTGTGCCATTTGACTACTGATTTGTCTTTTTTTGCTTGTGTGTTTCTTTTTTGTTTGTTTATTTGTTTGAGACTGGGTCTCTCTATGCAGTTCAGGCTGGCCTTGAGTTCACTTTGTAGCCCAGGCTGGTTTCGAACTCACAAGATCCTCCTGCCTCAGCCTCCCAAGTGCTGGGATTATAGGCATGAGCCATCGATGATGCGTGGCTTATTTGTGTATTTCTTTTGTTGTGTTTTTTTTTTTTTTCTGTACAGGGAATCAAACTCATGACCTCATGCTTGCCAGGTAGGTTGCTTTTGCAGCTGAGCTAAATTTCCAGCTCAGACTACTAATTTGTTTGTTTCTCTGTTTTTGAAACAGGGTGTCATTATATAGTTAGGCTGGCCTTAAATTTGCAGCAATCCTCTTGCCTTAGGATCTCAAGTGCTGGAGTAACAGGAATGTGCCACCACTGGGCCTGAGTACTGTTCTTTTTTTTGGTATCAGGATTGAACTCATGACCTGGTGTTTGCTAAGCAGGCCCTTACATTGCTGAGCAAAACCCCCAGCCCTGAGTACTGTTATTAAGAGCAAGAAAATGTGAAAGGACAAAAGCTGGGAAAAACATGTGTTAGATAAGCTTTGTTCAGATTTGAATTACACTGTTGTTTACCATAAGTTCAACATTAAAGAATCAGCATTATACATTATATATGGTGCCTTTGATTGGTTCATGAAAATACTGTGGCCAGAGAGGCTCAGGAGAGTAACCTTGTATTTCCTCTAGAAGTAATTGGTGCATACTAATTCAGCAATTCAGCATTTGTATCCATTTTCTAAGATATGATCAATATAAGTAATGAGAATTATCTTGCAAGATTGTTGTAGGGCTTAACTGAACTACTGCATGCAAATAGTTAGCACTGTGCCTTATTTATACATAAGGGTTAGGGTTGTACAGGGTAGGGTGAGGATGAGACTCATCCTGGATATACTGTCAATTTGATCTTGATACTTCTCTAGGTAACACGTGGTTTAAAGCAGTACAATACATTTACATGAAAGCTGTGAAGCTCTAGAAATTTCACAATGAAGCTCTCAGGCTAAGCCACGGGATTTCCCTTGAGAGACCTTCAAATAGACCATTTCCTTGCAAATAACAGTTTACTTTCACAAAAATAGATGACCTAGCTCATGATCATAATTAGCCTTCTGGAATTGAATAGCAGTTCAAATGAGAGGCCACATTTCTCTCCTTTCACTTTCTTAAACTGGTGTGGGATTCCTCTTCCTCTTCCTTGGAATGTGCATTTTAATAGTAAACATGCCACATTTGGTCAATTATTATATTACTTATATGCTTATGTACTCCCTTCAACAGGGCAAGTATTTTCCAGATGAAATATAACACATTTTCACAAGGAGTTTAGGAAGGTAATCCATTACTGTCATTTTGAAGATGCTGAAACAAGACCCTGTAATAAAGTTAGGAAAAGGTGACAGGACTGAGCAAAACCTGTACTGCTGCCATCTGTGCATTGTATCCTCATAGTATTAGGCTGGGTTTTTTTTCCCCCTCCCCCACCCCCTTGTGCTCTGTTCTTACTAGATTAGAAGCTTCGGAGCCTAGACATGCCTTTCCATAAGAGTCTTTAAATTACCCTAAGCATCCAAGCTTTTTTCTCTATTTTACAGCCTTGGTATAAATCACTTTCTTTCCTCGGATTGTCTGTCTCTCTTCTTTTTGGAATGCTAAGGATTGAAAATCCAAGGCCCTGTATGTTAGGGAAGTGTCTTACCAGTAAACCCTAATCCTTTACCTAACTCTTCTTTTGGGTCCCAGCTGAGATGTCACTTTTATGCTAGGATCATGTTTCACTAACCTCCTCCTCCTCTCCTTCATAGCATTCAGAACTCCTCCATAGCACTCTCATCAGAATCTGCACATATGTATGTATTCATGTATGTAATTCATCTTCCCCACTAGGCTCTCAGTCCTATGCAAGCACGGATGCCATCTGTTTTGTTCTTGTGCTGCACGTATTGCAGGCTCTTTTAGGTAAATAGTAATTGAAGGAATAAGAGAATGAATGAAATGTTATCCATCACATACTACTTTGGTAAAAAAAAAAAAAAGACCAAAGCCTTGGAGTAGGAATGGATGTTATTAACAATATTTTGATGGTTGATATCAGGTATGTTTATTTAGGTATTATTGTGGGGGAGGGTTTGGGGGATTGAATATAGAACCCTGTGCAAGCATATATTCAGAGATAACCTCCTCTTGCCAGATTTGAAGCGGGACTTAAGCATCTTCTACTCTTCTAGTTTCTACCTGCACCATCAACGAGTATTTTCAGGTACACTTAATCTCATAGTGCTAAGTACTAACATTTGTAAATTTGGAGACTACTTTTGGGAAAAGATACATGTACCAACACTGATTCAATTTATAGAATTTTAGATTTAAAAGTCCCTACTGAAATAAAGTTTGATTTCATATTATTCTGGAATAACTCCAGGCATTTACTATTCAGTGTGAATAATATTAGTTTGGAGTAATTTCAAGGCATTCATCATTCAAAGGAAAAGACATTTGTTTTGTTTTGCTAAAACTGAACTCAAGCTATATGAAAGACACTGTTGCTTTTGTACATAACTATGTGAATTTTAGGCACCCGAGAATGGGTATTGAATCCCACAAAATTTGTATTATATACTTTAATTAATTACATTATTCTAAAGTAAAAGCAAAAGTACTCTTGTAGAAATTTTAGAAAATGAAAAATGTTGTGGAGATGGAGAAACACATGCACATACACAAAAGTAACAAATAAACAAAACCAAAAAACAACTATGGGTGTATAGATCAGTGTTAGAGTAGTTGCCTAGCATACACAACGTCCTGGGTTCAATCTCTAATGCCACAACAAAGTAAAGTAAAACAAGATAAAACAGAAAACATTATCACCTAGAGATAATCATTTCTTTTTTTTTTTTTTGAGATAATTTCTAATGCTTCAATATAGTTTCCCTTAGCCTTGTTTGTAGGAATGGGTAGACACATACACATTTTTATACTAGTTATTACAAGCATATATGTAATAGTTATCATTTATTAACTGTCAGGTACGTTGATTTCCCTTTTATACATATTATCTCTTACAATCCTCTCCATATAGTTCTCTGAAAATATATAATCATTCTTACTCTACAGATGAGTAATTAAAGTTCAGAGTATAATGTACTTGTCTAAGGTCAGGTGATTAGAAAATGGTAGAGCTGAGTAAATCTAGATCTAATTCTAAACTCTGCCATCTCAACAATTATGTTATATGACTATCTGTATATTTCTATGTCTCTAATCAAGTTGGAATTGCCATAGAAATAGTTTTAATTTTGCTTTTTAAACTTCTGATTATATTTTCTTATAACATTTCATATCTTTTGCTAACCTAATTTTTTTTTTTTAAACAGGGTTTCACTATGTAGTCCAGACTGGCCTTGAACTCACTATGTTAGCCTTGAATTTATGGCAATCCTCCTGCCTCAGCCTCTCAAATGCTGAGATTATAGGTATGCACCACCATATCCAGCTTCACTAACCTAATTTAAATAGCTTTATAACGTTCCATCAAATTAGTGAAATAATGTTCAAGATTCTGAAATCCCGGCACTTGGGAAGGAGAAGCTATAGGATCAAGGCCTAGGATCCATAGCAAGACCTGTACCCCTGGGCTACATAGCAAGTTCAAAACCAGCCTGGACTACATAATGAAACCTTGTCTCAAAAAAGCAGACAAAGAAGAAGAGGGAGAGGTAGTCACAGTTTAGCATAACATATGGATAATAAAACTATTTAAATATCTAAAATAATTTTTATAAGAAAAAATACATAATGTAAATAATATAGTGGTACACATCTGTAATCCCAGTATTCTAGGAGACTGAGGCAGGGAGATCACAAATTTGAGCCCTACCTAGGCAATTTAACAATATAGCAAAACCCTGACTGGATATTAAAAAAAATAATAATTTTTTTAAAGGACTGGAGATGTAGCTCAGTGTAACAGGGCTGGTTTCAATACTTAGTACTAAAAAGGAAAAAGAAAGAAAGAAAAAAATGTCTCTTCTCAAGTAGAATATTTAAGGTCTGAAAAGACAGATGAACAAAATCCAGTTGGGAGGTAAAGAACAAGCAGAAATAAAAGTATGCTAAATACCCCTTGATACTCAGGAAAAATGAAGCTATTATTTCACAGTGATGTTGAAAATAAGATGAAATTTCTAAGAAATGTATTTAAAGACAAGCACCGTTAGACTAAAAAAAGAATGTATAGGGGCTGGAGGTTTAGCTCAGCGGCATAAGCGCCTGCCTTGCAAGCAGGCAGTCGTGAGTTCGATCCTTGGTACCCATAAAAAGGAAAAAGACAAAAAAAAAAAAAAAAAAAAAAAGAATGTATATCTTCTAAAGCATTAAGCAGGATTTTAAAAGCGAAGAAAACATAGTCATAGAACAGAAGACAAAATGCAAACAAAAAACAAGCAAGAAAATCACATAGAATATGAACTATTAAGAAAATAAGACATGGGCTGGAGATTTAGCTCAGTGGCATAAGCGCCTGCCTTGCAAGCAGGCAGTCCTGAGTTCAATCCCTGGTACCCATAAAAAGGAAAAAGACAAAAAAAAAAAAAAAAAAAAAGACATAAACAGTCTGAAAAATCAAAATATCTATTTCTCTTTTGCTAGAGTAGTACCAACATTTTCATTCATTCAATTATTAGTTCAGTGTTGTTTTGTTTTATTTTGTTTTTGCTGGCGATCAAAACCAAAGCTTTGAACATTATTTCAGCAACTTGATGGAACATTATAAAGCTATTTAAATTAGGTTAGTGCAGCTGGGTGTGGTAGTGCATACCTATCATGTTATTTCATGTGGGCCCAGGAACTTTTTTCTTTAGTCTTGGATTGTCATTCAGCAGAAGTGTATAGCACTGACCAGTCTTTTTTCAGAAAATATAACCTAGTTGGTGTCATTTTTTGAGCCTTTTATATATAAGTACTTATTTTTGAGGTCTTCACAATTATGTATCAAGATGGATAGTGTATACGTGGGTGCTCACTATCTGTCACTGTGATAAAATATCTGAGGAAAAAAAAAAAAAAACAAAACCTTAAAGCCAGGGATTTATCTCAGCAGCATAAGTGCCTGCCTGGGAAGCGCCAGGTTGTGAGTTCAATCCCCAGCACACACACACACACACACAAAGAACTTACAGGAGAAAAGATTTATTTCGGCTCACAGTTTGAAAGGTTTCAGTCCATAGTAACTTGGTCCTGGGTTTGTGGGAGGAATGGGATGGAGCATAGTGGTTTATCTCATGTCAGACAGGAGGCCAGGAGAGAAGGCCAGTGAGGAAGGGGCTCTGGACAATGTAAAGTCCCTAAGGTCATGGCCCCAAGACCCACGCTCTTCAGTTAGGTCCTACCTCCTAACAGCCCACTCAGCCATGAACTCAGATTATGAGGTAATCACTCTCATGATTCAATCCCTTGCCAAAAGCCCATCAGCTGACAATTGAGCTTTTTACACAATGAGCCTTTGGGGGGAAATTTTAGTTCCCAACCATAACACTGCAGATTCTTAAACTATAAGCATTTACCCTCAGAGCCAGGAATATAGCTAACTCAGCGGCACAGCGCCGCCCTAGCAAGTGTGACGTCATGAGTTTGATTCCGGGTACAAAAAAAAAAATTTACTCTCTGCCTTCTGTGGGATATACTTTATTTGACTTGCGCTTTGCCGAATCCTGAGGTTAGCTTGATTTTTGTTCGTTGGAGATAATTTTTTTTTCTTTTCTTGACTAGATTCTTGAATATGTTTTTCTTTATCTTAGAGATATTTTTTAAAATGTCACCTGGCTAGTTTAGATGTGGATTTATTTTTATTTATCTGGCTAGCAGGCTTAAGTCTTAGGAACATGACTTAACTACTGCTTCTATTTCTACTGTTTCCCCTTCTGAGATTTCTAATGTATTTATTCAAGTCATTCAACAAACATTTATTGAGTGGGGCCTAGGTTTTAGCCGGTGGTAGATCGCTTGCTTTATGTACATGAAAGGGTTCCAGTCCTAGCACATACATAAAAAATACTGAGCAACTACTGTGTGCTAGGCACTATTTTATGTTTTTAGGAAAGATCACTACGGAAAAATAAGTACTTACAGTTTTGCTGTTTGGATCTTCTGTATATCTCTTATTTTGGTTCTGATATTTTATTGTATTTTATTTTATTTTTTTTGGTACCGGGGATTGAACTCATAACCTCATGCTTGCTAGGCAGGTGTTTATGCACTGAGCTAAATCCCTATCCCTTGGTTCTGATATTTTGAAGGACCTCATTCTTTGAGCTTTAGTAAATTTTCATAGTCTTATGATTTTTTTCTATTTCTTTACCTTAACATGGAGCTGGAATGGGTTCTGTTAGAGACTGGAATGGATCTGAGTGTATCTCTACTCTTTGCTTGCCTTTACCTGGTCTTTGAAACTGATGGAAGGGGGACAAAATTCTATTGGGTGATATTTTACAGAAGTAGGACCTTGAACTGACCCCTCCTACTTGGGCCCTTCTGTGTTCTAACTAGCAGAAATTCCTCAAACTTTCTGGCATATGGAAGGTTTTTCTCTCTATTTTTATTCCTTTGATCATTTCAATGTGAATTTAGAATGAGGCGATTTAGAAACCTGTCCTCACAAAGACTTCTTATTTTAAAAACCACAAACTAACATTTTTTTCTCTGTTAGAAGGTCAGAAAAAAAATGCTCAAGTCGTAATTACATGTCGTTTTAAGCTTTTTTTTTATAAATGGTCTCAAATCCCTTGAAAACTACATAGCCCAGTGAGAACTGGAAGAATGACTGTGATTGTGATATATAACTTTACTGTGGCTTTGGACAAACTACTTGAACTTCAGGTTCTCTAATCTCAGATCTTCTTACATCATAGTATGACAGGGAAAACCCTAGAAAGAAACGTGGCAGCTCTTTGATCAGTTAAACATAGACACTAAGGAAATCTGATGTCTTTTGTTATTGTGTATGTGCTGTTATAGGTTTGAGCACTTTCAACCTAACCCAAAGAGTGTCTGCTTGAGGGATAGCAAATGAAGCCTGGCTGCTGGAAAGCTGGGCAGGCAAAACAGTTCTGAAGTGTAGCCGGAGGACAATAGCTTTAGATTCTATCATGTTGTATATTATTGAAGAGAGCGGTGAATGCAGTCCTGCTTTTCTGTCAGGTCATGTGACTATGCCAGGTTTATCTGAAATTACCTCCCTCCCCGCCATGGAAATGAAGGCCTCTGGGTAGGTTAATTATGCCTTCATAAACAATTTTTGTACTTCTGGCCAGCATAAACAGCAGATATTCTCTATTTTTGTAGGAAGATTTGAAAATGTACAAGAAGAAACATCCCTATGGTTATCTCAGAAGTTTAAACACAGCATCTTCTGGCCTTAGGCAAATCTGTTCAGGTTCTAGCTCCTTTATATGTTGTTAATCTTCCAGTATTTTCTGATTCAATTTTTAAAGAAATTTCTGAAAAATTCAATATGAATTTTCCTAATCATGGGGAAAAATATTGTCTTCACTAAGGTCCATGACACTAAGGCTGTTTCTGCACTCTGGAGGTAAATGGCTATCTCATGAGTCCTTGCCAAGTGACTTCTTTTTTTAAAATAATGGATATGAAATGAAGGAATAGTAACTTCTTCCTTCTCACAAAGTTGTGCAAGTACATCATACTTGTAACCCATAGGCCAAAACAGAAGAGGGCATCTTCACCCAACTGTTCAACCATAATGGATTAAAAGCCTGCTGGGCTACTGTGTACCAGGTACTGCAACAGGAGATAGACACACACCAGTAAACAAGGCAGCTTCTGCCCTCATGGACTCCAAATCCAGCAGGGAAGATTATTACATTAATCAGTATAGACTACAATAAATGCAAATAAGAGTAGGAGAAGAGCCAGCATAGTGGCACACACCTGTCACCCCAGCCTTGGGGAGGCTGAGGCAGGATTGCTGTGAGTTTAAGGCCAGTCTGGACTATATAGTGAGTACAAGACCATTCTGAACTACATAGCAAGAACTTGTCACAAATAAATGAAATAAAAAGAGTAGGGAAGGAGAGGTCTACTTCATAAGGCAGGGAATAATAGTATCCTTGTAGTGACATTTAAATCAAGTCTTAGAAGCTAAGCTTGACAACTCGAGCCTGTAATCCCAGCTATTCAGGAAGATCAATAGAGCCCAAGAAGAGAGGAAAAGAAAGTGCTCTAAAGGATATAACTGCATGTATATTTAAGCATATAAGATAGATAACCATATTACTGAGTTTTTGTTGGATCATTGAACAGAACTGTTTGCAGCCTCACTGTTTGAATGTTCACTTTATATGCTTTAATTTTGTAACTTGAACAACTATTTCTAAGATGACAATATGTAATCTATTAACTAGTGATTTCCTACTGTTTATTTTTTTGAAATTCTATATAACTTGTACCATTTTTCTGTTTTTTTTCCTTTTTCTCCTTAAATAAAATTTAAAAACATTAGAAAAAAATAGAACCCAAGAGTTCGAGACCAACCTGGATAACATAATGAGATTCTGCCTCAAAACAAAATTTTTAAAAATAAATGAATAAATAAAATTAAACTTTGGGATAAGGACCCTGCTATGGGAAAAACAGGAGAGAAACATTACAAACCATGTTGCTAAGATTCTTGATTTGCACAAAGAAGTACCAATGAAGGGTTGTAACACAATAGTGGAGGATAAGGTGACAAAATAAGCTTGAAGAGGTACTACATGACTGAAAACAAATATATAGTGGTATGAGTATTTGTGTTTTAGTACCAGGGATTAAACCCAGGGCCTAGTGAATATTAGGCAAGCACTCTACCACTGAACTATATCCCCAGCCCCTAGACTTCTATTTTAATATTACTCTACTTGTCTTATGGAGGAATGGATAGGAGGTTATGAATGGAAGTAAGGAGACCATAAGCTCATGGAAGAAGCATACCCAGTTAAAATGTATTTAGTGAATGTTTTGAAAAGTTTAAAAGCATTTATTACACTGAAAGACGCGTTGCCATTAATGCCCTTCATACTGAACACACGTATCCCATCATTCTCCTCACTTTCTGAAGCAGTTCTGGAAGCTTTCTTTTGTGTCTTTAGTTGTATTGTCATAGCTTCTACAATTAATTCAAACTGTTCATCTTTCGTGATCATTTGACTTTGAGAAAGACCCAGAAGTCTCAGAGACCCAAATCTGGTGAATAAGGTGAAGGCAAACACACTGTAATATTTTGAAGGAGGCTGCTTCTCTGTTGGATGGCACTCAGAAGCAAAATTTACAGTATTTTATTTTTTATCCCAGCTTCTAAGGACAGTCATGGAAGAGGACTTCCAGAATTGTTTCAGAAGGTGGCAAGAATGAACGGTTAATTGTGTTTAAACCAAGTATGAGAGGCTGGGGATTTAGCTCAGCGGCAGAAGTGCTGCCTGGCAAGTGTGAGGTCAAGAGTTTGGTCCCTGGCACCAAAAATAAATAAATAAATGAATAACCAAGTAGAAGTATTTTCAAGGGATTTATATGCAATATGCTTTTTATTGTAATAAGTGGTGTGGTTTTTTTTGTTTGTTTGTTTTGTCTTTTTGAGACAGGGTCTCTCTATACAGTCCAGGCTGGCCTTGAGCTCATTTTATAGCCTAGGTTTGCCTCGAACTCACAACAATCCTCCTGCAGTCAGCCTCCCAAGTGCTAGGATTACAGGCATGAGCCACCACGCCCGGCTTGTAATAAGTTTTTAAAAATTTGAACATTCACCATATATTTTGATCATATCTTGTATTTATAGGTAGACTTGATAGGACTTGTTAATGAATTTATTTAGGAGATGAGAGAAAGGGAGAAATCTACTATGTCTCCCAGGTTTCTGCAATAAGTCATTTAGTAACATTATTACAAATGGTGAAGATCAGATAGAAACATTTGAAGAGAAAAAAATCAAGGGTTTGGTTTAGACACAAATTTGAAATGCCTGTGGTGTATCAAAGAAGATATAATGAGAAGGCAAAGTTGTGGGAGTCTGGAGTTGAGAGAGGACAAGAGACACATTGGGAATGAACACTAGAAATAATATTTTATCCTTGAAAGCCAAGTGCTGTGGCACACATCTGTAGCTCCAGCTAATGGAGAGACTAAGGTGCGAAGATGACTTGGGTGTAGTTCAAGACCACCCTGGGCTGCATAGTGAGATCTCATCTCAAAAAAATAATTAAAAAAAGAAAAAAAAATTTTTAGTTTGAGAACTGGGTGGGATCTCCTATCACACAATGCAAAGAAAGTAGAAAAACGAACCCAGGATTGAGCCTGGAAACTGCCAGGTGAACAGTTGTGCCACTAAAAAGAAATGGTGAAAGAAATTAAGAGGCACGTGTGGTTTGGAGAGGAAATTTTATAACTTATATTTGGAACTTGATAAGTTTGGAGTACTGACTTAGTTCCTGTCATTTTCATTTTGGTGCCTGGGCAAAATATATAGGTCTTCTGTCATAATGTTAATGCCATATTTTACTTTTTTATTGGTCAATCTTGTGATTTCTCTGTGAATTTTCACAATAAAACGTTCCTAATCTTTGGCTGAGTTGGAATTTATTTTGGTAAGAGAAAACATTTTATTATGATCCACGTTTCTGCAGCTGTTTCTGAGTTATGGTGTTAAATGACACTGTGTCACCAGACAACTCCTTAGTAATGGGCATGCAATGAAGAAAAAATTTGTCCACTGTTATCTCTCTGCACCCAAATGTACTTTACAGGTAGCACATAAGTTGAGGAAAATAGAGGGGAAATACAAATATATTAAGCATCTATGATATGCCTGATACTCTGGAAATAATTTAGAGAACAAGACAAACATGCAAAAGAGCCTACCCATTAGGAAAAGAGATGGAAAAAAATTAACCTGCAACTAAAATATCTGAGTAGTGTGGCGTGAACTATAAAAGAATCAAACAAATATAAGCAATGAGAAGCCAGGCGTGGTGGTTCATGCCTGTAATCCCAGCACTCGGGAGGCTGAGGCAGGAGGATCATTGCGAGTTTGAGACCAGCCTAGGCTACAAAATAAGCTCAAGGCCAGCCTAAACTGCATAGCAAGACCCTGTCTCAAAAAAAAAAAAAAAAAAAAAAAAAAAAAAAAAAAAAAAAAAAAAAAGACAAAAGAAAAGGAAATGAGTGGGAAATGGTAATTAGGGTCTAGATAGAAGAGAAACCTTCCTCAAGAAGATGACATTTGCCAGGTATGGTGGTGCATGCCTGTCATTCCAGCACTGAGGAGGCTGAGGCAAGAGAATTGCTGAGTTTGAGGCTAGCCTGGGCTACATAAGCGAATTCAAGGCCAGCCTACACTATACAGTGAGAGGTTGTTTCAATAAATAAATAAATAAGCCAGGCATGGTGGCATATGCCTATAATCCCAGCACTTGGGAGGCTGAGGCAGGAGGATCGTTGCAAATTCAAGAGCAGCTTGGACTACAAAGTGAGCTCAAAGTCAGCTGAACTGCATAGGGAGACCCTATCTCAAAAACAAAAAGACAAAAAAATACATAAAATCAATGTAACATTTGCAGATTCTTCAAAGAATCTTTAGTCATACCAACACTAGGGGGTGTAGCTGTTCCTTCCTTGATGGACACCAAATGGTTGTTGTTTTGTTTTTTGTCTTTTGCTATTGTTGTTTTTGTTTTTAACAGTATTTGGCCCCGAAAAGTTCAGGCAGGCCAAATAGTTCATATTTGAATATTCAGTAGTAGCTCACTTAATGTGGGGGAGGTAGTTGGAGTGTCTGCTTCCATGAAGAATATTTTATCACTGATATTTAAAATTCCTTACACAGGGACTGGGGATTTAGCTCAGCAGCATAAGCGCCTGCCTTGAAAGCAGGCAGTCATGAGTTCGATCCCCGGTACCGACAAAAAGGAAAAAGACAAAAAAAAAAAAATTGTTAAAAAAAAATTCCTTACACAGTAACCTGAGGCTGTAGCTCATTGATTTAGCATGTGTGAGGTCCTAGATTTAATTCTCAGCACCAAAACAAACAAAAAAAGAGAGAGGAAGATTTGCTGTACAGATCAAAAGGTGGCAGTGTTTCAAACAGAAACAGAGCTTGGAGTGATGTGGCAACAAGTCAAGGAATGCTGATAGATACTAGAAACCAGCAAAGGAAAACCGATTTTCTCCTAGACCCTCCAGTGGGGAGTGCAGTCTTATGATTGATTTTGTACTTTTGGCCCTTAGAATTTTGAAAGAATAAATTTCTGTTGTTTTGTGGCATCAAGATTGTAGCAATTTGTTGCAGCATCTACAGGAACCTAATTTGACCCCTTACTACTTGAACCTGAGGTGTCAGGAAGCCCTCCACTTCCTCAGCACCAGAACTCATTGGTTTTCAATGTAGATATTCACAGATGGAGAAAATTCTTTGTCTTATGTGAACTTTTTTTTTGAATTATAGATTTTTATTTAAAAATCTAATCTGCCAATTTAGCATTTTCCACCAACTCCAGCCGCAAAAACTTTCACAGGCTTCACAATCTTTTGTTTAGGTGCTGCCTTAGCAGCAGCCATTGCACTGTTTTTAGACATGCTTATCATTTTTTGCCTCTTTGGTAGCCCTGACAACTTGCTCTCTTCCGGTCTTTCTAACTTCTGGTTTCTGATTCCTCTTGGCCATTATATCAGCAAAAGATGCACCAGTGATAGCCCTCAGGAATCTTGTTCTTTTCTTTTGAATTGCTTCTGACTTTCCCCTTTCGTGCCTTATTCTGTAGCGGAAAAGTCCACTTTATATGCTGAGAATTCCTCTTTGAAAGGACTAAAGACTCGCATTTTGCATTAAGAAACTGGAAAACCTTCGTATCGGTCCTGCTGCAGCATTTCTGGTTTCCTACGAAGATCTTGTATCTGTTAAACCTGCATAGCTCGACCTTCATGGCCAGTCAGCAGTCAAGACGAAAAGCTGTCTTATGCAAACTTAATAGAGAACAGTGTCTGATATATATGTGGGGAACATACTATTTTTGTGGTTTAAATCTTTAATGTACTCACATCATACTTGAACCTCATGGAAATTTTGCAAATGAAGACATTGAAATATAACTTGTAAAATCCACTTAACCGTGAGATTAATTACTTCAATGTTATACGACGATCTTATAGAGAAAGAAGACTAAATCTAAAACAAAAACAAACAAAAACCACTTGTAGGGCTGGGCAGTAGCACTGCTGCAAGTTTGAGGCCAGCCTGGGCTACATAGTGAGTTCAAATCTAGTCTGAACTACATAATGAGACCCTGTCTCAAAACAAACAAATATAGAGGAAAAGCACAGGCCAACAAGAAGGGAAATGAACAAGTGGAACTATAAAGATTCTGCACAGCAAAGAAACCAATCACCGAAAAAGGAAATGTAACCTAAGGAGTGGGAAAAAATATTTACAAAGTATACAGTAGACTCAATAAGGGGTTAATACTGAAATACTATGACTCATGCTGGGCATGGTGGTACACACCTATGATCTCAGTGCTTGGGAGGCTGAGGCAGGAGGATTGCTATGAGTTCAAGGCCATTATTATCTACACAGTGAGTTCAAGGCCAGCCTGAACTGCATACTGAGATTGTCTGAAACATAAAACAAAACAAAACAAACAAATATTATGACTCACTTCTAACAAATAGGATTCTGTATGGAGAATTAATGAGATGTCATTTCAGAGATTGGGTTGCAAAAAGACTAATTTCATTTTGGGATCTCTCTCTTGTTTTCTTGCTTACTCTGAGGGTAAGACAATTGCTGTGTTGTGAACCATCTTAGGGAGAAACCTCCAGTCAAAAGCCAACGAGAGGGGCTGGGGATTTAGCTCAGTGGCATAAGTGCCTGCCTTACAAGTGCGTGGTCATGAGTTTGATCCCTTGTACCTATAAAAAAAAAAAAAGCCAATGAGAAACCAAGCAGCCAAGCAGACTCATCCAACAACTCAGGAGAACTGAATCTACCAACAACTATGGGTGCATTTGGAAGCAGATCTTCCCACAAATTTAATGAGAGACCTTGAGCTAATCAGCACCCAGATTCCTGTTCCCAGGATGTTTTTTACTAAAATTTTGGGATAAATTGTTACATTGCAATCAATGACAAACAATAACAATCAAATGACTTAAAACTACTAATTTAGATACACTTAGTGAATAGAGAAAATAGAATCAATAAATTGTAGTTTCCATAGCTACACTATTTTCTTAGAGCTTCTTTAGATATTCCAGTCACACTGACTAGATTATCTATGGCTAATTTAATTGGTTTATGTTGAGTTTTACTCTCAGTGGTCACCTTTAGTCTAACTTCTGAATTCATCTACGGACTAAGAACATAACAATTAAATATTTAATGATTCATTCACATATAAATTCACTTTTTCTCAAAATGTAACCAAATGGCATATTAATTTTCTTGGTCTTTATTTTGGATTCATGTTCACAAGACAATTGTGTAAGTATGTGTGTACTGAGACTGAATGTGCTTTTGTATATCAATTGACAGCATTTACTTCTCATTTTAAAACTTAGAAAAACACTCCACTCTTGGTTAACTTGTTAATGGATTTCCTGAAAACTCAGTTCCTCTATTAAATATCAGAAAGTTTAGCTTTATATACAATTAGCTTTATAAGCATTTCCCTTGGTCTTTATTCTGGATTCATAGTCACAAGTCAAATGTGTATTGTTGTGCATGACGTTGCACACCTGTGATCCTAGCACTGGGGAGGCTGAGGCAGGAGGATCACTGGAAGTCTGAGGCCATCCTGGGCTACACAGTGAGTTCAAAGCCAGCCTGAACAACATAATGAGACCTTGTCTCAAAGCAAACAAACTAACGAAAAGCAAGACAAATGTGTGCACATTGAATTCATTGTTTTTTAAAAATTTTATTTTTGCAAATACTGAAGATTAAACTCAGTCTTTGCACTGTCTGTATTCTAGCACCTATCTGCTTTTTTTTTTTTTCTTGATACTGGGAATTGAACCCAGAACCTTTCTACTGAGCAATATCCCTAGTCCTCTTTACTTTTAATTTTGGGACCTGTCTTGTTAACATGTTACACTGCCCAGGCAACTTCTGTCTCAGCCTCTTAGAGGGCTGGAATTATAGGTGTACATCACCAGGCCCACTTTCTTTTTTTTTAACTTTTTTTTTAAATTGGTACCGGGAATTGAACTCACAACCGCCTGCTTTCAAGGCAGGTGCTTATGCCGCTGAGCTAAATCCCCAGCCCACCAGGCCCACTTCAATTTTTTTATTTTTAAAATTTTCTTGTGGTGTTGATATTAAAACTGGGGCCTCTTGTATACTAGGAAAATACTAGGAAAGTACTGTACCACTGAACTCCCCCCCCCACCTATTCCTTTTTTTTTTTTTTTTTTAACAAAAGAAATAAGTGTGTAATGTACAGAAAGAGAAAATAGCAAAAAAGAGCAGAGAAATTTCTCGGCTACTCAGAAATATCTGCAAATATAAATATTTAAAAGTTTACAAAAAGACAAAAAAAAAAAAAAAAAAAAAAAAAAAAAAGCCAGGCGTGGTGGCTCACACCTGTCATCCCAGCACTTAGGAGTCTGGGGCAGAAGCATCATTTCGAGTGAGACCAGCCTAGGCTACAAAGGAATAGGTGTGGGGGGGGGGGAAGAGTTCAGTGGCACAAAGTAAGCTCAAGGCCAGCCTGAATTGCATAGAAAGATCCTGTCTCAAAAAGATAAAAAAATTTTTAAAAAAGTTTAGCTTTATATGTTAGATTTCTGTTGCTGGACAAAATACTCAAAATAAACTATTTATTTATTTATTGGGGGGGGGGGCGTACGGGGAATTGATCTCAGGACCTCATGCTTGCCAGGCAGGTGCTGTGAAGGATAAACAATTTAAAAAGAGGGAAGATTTCTTTTCGTTCAAAGTCTCAAAGGTTTCAGTCCATGGTCCCTTGGTGCTGGCATATTGGGCCTGTGGTGAAGCAGAACATCATGGCGAGGTTTGTGGGTGGAGCAAAGCGGCTCACTTCGTGGAGCCACAAAGCACAACCGGGTAAAGGAGGAAAGGCATTTGAGAGGGGGCAATATCCCCTTCCATTGCGCCTCGTGACCTAATTTCCTTTCCCTAGACCCAATCTCCAAAGGTTCAGCCGCCTACTACTAATGTTACAGGTGGTGACCAAGTCTTAACACATGAGCTGTGAAAGATACTGAAGATCTAAACCATAACATATATAAATTAGCGGCACTAACATTTAAGGTCTAGTTCCATTTATTGACGTTATAAGCACTGTACTAAGCAACTTTATTTCCATTATTTTATTTAAGCTTTACTTAACCTTGAGAATTAGTTTCTAATTTTACCCTAAGTTTTCAGAACAGTAGAGGAAAGCTTAGAGAGTTAAGCAATCTGGTCCAGAAGACAGTCGATCTTAGTTCAATCTAACTACAAAATTTATGTTCATACCACTTTGTTATACTTTCTCTGTTTTTTCCCATAATACTGTTTTTGATAAAAGCAAATGTCATTAGAAAAAACTTTCATATTCAGAAAAGTCATCATATTCTAGTTATTAAAAGAGTAACCTAATTTATCTATACCTCTGTACAATTTCTTTGAACTTTTTTTTGAAGTTAGTGTCTCCAGGCAAAATTTTAAGATCTAAAAGAAATATACATGAATAAAATTCTTTTCCTATGAAATAAAAGAGTGGATGTTAGCAATGATTTGCCTCATTGCAAAACTGGAACTATCATCAGAGGGCTGATGTCCATTTACATAAAACTACACAGTACCATTTCTGATTAAATGTCTATAACAGCTGAGCATGGTGGCGCATGCCTATGATCCCAGTATTCCGAAGGCTGAGGCAGGAAGATTGCTGCAAGTTTGACACCAGCCTGGGCTACAAAGTGAGTTCAAGGCCAGCCTGAACTGCATAGCAAGACCCTGTCTCAAAAAGACAAAAAAAAAAAAAAAAAAAAAAAAAGTCTGTAACATTGTAGTCAATTGTTACAGTTGAAAAAATAAAAATTTTCAGCTATATAAGATTTTATTATAATGGAATGAAAGGACGGTCTGAAAAGAAAGAGCAAAAAATATGATCATGGAATGATAAGAGTGGAAATAAAGTTGTAGGTTATTCAGTCTATCCCCTATACTTTGGAGATGAGAAAACTGAGTTGTCATCCAGTGTTAAAGGATTTTTTTTTTTTTTTGAGACCAGGCCTCATATGTAGTTCAGTCTGTCATTTAACTTTTTTTTTTCATTGAACTTATTATACACCCCAGGCTAAGCTCAAACCATGATGATCGCCTGCTTCACTCTCTCCAGTATTGGGGTTCCTGGCACACACCACCATATCCACTTTTAAAGGTTTTTATATTTCTTAAATAATCATAGTTTCCAAAGTCTATGATTAAAAGTATGGGAAAAAGTGTCTCACTTGGTAATTGAGACAGTACTACAAATACATTAAACATGTTTCAAAACTATGTAAATATGAAAAATAAAAATAAAAATCCAAATAAAGATATAATAGCTGGTACATAAAAAGTGCTCAAATAAATATTTCCAAATGAACAAATGAATGAAAAGGTTTTATTGCTTTCATTTTGTAAGTTCCCTCACTGTCACTGAATTTGTATTTTATATGCCGTCATATTCTATGAATATAATTTGTGACTTTGTTTTTTGTGCTTGAGTTACAGTGTCAGTACTTTTTTCTACACTGTTATAATCTAACCATAATCTTTAAAATGCTATAAACCTTTTATAACTTTTAAAGTATCTATTGAAGTTACAACGCCTCTGAACCAGATTCCAAAATGACCACTAACATTTTTTTTTCTTTTTTTTTTTTGTCTTTTTCGTTTTTATCGGTACCAGGGATCGAACTCACAACTGCCTGCTTACAAGGCAGGCGCTTATGCCGCTGAGCTAAATCCCCAGCCCCACATTTTTTTTTCTTGTCTTTTTCCTTTTTATTGGTACTGGGGATTGAACTCACGACTGCCGGCTTGCAAGGCAGGCGCTTATGCCACTGAGCTAAATCCCAGCTCCCTGACCACTAATATTTTAACAGAACTAGATTGAGGTTTAGGACAGCCTGGGCTACAAAGTGAGTTCAAGTCCTACCTGAACTGCATAGTGACAGCCCTCTCAAAACACAAACAAAAACTAGACACTATCTTTATGGTGGTTCTGATGTAGCTTGAATGTTTCTTAGAGGTTTATTAAAATTTTAGGAATACATATCACATTTTGATAGTGTTAGAAATACTTTTATGGGGCTGGAGATTTGGTTTAGTGGTATAGGCACCTGCAGGACAAGTACAAGGTCATGATTTCATCCCTGGTACCAAAAAAAAAACCAAACCAAACAAAAACCCTTTTATGGGCTGGAGAGATAGCTTTCTAGTAGAGCCCTTGTATAATATGTTCAAGGCCCTAGAGTGGCCTTCCACTAACACACATGCACACATCAAAACAACAATAAAGGGGCTGGGAATTTAGCTCAGCGGCATAAGCGCCTGCCTGCCTTGCAAGTGTGTGCTCGTGAATTCGATCCCTGGTACCGATAAAAAAAGCAAAAGACCAAAAAAACAAAAACAAAAACAAAAAAACCCCAAAACAACAACAATAAAAACTTTTACCTAGCTGGACTTGGATTCTAGTTCAACCTCCACTACAAACTTAATGGCTTCTAAATTATAGGCAGGTCTTTTATTTATCTCTCCCCTTCCCCATTGGGAAACTGAACTAGGGCCTTCACACAGAATCATACACTCAGGCCTTTAAAACATTTTTTATTTTAAATAAAGTCTCTTTAATTTGTTCAGGCTAGGTTCAAACTTGCAATTCTCCTGCTTCAGCCTCCTAAAGTGCTGAGATTACAGAGAGGTACCATCATGCCTGACTACAAGCAAGTCTTTCTTTGGTCCTCAAATTCCGTATTTGTAGAATGTGCTTATTATCTAACTCAAAGAACTTATCTATATTCAAAAAATGAAGATAAGATACTTGGTACAGTTTCCAACATTAAGTAAATACCCAGTAAGTATGAACTACTATGATTATAATGATAGTTAAAAAATTTAGAACATTAACTTAACATAAATAATTTAAACTCCTGTCCATTATAACTTCCCTCATTGACTGTAGGTAGACTACTGTGTAAAATGAATTTCAAAAGAATGTGCATATTAAGTTTTTTTCTTTTTTGTACTGGGATTTAGGACCTTTCACTTGCCAGGTAAGTTTTTTTCTTTTTTGTACTGGGATTTAGGACCTTTCGCTTGCCAGGTAAGTGCTGTGCCACTGAGCTAAATCCCCAGCCCTTGGTGTAGTTTTCTGAGAAGTCTAGATACTTGGAAAAATTGCTTGAACCCAAGAAATTGAGGTGGGGCAACATCTCATTAAATAAAAAAATTTCATTTTGAAAACTAATACTTTTAGAGTTAGGAATGTAGCTCAGTAGAACTACGTACCCACTTTTTTTTTTTTTTTTTGGTCTTTATCCTTTTTATCGGTTACCAAGGATCGAACTCACGACTGCCTGCTTGCAGGGCAGGCGCTTATGCCGCTGAGCTAAACCCCAGCCCCGTACCCACTTCTTTTTAAAATTTTTAATTTTGATATAAGGTAGAACACTTGACTATCATGTGTAAGGCCATAGGTTTGATCATTGGCATGGGAAAAATACATTTAAAAAGTTTTTATCAGGAAAGTAATAACTATATCACAGAACATTTGGAAAAAAGAGAAAGGAACCTATAATTTCACCGTACTTATGCTGTATTTCCTTCTTACATTTTTTCCCTACTTAAGTTTTTTGTTTGTTTAAATCAATGTCTCACTAAATTGCCTGAACTGGACTAGGCTCAAACTCGTAATTCTCCTGCCTTGGTCTCCCAGAGTGCTGGGATTACAGGTTAAGGACTCTATTTTATAAAAATATGCTTGAAACAAGTAGAATCAATTATTTTTCTTTTACAGAGGTTCAGTATCATGGCATTATTGTAATGCTGTATTTAAAATGCACAGCAAGTGTCAGGAATATTTTACCTATAATTATTTCAGAAAAATCAAATAAAAAGGTATGATGTGTTTTACTGCTGTATTCCATTCTTCTAAAAATTTGTGATTTTCAAGGTTATGAGTTTAGCACAAATAGAATTTAATATTCTGCATTTTTCTGACATTATATCACAAGCCCCTCTCCATACTGTTACATACAAGAAAGGCAGCATTCATAGTAACTAGATTTAGTTTCTTTAATTCAATACGACTGTAAGAAAACTAAGGCAGGTTGAGGTATGATGAGTGAAGAGCACAGAGTATTTAGATTATGTATAACTACAATATAGAAAATTTAGACACAAAGAACCCAGGAATTCTAACCTTTCCACCAAATGTGTAAGTTAACAACCAAAAAAAGTATTAACATAACCCTACGTTGTATATATATTTGTTTTTTCTTACTGATTGGAAAGTGATGAGATAATGTTCAACAGCAAAGACGCCTCTATATGATATTATTATTGGGGTTTTAGCTCTCAAAATTGGGTAAATTACCCCCAAAGTTTTAGAACTTAACAAGGCATTACAGATCTTCACTTTATAGAAGGAGTCAAGGTCTGGTTACAGTTTTTTCTAGAGTCAGTGGCATTTGCTGCTGGAAACAAGCTTTTATGCTTTAAATATGCTTTTGCCTTGACATTCATTAATTTGAGAGCACAGCCTTTTACTTTTAAGCTTCTTTGCTCCTTTAATATTGTCCTGCAACAGGAATTCAAGTCACATTTTGAAAACTGTACAGAATAGATGGAAGAAGCGATCTACATATCCATTGCTGAATAAACAAAATATGGTTCACACAGGCACATATACAATGGAATATTATTCAGTCTTAAAAAGTAAAGTTCTTATACATGCTATAATATGAATGAATCTTGAAGACGTTATGCTAAATGAAGCAGGCCAGTCACAAAAATACAAATATTGTATGATTTCACTAATATAAGGTACCTGGAAAAGTCAAATTGGTAGAGAGAAAAGGGAATGCAGGGAGGGTTGAAAGGGGGGTTATTGTTTAATGGACATGAAATTTTTTTTTATACTTTTTTTTTTTGTCTTTTTTCATTTTTTTGTTTTTTTATCGGTACCAGGGATCAAACTCAGGACCATACACTTGCAAGGCAGGCGCTTATGCCGCTGAGCTAAATCCCGAGCCCACAAAATTTGTTTTGCAAGATGAAAAAGTTCCGGAGATGGGCAGTGGCAACGCCTGCAGAGAAATATAAATGTACTTAATGCCTCTGAACCATATGCTTAAAAATGGTTATGGTAAATTTTGTTATTATAATTTTAAAATTTTTCTCATCTCAGCAGTGGTAGAAAACAATAATTTTAAAATTTCCTCAATATCACATATATTGAGAAAAGTGCATTATATGTATATATTGTTTAACAAATTATAAAGCAAACATATGATCACATCTAGCTCAAGAAATAATATAGTAACAGTGTATCCTTGTGTCCCTCATCACAATCCTCTTCTTCCTTCCTGGGTAACCACCATTATGTCTTTAACATTTATTTTAAAAATCAGACTGTGATATGACATGCAGGGTAAGTGAAACGACACCACAAAATATATTTCTTTAAATCCAATATTTTTTGTAAGTGCAAGAAAATCTTAAAAACTTTTAAAGTCTTCTTTCTAGCCTTTCTTCTCTTGAAACTTCATATTCTAAGACCTATTTTGGTCCACAGTTGACCTCACCTGCAAGAGTTTAATTAAAAAAAATCTTCAGTGAGGATTTTCATTCCTTCCTCTCTCCCTTGCCTCCAACTACAAAGAAACAATGATTTAAACCCTTTGTGCCCTTTTAGAAAATTACACAGATAGCCCATTGTGGAACCCTATAATCCCTTCGTGGAAAGGAAGAGATTAGCATATGAATACAAAGCAAAATGAATCCAGAATACAAAACGATCTACTGAATTGTGAAGCTCTTGTATTCTTAAAAATGTATTTATTTCCTGTTTTTGTATTGCCCCTTTAGTGGTCCCAGGTTAAGGGAATTGAGCTTCTCTTCTGGTTACCCGGAAAAGGATTTAAAAAAAAGAAAAGAAAAGAAAAGAAAAAGGCAACAGATTCTTCTAGGAGGTGCAAAACCAACAGACGGCTCCTAGCGCCAATGGAATCTGCTACACTCGACCTGAGCTTGCTTGTCGGCGAGGAGTGTAGAAAGTGCTGTTCGCAGACTGCGTGGTGAAGGAGAGAAAGCGACAGAACAGAGAGCCATAGTGCTGACGTTGAAGGCCCAGCCCTGTGAGGTTGCACAGGGTAAGTGGCGTTGGCCAAGAGGCAGTGGCGAAGTGGAAGGAAAGAGGATTTGGGCTAGGGGCGGAGCCTGCGGCACAGCGTGGCTTCTGATTGCTGGAACGCAGCTGCCAATCTCGCAGAATCGCTCGGTTAACCAGTGCGCTGGCGAGACGCGCTCAGATATACTGAGCGAGCCCGGAGAAGCAGTCTCAGATCCTGACGGTGCAGCAGCCCGCAGCCTCAGCTAGGGAGTCCAAGCCGCTTTCAATGGAGGAGAAGCCCGGCCAGCCTCAGCCTCAGCACCATCACAGCCACCACCATCCGCACCACCACCCTCAGCAGCCGCAGCAGCAGTCGCATCATCACCACCATTATTATTTCTACAACCATACCCACAACCACCACCACCACCACCATCACCAGCAGCCTCACCAATACCTGCAGCATGGAGCCGAGGGCAGCCCCAAGGCCCAGCCAAAGCCGCTGAAACATGAGCAGAAACACACCCTCCAGCAGCACCAGGAAACGCCGAAGAAGAAAACAGGTCTGGGAGGAGGCCGGGTGGGGGAAGGGGATTGGGGGTGGGGGACGAGGCGATGGGGGTGGGGCTAGATCTGAAAAGCGCGGACGGGGTCGGAGTGTGTGTGTGTCCCTCGGGCCTGGGGATGCCCCCTTCCATTCTTCCCGGAGCTTGTCCAGGGCACCAGTGGCTGCAGCGCCCGCCTTCCCTTGGGCATGGGAGAGGCCAAGCCGGGCCAGCGTGACCTTCCCGGCCCCCGCCTCGGCCGGAGGGAGACCCGCGGGCTGGGCCTTGAAGTCCGGCCGCGATCACGCCTTCTCGCTCACCTTCCTGCGGCCTTGGAGTTACCGTAATTTGGATTTCTTGAAATTGGGTGATCCTGCCTTCCTCAAAAAAAAAAATAATAATAATAACCTCTCGAGGTGTAACTCGGAAAGGCCCCGCGAACCCCGGCGCGGGCCGGGTCGCGCGCCCCTTGCAGGCGGCCAGGTGGGCCGCGCCGGGGAAGCGCCCTCCTCGCCCGCTACCCCCAGCCCACCTGTGGCCCTCGGCTTCCCCTTTGAGGTGGGCGGCTCGGACCCTCCGCCTGTGGGGTGGTTCCCCCCCCCAAAGGCCTGTTTCGGGCGCCGGACCCCGCAGTCCGTCCCAGCGACTTTCCCTGAGGCCGGCGCCCCGGGCCCGCTCCCCCCAGAGCCGGCGCGGCTGGAATGTTCTCTCCTCCTCGCGGGGCCGCTTCCTGTCCGCCATGTTGGAAGCCGATTCCTGTCACAGACTCTGGCCCACTGAGGAGCGGAGGGGGAAGGGTGGCGAGGGGCCGGCGGCGCGGCGGGTGACCGACCCGGGGCCCCCGCCTGCCGTCCTTCGCCCCCGGCACCCGGAGGGCGCCGCCTTCCCTCCGGCCGCGGGCCGCCCCTCCCCCCGGGCCTGCCGGGTTGTGTAACCCGGTGGCGGCCGCGCGGCCCCGGGCGGGTCCCTGGGGTGAGGGGCGGGGGCGGTTGGGGTGGGGGAGGGAAGCGGCCACGAGGGGAGCGGCCTGCGCCGGGCCTCGCGCGCCGGCGGCCTCGTTTCCCGCTCCCGGGTGCGGCGGGAGGCGCGGGCGGGCTGGGCGGGGAGCCGGGCTCCCGGCGGAGCTGAGGGGGAAGGCCCCGGGCAGGCGGGCTGGGGGGGCGGCGGGGGGATTCATTTGGGGTAGAGGCGGTGCCTGAGGCCGGGTGGGGTACCCAGCGGGAACCAGGCTCCCGGTCACGAGTTTCTCTGCCACAGGATCCTCATATCCTGCCAGGTCTGCTCACGACTCCGCCTGAGGCTTTCACTCGGGCCTTCTCCCTCTAGCAGCTTTTCTCTAACCGGGAGGAGACCCCCACACCTAGCTCCGTCTGCCTCCCTACTCCACACTTAACCGTGTCTGCCGGGCTTGGGTAATGCCAGGGCGGAGAATGGATTAAACAGATGTCTGATTGGATAAGGAATAGGGAATTTTTTGACCCCTCTTTCTCGTCACTAAGGGTGAACTCTGAAGTGGCTCCTCCATGAGGTTGGATCGTTACTGTCTTGTCTTGAACGACGCTTTTTTTCCGTGTTAAATGGAATTTTTTGCTTTTTAAACACTTGGTGTTAACAAACGTTAAATTAGAGGTAGAAATCATGTGAGGAACAATATTTGAGAACTCAGTTTAAAAGTTCATAGCCTCACAGATTTTAAAAACTAAGGGTCCTTTGTAAGTTGAGAAATAAAGGGAACGGTAAGAATGTTTATACAAGCAGTTACTGAGAGTTGGAGAAAGACTTGCAGAGTTACTATAAGATTGAAATTCGATTGTCACATTTTCCATTTTGAGATTATATGGTATGCAGTAGAAGTGAGCACATGGGTTAAGTGTTTTAATCAAAAGGATTTGGAGCAGCCTAACTTTATTGCCTTTTTGAAACAAGGTTTCACTGTGCAGTTCAGATTGGCCTTGAACTTACTTTGTGGCTCAGGCAGGCCTCTTAACTCAGGGCGGTCCTCCTGCCTCGGCCTCCCAATTGCTGAGGATTACAGGCTTGTGCCATCACATGCGGCTCCAAGAGCAGTTTAACTATTAACTCTACGTGGTTTTAACAAGTTTTTCAGAAACCAGAAAATGTTACCTGCTTGTTTGAAATACAAAGCAATAGTATTTTCAGGTTTGAAAATTGTAATTTATTAAATCGAGTTAATGTTTTCCTGCAGGACTCCTCTCACCGTATAGCAGCAGCCTCTGAATCACTCAAAGTGGGATCCCTCAAAAGTGTTATCCTCGAGTAAAGAATAAGGAATCTAGGTTTAGCAATTTTCAGAGAATTTTATCAATTTGGGATTAGTATTTTGTGTATCTTGTTCACACAGTAGTGTTGCTTCAATGTGTACAATGTTAGTAACTAAAAAGCTTTAGAATAATTTTGGAATGTATTGTACTATGTAAAGACTGGCTCTTAACGACCCATTACACACAAACCTGTAAGAGCTGTTTTTCTTTATCCAGAAGAGGGCGCAAGAGAAGATCGAATGTTTTGAGTAATTTCAGTTTCTAACGCAAAAGCTAGATTTATTGGGGCTCAAATTTGCTCAGTCCATTTGAAATAGGGTTAGCATGATAGCCCTAAATAACAAATCAATAGGAATTCTTTATTTCAGTAATTCTGTATTTGTATTTTTCTTAAATACCTAAGCTTTATAAAGAAATTTTCTGGCAGAGAAAATTTTTATACTTTTTTTTTTTTTTTTGTCTTTTTGAGACTATGCAGTTCAGGCTGGCCTTGAGCTCACTTTGTAGCCCAGGCTGGTCTCGAACTGGCAGCCATCCTCCTGTCTCAGCCTCCCGAGTGCTGAGATTACAGGCGTGAGCCACCAACGCCCGGCTAATTTTTATACTTTTTACAAAGTTGTCATGGGAAATTTTTTTATGTAGTTAAATGAGAAACTTGTTACAAACATGGTGGAATATAGTGGATTTTTGAACCTTTTTACTGGTGATTTCTTATATCTTAGCCATTTAATAGTCTTAGAAATTCTGGTTCACTTGGAAGTCTGCTATAGTTGAACTTGGTTTGGACCTAAATTGTGTGTGTGTAAAATTGCCCACCTTTGAGATGCAGAGCGTTGTGACTGGCAGTCCTGTAGTAGAGGGCATAAACATCGATTTAACCTGTTAATTTACTGGCATGTTAAGTGGTATAGGGGTCTTTGGACCTTTGTTTGAAAAGGGTTGGTTTGTATTTGTTAAAAATGCTGAGTCTGGACTTAGGAATTTCCTGCTTTTCTAAAGAGTTCTTTAGAATACTCCTAAGCAGTAATCTTCCACTTACTGTTTCATAGTTGGGGTTTGTGCAGGATACTATGCTTGAGTTTTTTGAGACAGTCTGGCTGCAAACTCAGTCCTGCCTCAGCTGCCCAGAATACAGCTAGAATTACGGGCATGTGCCACCATACCTGGTTATCGTTTAATTTTTCCACCAAAAGTTTTATTTGATAGCTGTCATATAACTTATTTAGCCAAACATGGAAGTGAAATGCTATTGAATTTTATGCATTTTGTGCTTATTTGGGGGATGATTATGATCTTGAGTATGATTATGTCTTTTTGTTTGGGGTTTTTTTTTTTGATCATACAGAAGAAAATGTCTTTATTTTAAATATTCTCACCATTTTCTTTGATGTAGAATGAGTGACTTAAATTTTAGTAAGTATTGTTGTGAATCTTCCCAGGTTGTTCACATTGGGTTATTTCAGAATAATGATTCTCAACTTTAAAACAAAAAACAGCTTCATTATCCTACTATTATTGCTGTTAAAATTAAGGAACTGCACAGGGCATGGTGTCTGCAGTCCGAGCAGTCAGCAGGCCTGTGGTAAGAGGGTTGCCATGAGTTCACCTGCACTACATATATAGAGTTCAAGACTAGCCTGGATTACCCAGCAAGACCTGTCTCAGAACAGCAACTTGGGGAAGAGGGTGAAAGAACTTTTGATGGGAGTTACTGATTAATACTTAACATATAGGAAACTAAAATTGAGAAAATTCTTTTAGATATATACAAAGACATGTCTTTTAGCTTTCACAGCCCAAATACCTAAAAAGCATTGAAGTGGCAAATGTGAATAATTTAGTATTTTATCCATGTACTCTAAAAACTGCTTTAAATGAATATACATAGTGTGCATCTGTTTTTAATGACTTGACCTCAGGATGTTTTTGTGAACTTTTAATGGAAAGGTGTAGATAATTAATAACACGTTGTACTTGTGAGGGGATGGGGAAAGTTGTTCAACCAATTAAATCACCTGTGGTAATAACTGTTATTAATTTAATGGTTTAAATCTGATTGTATCTGAATAACCATGACATTTTTTAAGTTAAATTCCTTTCTTTGGAGTTTGGTTGTGTATATTTTCCCATTGCATCTTTTGAGTTATGTAGTGTTGGTGATAGGAAACTTTGGGTCTTGGATAGCCTGAAGTTCAGAATTCTAAT
Source organism: Cavia porcellus (assembly GCF_034190915.1). Taxonomy (NCBI): domain Eukaryota; kingdom Metazoa; phylum Chordata; class Mammalia; order Rodentia; family Caviidae; genus Cavia; species Cavia porcellus. The sequence continues at coordinate 79,583,218 of NW_026947489.1, forward strand.
TCTTACTACTTTGTGGTCTGGACAAGTTACTTTATCTGAGAGTCTGTTTACCCAAATACATTCTACAGAATCAAACTTTTCTTTTTTTTATGCAATGCTTGGCAATAAAGAGGATCTCTTGCATGCTAGGCAAGAGGTATTGTACCAACTGAGCTACACGACCCTGAAACATGTCCCTTTTTCCCCTTCCAGTTCTCTTAACATAGGCAAATGCTGTGCTACTAAGTTGTGTCAGCTTTAACTTTTACTATTTCTTCTCTATAAGTAACACTTGGTTTTTGCTTGAGGGTAGTTCTGTAAACTATAAAGAAAATTTTGTAATGGCCTTGTGGGAATGGTGAGTAGATTGATTCTGTTGAGCAATATTAGGGCTTTCTGATTAAAGGTCTTGTCTGTGATCTCACACTGTTTTGTTTTGTTTTGTTTTTTTGGTACTGGGGATCAAACTCACAATCCACGATCTTGCACTTACCAGGCAAGCACTTGAACCATTGAGCTAAATCCCTGGCCCAGATCTCAAACTGGTTTGAATTGTGGCTCAGTTCCACCTTTTTTGCTTAGCAGTAGTAGGTTCCATTTTCTAATCTGTAAAATGTCTTGTAAGTGTGAAATAATAACTAAAGCTACAGCTCAGCATAGTGTCATACAGTAAATAAACCATTCTTAAATACTAAGTTCTAGTGTAATTTAAGTGTTGTTAGTTTTAAAGTGTTCTTTTTGTTCTTCCCTCAGGTTATGGTGAAATAAATGGTAATGCTGGAGAAAGAGAAATATCTTTAAAGAGCCTGGGTTCTGATGAAGCTACAAACCCTATTTCCAGGGTCCTCAATGGCAACCAGCAAGTTGTAGATGCTGCTCTGAAGCAGACTCTGAAGGCTGGCACCTTTGGGAAGACAGGAATTAAAACCAAGAATTTCATTCAGAAAAACAGTATGGACAAAAAGAATGGGAAGTCTTATGAAAATAAATCTGGAGAAAACCAGTCTGTAGATAAGACTGATACTGTAGCAATTCCAAATGGTGTTGTGACAAATAATGCAGGCTATATTACTAATGGTTATATGGGCAAGGGCGCAGATAATGATGGTAGTGGCTCAGAAAGTGGATATACCACTCCTAAAAAAAGGAAAGCTAGGCGCAATAGTGCAAAGGGTTGTGAAAACCTTAATTTAGTCCAGGACAAAATAATGCAACAAGAGACTAGTGTCCCACCCTTAAAACAGGGACTTGAAACTTTCAAACCTGACTATAGTGAACAAAAGGGAAATCGAGTAGATGGTTCAAAGCCCATTTGGAAGTATGAAACTGGACCTGGAGGAACAACTCGAGGAAAACCTGCTGTGGGTGATACACTTCGTAAAAATTCAGATATTAAACCTGGTGTGAACAGCAAGAAGTTTGATGATCGGCCCAAAGGAAAGCATGCCTCAGCTGTTGCCTCCAAAGAGGACTCATGGACCCTATTTAAACCACCTCCAGTTTTTCCAGTGGACAATAGCAGTGCTAAAATAGTTCCTAAAATAAGTTATGCAAGCAAAGTTAAGGAAAACCTCAACAAAACTATACAGAACTCTTCTGTGTCACCATCTTCATCTTCATCCTCTTCATCATCTACTGGCGAAACTCAGACCCAGTCTTCAAGTCGATTATCCCAGGTCCCTATGTCAGCGCTGAAATCTGTTACTTCTGCCAACTTTTCTAATGGGCCTGTTTTAGCAGGAACTGATTCAAGCATGTATCCTCCAGGTGGTCAGACACTGCTAACTACTGCTGCTAATACTCTAACACCCATATCTTCTGGAACTGATTCAGTTCTCCAGGACATGAGTCTAACTTCAGCAGCTGTTGAACAAATTAAATCTAGCCTTTTTATCTATCCTTCAAATATGCAAAGTGTGCTGTTGAGTACAGCACAAGTGGATCTGCCCTCTCAGACAGATCAGCAAAACCTGGGGGATATCTTCCAGAATCAATGGGGTTTATCATTTATAAATGATCCCAGTGCTGGCCCTGAGACTGTTATTGGGAAGTCATCAGATCATAAAGCAATGGAGGTGACATTTCAAGGAGAATATCCTGCCACTTTGGTTTCACAGGGTGCTGAAATAATCCCCTCAGGAACTGAGCATCCTGTGTTTCCTAAGGCTTATGAGTTGGAGAAACGGACTAGTCCTCAAGTTCTGGGTAGCATTCTAAAACCTGGGACTACTAGTGAGAGTGGAGCCTTATCCTTGGAACCCAGTCATATAGGTGACCTGCAAAAAGCAGACACCAATAGTCAAGGTGCTTTAGTGTTTCTCTCAAAGGACTATGAGATAGAAAATCAAAATCCTCTGGCCTCTCCTACGAACACTTTGTTAGGCTCCGCCAAAGAACAGAGACACCAGAGAGGCCTAGAAAGGAATGATAGCTGGGGTTCTTTTGACCCAAGGGCTGCTATTGTATATCACACTAAAGGTAAACTCATTTCTTTCCTATACAAAAATTCTGACTGATCAATTTATATATTGTTTATAATGAGTAAATTTTGAATATTGTACATCTTTAAGAATTTTAGAGCTTAGTTTTGAGAACGACTGGGTAAGCATCTGGCATCAAACCGTTAATTCAGGATCTTTGGAAATAGTATTGTTTTAGAAGGAATGTTCACTTTTCTAATTTAAAACATTTTTATATAGATATAATTTACATTTTGTCTGGTTAAAGCATAGAGATATATGAGTAGGGAAGGGACTTTCTTAAAAGGATGATCATATATTTGCTTTGAACACTTAAAATGAGTTGATATTCTTCAAGTAGATAATTCTTTGCTTCTTAAATCACAAATGCTTTATTTGTGAAGCATCTAGTAGTTCAGTGTGCTTAAAGTGAGTAGGAACTGTTTTGAGGAGGGTCTGAAAAAGGTCCAATTATTGTATAAGAAAGAATAATGGGTATTGAATGGTACCTAGGATGTAATTTAAATAAACTACAATGGTAAGCATGGCAAGCACATTTACAGAGAAACAGACTTCTGGTCAAAGTCCATGTAAAAGGGAGCCTACTGATGCAATGGTAAGCACTTAGGCTGAGGCAAGAAGATTACTTGAGTGCAGTCTATAGAACATATCAAGACTGTCTTAATTGGAAGTGGGGGAAAAAAACCTGTAAGTTTCATCCTAATAGCTTTTTGTAGACTCTGACCAAGAAACAGTTGGCTGAATGGCATAACTAGTTTCTAAATACTTAAGGAGTAAATAATGTAGGTGAATGATTTTGCTTAGGAGAACAGTAACTCCCTCATCTGTCCTTCCTAATAGGAACACCCTTTTTAGTGAATGACTTGAACTGCAGGAGCTGGGAAGCATGACAGATTGTAGGGGATGAGGTAATTATTTTATTCTCCTTGGAGGAGATCATTGCTTAGAGATCTATAGCAAAGCTATTTGTGACTTCTAAGCACAAATTTACCTAATTTTCATACCTTGTCTGCCAGCTGGAAGACACTTGAGTATTAACAAACATGTTTTTGTATATTTTTTCTCTTGTTTTTTTTGCGGGGGGTACCAGAGATTGAACTCAAGACCTGGCGCTTGCCGGGCAGGTACTTATGCAACTGCTTTGAAAAATGGGAAAAGAAGGGCTGAAGATTTAGCTCAGTTTCTCAAGCACCTGTGTGGCAAGTGAAGGTGGCGAGTTCAATCCCTAGTACCATGGGTGGGAGGAGGGGGAGTGGGGACGGCGACTGACTAAATTTATGAAAGTTAAAGAGTAAGCATCCTGGCAGATAAGGTCTGTCTTCCATTCCAGCTCTTGTTTTTGGAAGTTAACACAGGAGCTGGATGTTACTAGCAAAGCAGGGCCCTGAAAAAAGTTTTTAGTGTCTTTAAGATACGTTTGATGATACATAAGTGGGTATTAGTGATTTTTTTTTTTTTTTTTTTGGTACTGGGGATCAATCTCGTTACCTCACGCTTGCCAGCCAACTTATTGCCACTGAGCTAAATCTTTAACTTCCCCAGTAATTTATTTTTTTATGTACGCTTCCAGACCTTTTTTAAAAAGTAGGAATAGTGTTGTATTTATTTCTAGTTATTTTGTATACATTTGCCTTGTAAACGGGCAAAGTAAAGTAAATATGAAATTAATGGTTGAAGTAAATGAAATACCTCTGCATGATAGTTATGATGACTCTGCTGGTATTACGAAAAGTTCGTTTTATTTTAATTTAGCACAGTGCATTAATTTCAGTTTGTAGTTGAACATTACTGAAATGAATCACATGAGTATGACTGGTATTTACCCCCTTAAACAGTAAATAATATTTAGCTCAATTAGATTTCTGTAGGACAAAGTCTTTGAATTTCTGCCAAATGTTGATTGATCCACCTGCTTTCTGCTGAGTGAATTTTTCTTTTAAAGTTTTCTTAAACGTTACAAGAGGTGTGTAGTAGTCAGTTGGATTTATTGGAGTATTAAGAGCACCTGTATTTTATTAGTTTAATGTTCCTGAGTGTTCAACTTTTGGCTTCCCTCAGCCACATTGAACAGGAATTGTCTTGAGTTGCATATAAAATATATGTCAATTTTTATAAGCAACTATTTAAAATTTTTGAATAACAAAAGAAGGTAACATAAACTAGGTACAGGAAGCACAGTAGCCTTTCTGTATACAGTATCTCACTGTCACCTATGTAGCTGCCCTTGAGCTCTTGGTATTGAGTCATAACATTGCTAAAACTCATACAGTGTTAAAAGTTTACCATTTAGTAGGGCCACATTCCTAGCTGACCATAACCTTTAACCCTGTGAGCCATGGGCTGAGCAAATCTAGATATTCACTGTAACATTCAGTAGTAATTTACTGAGTTGAAGTTTAGAGTTGGGAGTTCTGTGCATTTTTCCTCTTTCAGAGTAGAATCCTTAGCTCAGTGTTGTACTATGATCAATCCCCAGTAGTAAAAGATTTAAAAACAGAACAAAACAAAAAGGCTTTTTAGTAATTTGGAAGTAGTATGTAGAAAAGTGTTTCGTTAGTTTAGTAGGAAAGGGGCTGCACTGGATTGCTGGTTTTTTTTGGGGGGGGGGTTAGGGTTTAGCATTAGTTAATTTTGCATCATTCAGTTCTGTAGATTTTTAAAAAATTAAATATTTGCAGGAAAAGAAAGTAAAACATAAAGGACTAGTGGAAATGCTAGTTCTTTGAATTTTTCTTTGATATATACTGTACTATTAACTTTACTGAAGAACTTTGGGTTGAAGGTACCTCACTGATAGACCACTTGCATACCATTAGAAGCACTGCTTTCCATCTACAACACTACAAAAACTTTTTATCTTTTTTTTTTTAAGGCTTACTGTGTTGCCTAGGTGTGCCTTGATGTGCTAGGCTCAAACAATCCTGCTTTAGCTTGGCTATACAAGCTGTACCAGGCATGATGGTGTACCATACCACTCAGGAGTCTGAAGCACAGGGACTACTGAGTTTGAGGTCAATTTCAACATAGTGACATCTTGTCTCAAAATATATCATCATCTTTTTTTTAAAGCTTTCCCACCTTTATAGGTTTTTGGTTAGGAGGGTTCCAGACCTTTTTTTCTGTAAATTGTGGTAAAATACATCATTATCAGCCATTTTTAAGCATAAAGTTCAGTGGTCTATTTTTGGTTTTTTGTTTCATTTTTGAGATAGGATCTTGGCTATACTTTAGGCTGGCCTCAAAGTCAGTGATCTTCCTGTCTTAGCCTCCCAGTGCACCACCATGCCAAGTTCAGTATCTTAATAATTGTTTTTTAATCACCCTCCGCCTCATTTCTCCACACTGTATTTTGATGCTGGGGATTGAACCCAAGGACTTCTGTATGCTAAGCACAAACTCCATGGTGGAGCATTTTCAGCCCCTACTATTTCTTAGTGACTATTTCCTATAAGCAAAATGTCCTGAAGATTCATTCCTATTGGTAGTAGATGACAGAATTTCATTCCTTTTTAATCCATGTATTTCTGTGTCACATTTCTTTATCCATTTATTTAGAATGAACATTTGGGTTGCTTCCATATTTTAGCTCTCATCAATACAGTAATGCTGTGCAAACATGGGTGTAGAAATGTTATTTTAAGGCCTTGCTTTCAGTTACTTGGGGGTTTATATCCAGAATTAGAATAACCATTAATAGACTAATTCTAAGTTTTTGAGGAATTGTACTGTTTTCCGTTGTACCACCAGCTGTATAAGAGTTCAGATTTTTCTACATCCTTGCTCCAATACATGTTTTCTAGTTCTTTGTTTTTTCCTCCCTTTTTTTTTTTTTTTTTGATTGTTGCTATCCTCATAAATAGTGGTATCTTTGTTTTTTGAGACAAAGTCATGATAAGTTGTCCAGATTGGCCTCTAACTTGCAATTTTTTGTTGCCTTAGCCTCTAGACTTCAGATACATATCACCACTTCTGATTGTGGTTGTATTTTTGATCTTGAGATTTAGGAGTTCTCTGTGTGTCCTGGATATTTTGTTTTCAGATATGATTTCCAAATATTTTCTCGCATTCTTTGGATTGTCCCTTTTTTCCTTAGCAGTAGTGGGCATTAAAGATATATAAAGCTACATTCTAGCCCATTTTTTATTTTGAAACTGTCTTGCTAAGTTGCCTAGGGTGAGCTAAAATTGAGATCCTTTTATCCAGTTGACAATACCTTTGTAGCTTATCTTTTTTTTCTTTTGTTGCCTGTGCTTCGGTGTTGAAATTGCAGTATCATATTTCACTAGTCAATATTTTGCAGTTGTTTTGGTGCTAGGAATTGAAGCCAGGGCTTTGTACAGATAAACAGATACTAAACAGATACTCTACCACTGAACTAAACCCCCAGTACTATATTTTTTAGTGTATTAGGATGATAGCTGTTAGTGTACATACCCAGGAAATACAGTAATTGTGTCGTTGAGGTACTTGAGATGCATATTTTAGTGAATTCTCTTTAAATTATCTTCAAAGGCCTTTGGAGGTGAACCTTTGATTTTGAAACTATCCAGTACAGTAGTCACTTTGAAACAAAATCCTGTGAAAATAAGAGGGTGATAGGAGTTGTATGTTTGGTTGAAATGCACATTTTAAAATGTGTTAGTATATCATGCCCAACTAATCTTTCATTGAATTACATTAAGCGTTCAGAATGCTGACATTTTGTAATACTCATTAAAAAGTAATCTTGTATGGGCAACTTGGACTTCATACGAAGGAAGGGGAACATGAAAGCAATCTTAGTGCATGAAAATAGTTAAAGACCAATTGTAAAAAGTTTTTAATAGCCAGGGATTTAGCTCAGCGGCATAAATGCCTGCCTGGCAAGCACGAGGTCATGAGGTTGATTTCCCAGTACCAAAAAAAAGAGTTTTTAATATTTTGTAAAATGTGTATAGTACAGATGTTAGGTCAATAACCCATTTGTGCTGACTTGTACCATTGCAGTGCAGACTGCTTTGCCAGTAAGATGTATGAATTAGTGCCTGATAGTGAATGGGTTAAGATGATAGCACTACAGATAGATAGTTAAAAGCCCTAAATGAAACACTGTAGAGGAGCAGTAATGTAAAAAGTTCTGTTGTCCTTTTTCTTTCATCTTCAAAGGTACTTTTTTTTTTTTTTTTTTTTTGGTACTGGGGATTGAACTCATGACCTTGGTCTTGGTAGGCACTTACGCCACTGAGGTAAATCCCCAGCCGCAAAGGTACCTTTTCTATAGATAGGAAGGTTACTAGAAGTATTTCCCTGGGGATGGGGATTTAGCTCAGTGGCATAAGCACCTGCTTGGCAAGCACAGGATTGTGAGTTCAATCTCTGGTACCAAAGATTGTTTCTCCACAGGTGGTATAGACAGTTTGATTCACTAGACAAGGGCTAGACCTAAGAATAAAAAGAATGACCTCACTATTGGCTCTGTTTGTCCACCACAGGTAGAAACAATAGCCCTGAGTACTTTCCTTAACTTTTTTTCCCTTTGCTTTACCACTTGTATACTTATTTCTCTGCCATAGTTTCCTTTTGAAGAGCTTAAGTAGAGGAGAAAATAATGCACAGGTGGATAAGACAAGATTGTAAATATCATAAGGATAAAATAACTAGAGGATTTCAGTAGAGCAGTGGTGATGAACGTATGGCATGGGTAAGTACAGAGTATTTTTTTATGGAGCATTTAAGCTGAGCTGTAAAGGATGGTAGAGATATTTAACTTCTAAGAAGTTAGAAGACTGACTGTGGCATAGCTCAGTAATAGAGACACTGCATCCAGGCCACTGGAAAAAATGGTGCCCAGGGTGCTGCTATATGCACCTACAGTCCTGGCTATTATGTGGGAGGCTCAGTAGGATTGTCCTGCACAACATACTGAGAACCTGTCTTAAGGAAAAGGAAAAAAGTGGGAAAAAGGAAAAAAAAAATGGTAAAATTGAAAAATACAGGAAATGAAGCAGTTTGGATATGGTGAAGAAATAAAAGGAAGATAGATTGGTGCCAGATTGTGGAGGTTTTTAAATTTTAGCCTGGAGGGCAGAAGTTCTCAAATCTTACAAAGGTGGGTTGATGGGTAGGTAGGTTAGGCCCACAGAAAACATGCTTTCTAATGCTGTTTTCCCAGCATTTAGGCAAATCATGAATCATTTTAATTCTTGAGTTTCCTAATTTTGTAAAATAAGGATAACAGCCATTATTTTATCTGTCAAGTTAAACTTAAATGCTTTAAAAACTGAGTTGATATTAAATAGTCTTAATGATGTAATCAGATAGATTAAAGTAACAATTTACAGGTAGATTGGAAATTGAACATTATAATAAGTCAGTGTATGAAACTAACAAGGACTATGCAGTTAACCTCTGAACAAAATGGGTTTGGACTATAGAGGTCTACTTACATGGGAGATTTTTTTTTTTCAAATTTGCAAAAACTGCAGCAAAGTGGGGGAAATGGTATGGAAAGAGTATAGCGTAGGGATGGAGTATTTGCCACCATGTACAAAGTGCTGGGTTTTATCCCAACCCTATCTCCCCCAAAAAAGCCCTAGGTGCATAAGATTGACTATAGATAATAGTCTACTTTATCATTTGCTTCCAGAAATTCACACAAATCTTACCAAAAACTAGCACCAAAATGGACACATACAGGATATACATGGTACCATGCACATGAAAGAAAAATATAAAGGTGCAGTATTAAATGACAAGTATATAATTAGCATATTCTATACTGTACTATTAAGTTAATTGGCACATATCAGGTGAGGAGAGGGAGTTCATCAGTGCTAATCTCACTGTTCAAGGGTCAGCTGTACAGTTTGGACACAGATTGACCTTTTTTTCTTTTAAGATGGTATCACTGTGGTTCGTGCTAGCCTTGAACTTGTGGTAGTCTTCCTGCCTCAACTTCCTGAGTGCTGGGGTCACAGGATTTATTTTTTTGTTACCAGGGATTTAACTCACAACCTCGCACTTAGCAGGCAAGCAGGTGCTTGTACCACTGAGCTAACCTACGCCAGCCCCTCACAGAAGGATTTAAATGTTAAATTTCACACAGTTTACTGATGTATTTTCTTGAAGTTGAGCTATGAAAGCTGTTGAAATTCTAAATAGTGATCTTACTAAAGCATACCTGCAAATGTAGCCGTTTAATAAAAGGGTTTTAGCTCTGGTTGAATTTCCTAGTTTGGGAAAGAAAAGGTCCTTGTTTTTCTCTGTGTTATAGGACATACAAGTATAGGAATGGATATAACAAATGATTTCTAACCTAATGTGAAAACCCTCATGACTTGCTGCTAGATTTAGCATCCATACTGGCTGCTTGACTTCTAATGCCTGCTTTGTGTGCAGTCATAATGAATTCAGCTTAGTAGTAGTTTGAAATGTCAGAAAAGTAACTACCTATCCTAATAAAGTATAGAAATTTGCATAACTAGTAGGAAAAACAAAAATTACCTATTAACATCACAGTTCTAGCATTTTTATCCCAAGAATTTTATAAAGGAACCAAGTTAGAAAAAGTCAAAGAAGAGAACAATAACAAAATTAACTAGTGTATTTAGAAGTGGTCCAGACAGTTAAGGGTATTTATTCTGATTGGTTTTTAGCTTCAAGCTGAGAATGTGGGATTGAAATTGATACCAAGGAAGTTTGTTAAGTGTCTGCTGGTAACTGACTACATTAAAGTTACTGATTTTTTTTTTTTTTTTTTTTTTTTTTTTGTAAAAGAATAGGCAGGTATATGGTAGACTGGTTAAGAAAAAAGAAATCAGAATAGTAAAACATGGTAGAGGCAACAGTCATAAAAAGATGAGTAAATCTGGGTTAGAGAAAGGACAATTTGTTTACTGTGACACAGTCTTTGAATTTAAAGGAATTTGATGTAAGGTAGTTGAAAGGGTTGGAGGATATAAGTGTTAAATTGTTGGGGATTCTCAGATGTGGGAATCAGCTTGTTTGCCTTATATTTGACTTGTTTCCGTGTTTATGAGGGGGCTTTTATGTATTGTTTTTTTTTTTTTTTTTTTTTTTTTAATTGGTACCAAGGATCAAACTCATGACCACACGCTTGCAAGGCAGGCGCTTATGCCACTAAGCTAAATCCCCAGCACTATTGAGGTCTTAATTTAGATACTATTTTGTGGTGCTGGTGATCAAATCCAGGGCCTTTGAACTGGCAAACCTTTTTTTAAAATTTTGAGACTAATTTGCTAAGTCACTTCTGGCCTCCTGTCTCAGCCTCCCAGTGTTGGGATTACAGGCATGCATGACCATGCTCAGTTTAAACGTTCAGTTGTAAAATGTTCAGTTGTAATGTAAAACGAAGTTTAAAGTTGGTTTTGGCCCTTTTCAGTCTTCCTTTTGAGAGGTTTTAGAAATTTAAGTGCAGAATCCATTTGATTGGAATATACAAAATTGTTTTTTGAAAATACACTTTTTGAAGGTGGGATGCTACACTCCAGAATAGTCTGTACTTAATCTATTTATTTTGTTACTGTGAATTGAACTCAAGCCTGCACACTTGTTTATATTGTTTCCCGTCCAGTTTATAAGTAGTGCATTGAGATCAGTACCAAACATTGTGGGAAGAAGCCATAAATAGACAGAGGGGCCCAGGCTAAAAGGGAAACATACATGGAAATAATTACATTACTGGTACAGTTGCTCTGTAGAAAACTAGTAAAATGGTAGTGTAGTCGATAAGATTAGGAGAAAGTGAGAAAAGGGTACAAAAAGAAGTTTAAGTTTCCCTGTAGTGTAGGTGGACAAAGATCCCTGTAGTGTAGTGTAGGTGGACAAAGATTGAATATGGACAGCCATTTAGTTTGTAACTAGAAAAGTAAATAGTAGGAGTTACAATCCTTTAACTTGGTCATTTTATTTGTTGCTGTCAGTACTGTGTCCAGTGCTAGAAATAAATTTTAAAGATACACACAGATGTGCTTTCAGAGCTACATGAACATTCTTACAGGCAAGAGAATACAATGAAATGTTTAATGTGGTCACTTTTAGTTTAAATGCTTTCAGAGGAACAAATGATAGTGTATTAGCAATGCTTCCCATGGAGCCAGTTATTGGAAACCCCTGAAATTGGTTCCAATCTCTTGCTTGGGTTATGGCACATGGTGGGAAAGGAAAGAAAGACTAAGACAGAAGCTCTTGTAATTGCTTAGCAAGGATCTGGGACTACCAGTTGTTCTCTAGGAGCAAAAGGTTCTGAATCTCCAGCTAGCAAGCATTTTATTAGCCAATACAGGGGAGGACATAAGAGTGTTGATTCCATAGAGGCAATAAAAAATGGGTAAGATTAACATCATAAAGGGAAAAAGCCAAAATCCGTCCACACACCTGGGTGCTAATCTCATGGACCAAGAGGAAAGTGATTTCCATATTTCAAAACCAGCCCAGGAGGTAGGCAGGACTTACAAAGGAGAGCCTAGGACCTTCTATGTCAGTTAATAATTTATGGTCCCCAATTGTAGTAGCCATGGAAAATAAATCTTAGGAAGGTGGACATGATAAAGTCACTTGTAACCTCAGCATTCTGGGAAGCTAAGCAGAGAAGTTATGTGAGTTCTGGGCAACTTAGCAAAAAAGTGTTTAACTGAAATGTTAGTATAGAAATATTTGTAAGATAGTACTGTTGGACCTTTGGACATACGAGAAAAGGTGATAGATGACTACTATTGGCAAAATCAAACATCCCATCCTTCTTTCCTTTGATTTTTTTTTTTTTTTTTTTGGACAGGGTCTCTATGCAGTTCAGGCTGGCCTTGAACTCACTTTGTAGCCTAGGCTGGTCTCAGCTTCCCGAGTGCTGAGATTAGGCATCAGCCACCACGCCCAGCTCCTTTAAATTTCTTTGACTTTACTTCTGTTTTGTACATGTTTAATGTAACTTTCCTGGTATATTCTGTTGGTCAGTTGTTGATGTTCATTGAATCCCATTTTGCATGCTACACAAACTTTGCTGAGTAATCTCATCCAATTCGATTAGTTTATTAAGTGTCAATGCTTAACTATTATTTTGTATTGAGATCACATTGTCAGCCTCACCATTCTAATTCTGTACCTTTGGAAGTTGAATTCCTTCTCTAAGACCTTCTCTCTTTCTGCATTCTTTCAAGTGAGTTACACTAACCCAGTTTATAATGTGTGGATAGTGTTTTAAATAGCTCCCCCCTCTTTACCACCTTTGATACAGCTATCCTTATCTACTTTGTGCTAACTTTTTTTCTTACAGTCCTGGGGATGGAACTGTGGAGCACTCATTGAGCTGCATTCCTGGCCCTTTTAAAAATTTTATTTTTTATGTTTTGAGACTAGCCCTTGTTAAGATGTCTCAGCTGGCTTTGAACTTTGGTTCTCCTGCCTTACCGGCCTCCTGAACAGCTGAGATTTCAGGTGTGCACCACCATTTCTGGCTTATTTTCACATTTATTGGACTATCTCTGATGTTACTTAATTCTCTTTATTAAACTGTTAGAGAAATCATTAATATTTAAGTATAATAACCTTCAATTTCTTCTGTGCCTTCCCTTCATCTATCTAATAAACTTACCCAAAATAGTGTTCTTCCTCTAAATCTTTCATTCTTAGTGACAACTTAGTGTGTTAAACAACCACATAAGTTAAGTGTTTTAGGCCTTGTAAATTCTAGGGTCTTTGTGCCTTGCTGTGTTATAATAAAACTTAATTTGCAAAAATAGGGTAATGGGTAGAATCCAAGTTTGCCAATTCATGACTCCTCTGGCACACCTTGTTTGATAACACCAATCTTTGTTTATGCTTTTACTTTAGAACCTATCTTACCAACAAAGTGTCTAGACTAACCGCATAATGGGTACCCTTTTTTTTTCCTTTTTCTTTCTTTTTCCCTTCTTTGTTCACTTTTCCTTTTCTCTTTTGCTAAGAATCAAATCTGAGGCCTGTTCTCTGAATACAGCCTCAGCCTTTTTATTTTTTTGAGACAGGATCCCAGAAAATTTCCAAGGCTGGCCTCAAATTTAAAATCCTACCTCAGGCTCCCAAATAGGTGGATTGTTTCTATGTGCCACCATGGCTGGCCCTAAAAGTTTGAGCCAGAAAAATTTCATACTGGATGGTAGTAGTCTGATGAATTACAAAATCTTAGCAAAATTGCCTACTTTTGATTTTCCTAGCAGAAACCTTTACTTACATTACCTGCATTGGCCCTCTGGTCATTTCAAGTAACTTTGTATAATTGGTTGCTATGATCCCGCTTCAAAAGAAAATAGGCAAGTTAAACATTTGACTTATAAGGGTGTGAAGAGGGTAGTCTTAAAAAAAATGAATTCTGCAACCTTATATTATTAGCGTTTCTTGAGGTAGTTAAAATGTTATACACACTAACGTCTTACTCAAAATGAAATGTAATCTAAGCAGGCAAAATGTAAAACCAATGCTTTTCTGTATTTTCTTATCACTATTAATATTGCTACTTGTTAGTAAGGTTGTTTAAGCATGGCATATAATCAGATGATACTTAATTTTGTTTTCTTTTGGTTATCTTAACCTTGTTTGCATTACAAGGAAATTTAAATTTTGATAAAGAAGGGCTGGGAATGTAGCTTTTGGGTAGAGCACTTGCCTAGCATGTGGCAGCCCTGGGTTCAATCCCTGGCGCTGCAGAAATTATTTTTTAATAAAGGAAGTTGCCAGCAGTCATAAGAATTATACTAAATAATAAGGAAGGTACCCAGGTATGGTGGCAAATGCCTGTAATCCCAGCACTAGGGAGACTGAGGCAGAGGATTGCCATGAGTTCAAGGCGGCTTGAACCATATAGTAAAACTGCCTCAAAAAAGACCAACAACAACAAAAAGGGAAGGGAAATTTGTATTTTTCAATTCTGCTTATTTCTTGGCTAGTAGCTGTACTGACATGGTTAGTTTTTCTGTTTTATTGCTTTTCCCCCATCAGAAGTCATAATTCACTGCTCCACAGCCACAACGTTTTAGGTTGATAAAATTTTCTTACCTAAATCATTTAAAAATCCATGTTGAACATGGTGATGCACAGGTGTAATCTCTGCATTCAGGAGATGGAGGCCAGAGGATGGCTAGAGTGTACAACCATCCTGAACTGCGTATTAAGACCCTGTCTCAAAAGGAAGGGGGAAAAAAAAGGACCGAGGGTGTAGGTCAGTGGAACAGTGCCTGCCTGGCAAGTGCAAGATCCTGAGTTCGATTGTTGGTATCAAAACAACCCTAAAAATAAAAATCTATAGCACTTGAGTAAAACCTTAGGTTTAGTGATCTAGTTTAAGATAAGGAAATGTCTTCAACCTATTAAAAATGCTTCCTTTTTTGTTGTTGTCTTTATTCTAAAATATGTATGTTTTTATTTATTTATTTATTTAATTTTTTTGTCTTTTTCTTTTTTATCGGTACCGGGGATCGAACTCACGACTGCCTGTTTGCAAGGCAGGCGCTTATGCCGCTGAGCTAAATCCCCAGCCCCAATATGTATGTTTTTAAAGCACTATATAGATGTGGTTGTTGCTGTGATCCATCCACCCTAATCCTCATCCCCACTCTGGCAACACTGGGGCTTCAACCTAGAACATTTGCCAGGCAAAGCACTCTACTACTGAACTCTATCCCCCAGCCCTTTACTATGACTTTGTGTCCTTCTTCCTCAAAACAGGGACAGGTTGAGGCTTGGGTATAGAAGAGGAAATGTTTATAGCATAGATAGGCTAAAATGAAAGGTTAAGTTTTTCTCAACATATAAATACACAGTTATCTTTATATAAAGCCAACCGAAAATAAGTGTTGAATAAGTAATCGCCATATAAAACATATCAGGAATTTATTTGCTTAAAATGTGAAATTTGTGTACTTAGACTAAAAGAAAATACTGTTAATTTCTTTTTTGCAGTGAGGTCAACTAAGATAAAGCTTATGTTTGGATTTTTAAAAAGGGCCATTCTTTGCCAGGCATGGTGTCTCATGCCTGTAATCCTAACACTGTGGAAGGCAGAGAGAAGTAGGAGGATCCAGCAAATTAGGGAGGTCCTATCAGTGAAAAAAGGGCTGAGAAATGCAGCTGGGGAGTTTGAATGAAGGCCCTTAGGTCAACTCCTAACACCCTTCCCCATAAACAGGGCCATTTTGAGATGAAGAAATTTATAGGATAACAGCTATTTTGTTTTGTTTTTGGTACTGGGAATGAAACTCACATCCTTGTGCTTGCCAGGCAGGTGCTATGCTGTAAGAACATTGTGGATGTTTTATTTTGAAATTAGAGCAAATGAGGATTGTGTGTCATTAAAAGACATGGTATGAATTGGCACTTTTTACTTTATGGTTTATAATAGAGATATGATTTAGAGGTCAGAATCACTTGCCTGAGTGCTTAAACTGTTAAGCTTTATTATTCAAAACATTTTGGTACCTCATTGAAGAATGTAGGGTTACCAAGAACTATGTATGGATTTTGTTTTTAAATAGCAGAGAACCATGAGAAAAGCATTTTTGTTCACTGAAAATTGGTAAAGTAATCCTTTTCTGTTTTTTGTAGAAATGGAATCTATTTGGAATTTGCAGAAGCAAGGTAAGAATGATTAGATTAATTGCAATGTCTAATTAGCCATGAGCATTTTATATTGTATATTGTGTTAATCACTGTAGTCAAAAGGCACTAGCTGCAGGGCTAGAACTTATTAGGCTGGGAAAACACTAATTAAAAAGAATGGGTGAAAAATACCCTTTTATCTGCTGGGAAAGAACACAAGCGGCCTTTTCATTATAATTATGAAAGACAAGAAGCTAAAAGGTATAGCTCAGTAGTAGTGCATTGTTAGCCTGTACTAGGCCTTGAATTCAATCCCTAGCAGTGCCGAGTAAAATTCCCATACATGTTATTTTACATATTAGGGAAATGAGGCACCCTTAGGTTACTATATAAATCAGCTGGACTACAATGTAGGTTCCCTTGATTTCCTAACTGTTCTTTCTTCATCCCCCCCTCCCCATTTTATTTCGTTTTGCAGTATTGGGGGTTGAACCCAGGTTCTTTACACTGAACACCTCCACAACAGCCCACCCCATCCTTTTTTGGGAAATGTAGGCCTCTCTAAATTCCAGTGGCTGGGCTTGAATTTGCAGTCCTCCTGTCTCAGCCTCTAGAGTAACAGGAATTTGGAATAATATTTTAGAATAAAACTGTAGAGCCCAGGGATATAGCTCAGTGGCACAGCACGTGCCTGGCAAGCACGAGATCAGGGGTTCAACTCCCAGTACCAAAAAAAAAAAAATAACTGATCTTTGTCCAGTCACATTCTATTTTTGTTTTGAAATAAAAAAAAAAAAATCCATAGAATGGATTGATTGATTGATTGATTGATTGATTGATTATACTGAACTCTGAGCCTTTCCCACATGCTGAACACATGCTTTTGATTCTATTAAGAATAAAGTGGTATTGTGCAAAATAAGGAATAAACTAAGGCATGGTTAGAATTAAATTATTTGGGCCAAACTACTTTTTTTTTTTTTTTGGTCTTTTTTCATTTTTATTGGTACCAGGGATTGAACTCACAACTGCCTGCTTGCAAGGCACATGCATATGCCGTTGAGATAAATCCCCAGCCCCGGGCCAAACTACTTTAACCTAAAATGGTTGGTGCTAGATTTTGCTTAAACCATTCCTTGCTGAATGGTACACTCTGATTAAAATTAAATAAATTGAACCATTGCTGGTCTGTATGGAATTTGAGGTCCTCATTAGTTGGAAGGTCTTACTGATGGGAATCTGTTGTAGTGCCAAACAATTACTTTTGAGTTGAAAGATTAGATCACACATATATTTGATATAGAGAAGAAATGACTATTGAATTGTCTTGTAAGAAGAAAAAGGATAATTACTTAGAATTTGGTTTTGGATCCACAGGTGATTCCAGACCTTATTTTTATTTATTTTAATCTTTCCTGTAGATCCCAAAAGGATAATCACTTACAATGAAGCCATGGATAGTCCAGATCAATGAAGGACCAGACTGCCTATTCATCACTTTTCTGCAGCATTAGAGCCACCGTTCATGAGGGACACAAGGCTTTTATGCTCCTAGATCTTCAATGCAGCAGAGGAACCATAAGTAGAATCACAGGATAATATATACAAATATATATATATACATATATATATATAGTTATTTAAAAAAAGGCAACTGAAAGTAATTAGACTTCTTAAGGAATCAAATTTATTTCAAGAGACTACACATGGTTATTTAATCTCCGGTACTGAATAATTTTTTTTGTTTTGTTTTTCCTTTTGTTAGTTTTTTTTTTTTAAGTGTGAATGCAAGTGATTAATGAATACAGACTTAACAAGTGTGGTTCTAAAAGTTCCAGCTGTCATCACCTTGGGCTACAAATGACCCAGTGAAAGAGGCAAATCCACTTAAAAGATCCTCTGTATCTTGTTCTGTGACTAAAGTGATACACTAATCACGGGGAACCCAGAATGATTCAACATTTTCCTCTGCTCCCTTGATTTTGGTTTTACTTTAAGCCCTGCGAGAATGCTGGATAAATGCCTTGAAGTTTGCAGGGGTGTATTTTTTTAGTGAATATGATTTGCATGTCTTGCCAGGAGTTAAGCAGCCTCTGTGGGGTGTTGGGAAAATATTTTCTTTCCTTTCATTTTTTTTGTGGGGTGGGAATAGGGGAGGGTCTTGAAGTTCTACAATTCTGGAATAGTTGGTGGGTACATAGTTAACTTGCTTTGGTTACATGTTGGACTTTTTAACAACCGAAGAATCCATGAATATTAAAGAAAAGTTGCAGAACAAGCAATTGGCTTAGATATGAAACAAAATTCTTGTGCCCATATTTTAATGTAATTGTATAACTGGGAGCAAAAATATACTCTGCTTTTCAACTGTAGGTGCTCCAGACTTGCTCTCTGTCACTAACACTAAATGTGCAGTTTTTTTCTCATTTTCATCAAAGAGAAATGTATGTATCTTTCTGTAAATTCTCTTTAATTTCTCAGCAAAATCTAAAAGGGGAAGAAAAAACTCATGAGAATTAAAACTTACATGTTTTTAGCCATTGAGGTGTTAATGAACCCTGCTAATAGGAGGTGTGTTTTCATGCAAATTATACTTCTGAGCTTACTAGCGTCTAATTATATCTTAATAAATATATTTTATTACTAGAGCAAAATGGATTTTTAGGGAAAATAATGTGAAATTCTGGAAATTTTGTTTTGGGCAGAGAAGAGCATTAGCCCTGTCTTATCACATTGCCATCCTGTTGCACTGCAGCTTGTGTATAGCATGCTAAAATAAACTTTGTGTGTGTGAAGAAACTAAGGGTCCAATTTAAGATTGGGTGATGTTAGTGGCATAATAACAAGTTCTCTGGCCTGACATAGCATCACACACAACACACACCTACACAAAAATTAGTATATCCATGTATGTCAAATACAGGTTGAAATAGTGGGGCATTTATATAGTCATAGTCTTGTAAAAGTAGACCGGATCCCCTGGGAGTATTTGGGGAGAAAGTAACTACTAATTTTGCTCTACCCCTTTGCTTAAGAAATGTCCAGTTTTGAGCAACTGTTGTATGGATGGGTTTTCTTGTTCTGTTTATTGAGACTTTTAACAAATACAGTTTATGAAAGAATCGGTTGGGCTCAATGTTAGAGTAGAGCAAATATCTTTTTAGTCTGAATTTCTGCCCTGCTTAGATTTTTAAAAAGTATAAGCATGGATTGCCAATTCCACTTGATGTAAACAAAACTTTTTATACATAATATATATATATAATAACTTATTGTATCAGTCCAGGTTCAGAAACTTGTGGTAGGCCAGTTCCAGATAGTTTCATTTCACCTGTAAACTGTATCACTTTTACTGATAATTGTAATTTTCAAATGTATAATATGTTTACAGATGTGCCCTGCATTTAGTCTGCCTTGTTCCTATTTTGATTTTTGTTGAGTCTCCTGCCTGCTTGCCAAAAGCTAGGATGCTTCAGGCCCATGTACAATTGAAATGAGAGGCATCCTTGAGCTTTAAAGCATTGAACAAACTGGAAAATGCAACATACCACATACTGAAGTGAAAAGTCTGTGTTTTTGTGTTTTTTTTTTTTTTAAATAAAAATTTTCAAAAAGTTCTTTTAAAAAAGAAAATTGATTCAAGGGGGAAAAAAGGCTCCAGTTTGTTTTACAGGTTTTAAAGTTCTGCTGTGTGTTCAATTGCCTTGTGTAACCACTTGTCGCCTTAGGGCCATATTCCTATCCATTCCCCCTTTTTGAATGTCCATTTTGCTTGCCTAAAAATTTCAATTTCTTATGTCTCACAACTCATGAGAAACTTCTGGGTTTGTGACATACAGAGGTCGAATGAACATATATTCAAAAAAGGAAAACAAAAAACAGTCCCCATCCAAATTGGGCTTATTTTAGAAGCAACACTTAATTTATACCTTTCGAAAGCATTTTTCTTAATGTCCCCTCCATATCCCTCAGACCTCTGTTCAGAGAAGCTAAAAAGAATGTATCCCTTCTCTGTTCGTCCAAAGGTTTTTTGAGAGTCTTCTAAATGAAACAATGCAACATTTCACTTTGATTATTCCACTGAAATTTTCTTGATTATATGGTTAGAGGTATATAGTAGTTAGGAATGTCTCTTAACTTTCTGAGAACCCTAGTGCCCCATCATATTAACTGTCAGTATTGTGGGGGCATTGGGTTAATGGATTTAATTGCCTAGGTTCAAGCAGGACTTTGGGACAAATCTCCTTTGTGCTGTTTGGTTATACTTAATTAACTCTCCTTGTCGCAGTCTCTCCTTAGGTCCTCACACAATTCCTTACAAGAGCACTTATTAAAAGTTCTTAAGAGTTGATCTGTTTTCTGGTTATTTTTGTGTAAGCTTCTAAACAAACTTCAGCTGTGATTTATTTAGCACATTTAAATAACAATGTGTTATTCAGTATAAAGAATTTTTCTTCAACTCAGAGTATTAGTACTGTAGCATAAACCAAATACAGTCTAGAGGGGATTTTTAACATCCCTCCATTATAAAGACTGAAAAGGGGTGTGTGTGTACACTGGGTGTTTGTGTGTTTGGGTAAAATGGAGATATTAAAAATTAGTAAATGAATGTGTGTAAGACATATTAGTATTCAGAGAATGAAACTTGTATTTATTTTGTGCCATTTGTTTTCATTACACAGAATAAAGTCAGGTGGTTTAAATCTTTAAAAGGGTAGTATTTGAAATATGGCACTATGAATGAAATCATGACCTATTTTTTAATAGCTATGAAGATACTAATTATGGGTGAAGATTCCTTTTTAAATTTGTCTTGATTGTAGGCTTTTGTGTCACATACCACTCTTGTACAGATACCTTGAATAATCCCTTCCCTACAAAAGACAGGGTGTATTTATCTTTTTATTTATCCCCACTTTGCATAGCCTTTCCTCCATTCTCCTTAGTTATGAACCTTAACATAGTGTATTCACAGCATCTGTAGGAACCCTCACTTTTCTATGAGGGGATCAGCCAATAACAAGGAACTTACTAATGATAGCCCCCTCCCACACACACACGCCAAATAAATGGCCAGAGAGTTCCTCCATTTTAGTGTTTGGCTGTCCTTACCTGCTTACCTAATCAGTCATCACCCAAAATCTACAAAAACTTTTATGAAGGAAAAAGCCCCTGCTGCATTGTTTTCTCAAATCAGTTTTTAGGAAAAATATGACAGACCAACTATGGGAGTTATCCACATGATAAAATGTGTTTTCACAAAATAATGGTATAGCAGCAGTAATTTCATATTTGGTTTTTAAGAGTTGCTAGTCCACATTGGAGACATCTTAATGATTTTTCTTTTGTAATCATGAGTTTCTACACAACACTCAAAGTCATTTTAGTGAAATTATATGCCACATACCAAATGACAAGGGAGAAGTATGTTAAATGTTGAACATCTAAGCATTAGGGGTACAGTTAAGTATAGGAATCCCTCATATATGCTAACTGCAGAACTGATACACTGTTAGGGGGAGGAGTACATACAATGGGCAATAGTTTTTATAAGACCATTGATGCTATACCAGTCAAGGTAAGATTCAGATAAGAAAGTGTCTTAGTAGCTATGTCCAAAACTTACCTATTGAATTTTAAAGGAAGGAGAGAATTTACTTAATATATCCCAACCAGTTGTTTGAAAGGGACAGGCAGAGGACAAGACTAGAAGTATAAATAGCTGCTATAAGTTTGCTAGGGACACAAATGAACATTAGTTGTTTAAATTGATGTTATTTTTGTTAGTTGATAGCATCAGAATTTATGATGAAGATAGGCTTCTGCTCTCAGTATCTTAATTTTTTTTTTTTTTTAATCAGTCTGTTCAGAGAACCAGGACCACCATACTGGGTTGGTTTAAAGAATGATGAATCAGCTCCACTCAAAATCACTGCTTTCCTGAGTTTTAATTTTCATAATTTTGCTGCTTAATAAATAAAGTAGAAAGGATGTCAGCAATAGTAACAATAGAGTTTTTAGTTGTCTCCATGATAAAACACCCAGTGAAGCATGAATGGTATATTGCTTTTGCATTAATGGGAATGTCAAACTATAGTAGCAGGCTAGAAACTGAAACAGCCATTCTCACATATGAGATTGTTGATTCAGACTTCCATATTCATAAAATTCTGTTAAGTTCAGAGCTTAAAAGCCATTTTATAATCTGCAGTATCCCTTTTCTAATAGCCTTACTAAAATTATTTGCAGGTTTTTATTTTTCAGCTCAATTGTGCTTTCACTGTATATCAAAGTTGTACTCTACAGACCAACAAAGCAATTTGAGATAAGTAGCTTTTCATATGCCCTTTTTTTCCTCAGGTGCTAATATACAAAGGCTCCAAAATGGATACTGCTTTAGTAATGTCTGCTTTCTTCTTAAAATGCATTATTTCTTTTGCTAGATGTAAAAGTTTGGTGTTAACAAAAGTTTTAGTATGTAAATATGAATGGATGGCTTTAGTTTGCTTTTGTTTGTGTATTAGTCTGTTTTCATTTATCCTCTGTAGAGGAGGATCCTTTCATGACCTTCAATACATTTCATTAGATATTGCGTTTTTAGAATGAAAACACAGCTGTTTTCTGTCTTAGATTAATTCTGCTGCTGCTATGAGAAACTGAAAATCAAGAATGTGATGCACTTTTTACATTACTATATATCATACATATACCGTAGGTTGCTTTGATACTTGTTCTGTAGCACAGCCACTAACAAGAGTGAATTTTATAAATCTCTGTGGGAGGGAATCAGTACCAGGAACTGATCCATAGTTAGTATTGGCCTATGAATGACAATAACTTAGGAAAATAAAAATTCTGTTTAGTATTACACTTTTTGGCCTTAAAATGTCTTCTACTGCTGAAAATATTTTAATCTTAGCTTTGTTTTATTGTTCCCTCTCTCTGCCTGAAAAAGAGAAAATGGGAAGAGTGGCTTAATGGAAGTAGTGTTGTTGGTTTATTGATAATCTTATAGAAAACAACTGTCTACTATGTAAGCTGGGATTTATTTTTGTTTGTATACCAAGGAGAAATACTGTCCTGAACCAGCAAATTTAGTTAAGTTAGTCAAAACTCCCAACTATTCTGCTTCTCTGACTTTTTTTTTTAAATTTAGCAAGGGTTAACTGTAGAAGGAATGCTACTTGACAAAAAGGAAAAGTCATTTCTCAAGCACATACTCAGACTTGAAGGACACGGGACCCAAAATAATGGGGAAAAAACACCAAATGAGGTGGAGGAATGTGAAAAGATGTGTGGTCCAAAGCTATTTGGTTATATTTTAATGTTGCCAATATTGTAGAGCCAAAATTTTTAATTTGCTTATTTAATATATTTGTTGGCCAGAGATCTATTTTTATATCAATGTGCCTTGCATGTATGTTTAAAATTTTTGGAAAGGCCATGTAGTAATGCCTGAGACAGTTGATGGTTCTTTAACACCTCACTAATTTTTATGCAGTATGAAATGCTCGTTCTATTGCCCAACTGGTGCTCTCTGTTCAAAGTTACAGATCTTGTCAAACTGGAACTATTTTGTAAACAGGAAACTATTTTGGTGGTTTCTTTTTCTTCTTTTTTTTTTTTTTTTAAAGTTTGTTAGTGGCTGTTTTGTAGTGGGAAATAGTAAAAGGATTCTTTACTTCTTTTCCTTCCCCTAACCCTAGCACCTTCAAGTAATGTGATGATACCATTTCTTGTGTGCTTTGAAAAAAAGATTCAGGTTGCTGTCTCCTTAGTGTTATAAAAAGTATTATTGAAAGCATTGTTTCAAAATATAGGGAGATAATGGAGTCCATGATAATTTGGGATTCTGTGTGAGCTTTGATCCAAGTCATTGGCTCTTTCCAACTTTAAAATTTTTATTGTTAAAGCACCTTGCTTAAAAAATTTTAAATATTTATGTCTGCAACAATTGTCTCAAAATAATAAACTGTGCAATTCTTGTTATTAAAAAAAAAAAACCTCTCCCTAATGTGACTTGTTAGTTTCTCTGTATTTCCTGCCAGTGTAAATGTGAAAAGCTTTGCTTGCATTACGTTTTAGAAATGCATTTTGCACACTCAAATTTTGCCGAAGCTCCGTGAAAAGATTAGACCTAAGTAGGTGAATAAAGCTATGCACATGTTTTGAAAGTTTAATTTGTGTGTCATTATAAAAAGTGACCTATTTGTTCCTATTATTTCATTGTTCTTAGCTTTACCATCTTTGGAAACATGGCTCAAAGTTACAGTTGTAGGCTAGTTTATCAACAGAACTAGAAGAGAGGGGAAATTGGCAACCATTTTAATAAAGTTGAGTTTGACTTGAATCTGTTAAAGGGCTTTTCTTGAAAAGAGGCAGTTTTATGAGCTTTGTAAACCTTTGGATGCTCTTTCTCAGTGAAATTTTGGCTTATTTGATGAAAAAAATGGGAAGTACTCAAACTGAAATGAAGGAAAGACTTGCTACATGGAGCTCTGACAGTTTTCTCATAAGGTGACTTAGAGTAGGGTAGCCTTCCTTGTATTGAGTGCTTTGTCATAAATTTGATTCATTACATGAGTGGTCTGATACTAGAATCAGTTGTTTAATGATCAAAGCACAGATTGTTTCAAAGATAATGTATATCTTTTAACAAAATTGTCCAAGCTGATTTTTAAAAAAAGGTTTAGAAATTGGGTATATTTGATTCAAACACTGAAGTTTGCATGAACTAAATAGCTTTATTTTATATGTATGTGTGCTTAAGGTTGTGTACATGTCCTAGCTAGGTCTTATAAAGTCATCCTTTACAAGACTTCGGTAATCTCAGGACCTTTGTAGAAGAGGCTATAAGTTTAATTAGAAGTTATTACTAATAGTATTTTCCTCATCCTCCTAGATAAAGAAATCCTGTCTTATAGCTTTTCCTGTGAATTAGAAGAGGATGACTATCATCAAGCCTGCACTTGATAAATGTTAACTTTGAAAATGCAGCAAAACCCTCCTGTATGTATCTTCAGTGATAGTGGCAATTAATAAGTATACTAGTCAAGATTTGAAAGGTAACTCAATACATGGCATTAAATGGTAGAAATGAAGGAAGTATAGCAAGCATCATCTTAGATGGCTTTGGCAACTTTTTTGCATCTGTCATTCACTTACCCAGTCACTTAGAACATGTTGGAAGAGCAAAGTGGTTTTTGATGTGCATAGGCACTTAGGAGGTGAGTTACCTCAATTCGGGGGGGAAGGATGATTAGTTGATTACAGTTATGTTAGATATTTTCCCTTCCTTCTCAAACATTTTTTTCAATGTTTTGCCCAGCAAAAAAGATGAGTCTTTAGATAAAAGAACAATGACCAGAAATTTACCCTTTTGCTTAAATGCTTAGGTATTTGCTATAGCTGTTTCAGATGTCATGGATTCTGAGGAAGTGTCACATAATGATCTTCCTTTACTGATGTCTTAATGTTCAGTGTTTTAAAAAATAAAAATTACAAACACTTTACAACCATACTCAGATTTACTTATTTTATCAAAATAAAAAACCCAAGAGATTTGTAGATCAAATTGAGACAAGTGTACATTGTTGAATAAAAAATTTTAAAGTTTGAGGTGTTTGTGTTATCTTTTGTGTGCTTTAATTTTTTAAAAAGTCTTTACTAAAAATTTTAGTTAAGATCATAACATTGATAATGTCTTCTCCCACAAAGAATTTAAATCTTAGATGTATGGTGTTACATCTTTTTATTGTCCTGTAGTCATTCAGGTTTGTGCTTGGAGTTAGCATGTTTATTAGCTGCTTTGCCTTTTTGAGGACATTAAGCTGTATGCTCTTCCATTTGAAATAAACTGAAATTGAGCTAAGTAATCAACTAGAATGTTAAGCTGCCAAGAATCGATTTATTCATAACTTCTGGTTTTAGATATATGTGGTGGTATACATTACACTTACTGCTTAGCACAAATTTTGTAAAAAAAAAAAAAAATAGAGCCAACATATTAGAGTAAGGGTTGGTAAGAAAATAGTAATAGGTAGTTTAAATGCTTTATTCTTTGAGAAAGCAAATAATCATCCCTGGCCTGCTAACTGACTTGGAAGGACACAAAAGGAATTTGTGTTTTATTGAAGTTCATCTTTAAAAATTTTCAGCCACTTAAGTGTGCTTTGCGTAAAGAGTATTAATTCAGTCTACAAAGTTTCTTGTTTTTTTAAATGACATTTATTGTGGATTTCAGCAGCTAACATTTGGAAGCAGTGTCTGAGCAAAACATAAAACTCAAGTGCTTAGGAAGGTCTCATGGTTGAGGAATTCTCTTTATTGGAGGTTTTAATCCACTACTGCTGGATACGGCGAATAGATTGGATCTGGGAAGTCTGAGCATGAGAACCCCATTCTCTCCAGTGTTTATAGTCTCCTCCATGATGGTCACATTCCAGAATGTACTGATAACCACGATATCCAGGGTACTGGTAGCAAACCCAGCTAGGAAATTGAAAGTATACTGCATTATTAAAAATACTGTAGTAGCAATCTGGCAAACACCCTAAAACACCTTAGACTCTCAACACAATGATGCTTCTAGGCTTAGAGAACAATAGTCATCTTTAATATGGCAGACACCATTTGTGAGTGGAAGACGGACATTAACCTTGATAGATGAAAAGTGACTAGTCAATGTACATGCCTAGGAGCAGTGGCTGGGGGAATATTAACAGCAGCTGGTGCAAATTGTCAGATCCAAAATAATTAAAATGTGATATCTATACCACTATGCCAGCATATAGACTAATAAACATGACCATTAATATTTACAAGGCTTACATGTGCAGGAATTACTTTGAAATGTACACCATTTTTGTACTCACGCCCCACACTGTATCTTCATGGAACCAACTTCATTATTGAACCAACCCATGGCTTGTAAGGAGGGATAGTCATCACAGATCTCCCACTGGCGTCCAATAAAGTTCTCTTTTTCAAAGATGGTAATCTTAGACTCTTTATGATTCTGTAACCCAGAAACTAAAAACCTTTAGAACTAGCGTTATGACTCAAGTTTATTCTTTGTCACATTTTTCATGATAGAAAGCTTTTAGGTTTACCAAAAACTACTTGATCCAAATTCCTTAATTTAAATGTAAACAAACATACCATTTAAAGTGTATAAATGGGCTTAGTTTGGCATCACATGCTAAGATACTAAAATAACTGATGATAAATAACATACAATTGATACAAATTGATACAATTGAAATATAAATAACTGATAAAATACTTTGAAACAAGACCAGGTGTGGTGATTGCATCTGTCATCCTAGCACTCACATTGAGATCAAGGCCAGCCTAAACTGTAGTGAAATCCTGAGAATATGTATGACGGTAAAAAACAAACAAACTTGTAACAGCCTACCAAAAGATTAATACCCACTGTAGGAAAAGATGTCACAAATTACTGCAAGAAGTGCCAATATGTGTATGCACTGGACATCCACATGGGGATGTGAATATGATGCAAGCATTAAAAAGGTCACAGGCTAATTGCATGAAGTTCAAAAAAACACAAACCTTGATCATAATGGAGCAGTTGACTGGCAAAGTGTATAGGAAATTTTTATGAGGTGACAATTGTTTGTAGGGTTAGGGTGTTCTGTACATAGGTGTATGTGTATTCCAAGTCTCCTGGCTATACACTTGGGACATGCATTTTATTGTATGCATAAATACAATTATACAGTTATACCTTAAGGGAGAAAAGACTAAAATAGAAAAAATGAAATCGTGTCCAGATAATTTTTTTAAAAAAGATTTAGAGCCTTTTTGTATGTGTAAATCACCACTGGTTGAGTTTTAATACCACTTTAAGATGAAGTCATTAATTTAAAAAATCATGATGGGGGGCTGGGGATTTAGCTCAGTGGCATAAGCGCCTGCCTTGCAAGCAGGCAGTCCTGAGTTCGATCCCCAGTACTGATAAAAAGGAAAAAGACCAAAAAAAAAAAAAAAAAATCATGATAGGAACTCAATATTTGGGAAGTAGTCTGGCCTCATTTTCAACGTGTCTGAAGATCTTCCTCTTTTGCGTAAACTGTTCCAAAGACTTAATGTAGCCTGATACACTTAGTGTTAGAATATTATGAACCGATGTAGATTAGTGGAAGACTTGCCTTATTCTCTTTTGGAAGTTTAAGCACTTCCCTGTTTCTACAGTAAAAAAGCAGGTTGAAATTCATTTGGTCACTTTTTATGAAACTACATGGTAAGTGCTTTTTCTCGTTCTGTAATACGTGCTTCCTGCCACCTGTAAGAAAACCTTTACATTTTGTTTAAGGAAAATGCCGTCTGGTAAAATCAAACCGCCAACTTTGAGAAAAAGGAGCAGTTACTTTTTTCTCTTTAGTCCTTCCTGTCACATTCAGCGTAACCAAAGAGAAGTCAGTTTTCAGTCTCTGCCCTCATGCCCCATCCCCTTGCACATAAATGGAAATTTCAGAGACTCACAGCTGAACAGATGGGGCGGAAAGACATGAGACGTTCAATGTGGTAGGCATTGCTTCCACTCCAGGCATCCCAGCGAGGATATTCTCCTCTCTCCAGTATAAACTGCTGCCCACAGAAGCTGGTATGCTCATAGCCAACCCAGCTGCCAAAGACAGGTTTGTTCATGTTATTGAAAGCTTATATGATCTCATAGAGAAAGCAGTATTCATTTTAGATTAGTTTATAGTTAGTAGAGTACCCCAGTAGAGCTTTACAAAATAATAAATTTATTACAAGAGGTAGGAAAGGGGCAGGCAGCTACACTAAGCAAGTTTGTAAATGGCATTTGTTTTGGGATTATTGCTTGAAAGAGTCTTACTTCATTGGCCCCAATGATGTCTATTATTAAAGCTGCGTTTCTCTCCAAGTCACCTATTCTCTTATCTAGAGTTCCAAATTCATGATGTAGTGACTGATTTGATTTTACTTCGACAAAATCTATAGACATCTTCCTAGAAAAGCAAACCAATGAATAGACAGCTGATGAGTGATAAATTTTTTCCTTGTCACTTTATAGATTCTCCTGCTGCCCCCTACATACTCACTGGAACATCCTAGCTTCATTTTTCACAATTGGGTCTTTATTACTGGTGACGTTAAAAGTGTTGCTTGTTTTAAAAGGCCTGAAGAGCTCCATTTTTGTGGCAAGCAACTTGTGGAAGGCTGGCTGCATGTAATGTCAGTTTTGCCTAGTTCATTCTTTTTATGTTTCAGGTTTTTAACAAAAGCCTGGCCCAAACCTGCCAAGAACTAGAAGACAAAGGTGAGAGGATCTTCTTTGTCAAGATTGGCCATCAGGAAGAAACTTGGAAGACTTGGAACTAATATGTCTCTGGAATCTTGGGGTTAAATTCCTCTTTATATGCAAAAATTAACAGTATCTGTTCTGGGGCATTCAGGAGGTGAGTTAGCTATAAAGTAGCTACCTGACGGTGTCCTCTCATTTTCTGTAAGCAAGAAAGACAGGAGGGTGCTGTAGCTAGTCTGAGAAAATCCTAGATAAAGCATAGGTCTGATGGGATCACACTGCCCCACACATCATATAGATTTCTTTAATTCCTTTTCCCTAACCAAAAAAAAAAAAAAAAAAAATCAGCTGAGAACATCATGGTCCTACCTTTGGTTACTAAATTATGCATGTAGTAATTTCTATTGCGATTACTCCGTGACAAAGACCTCTCCAAATGTTTAGTGTCTGGGGAACTTTTTTTCTTCCCGTCTCTATTCAAATTGTCCCGTGTCTAAAGGGAAATAAGGGACCTGCAGCTCCGAAGTCCATACTTACGCGCCACATTCCACTTTGAGGGACCGGACATTATCAAAACTGCGCTCAGAGACATTTGAACAGGAGCTGGTAAACTCCATCCTCTTGCCCTGGAAGTTCTCCTGGTCATAGATGGTTATCTAAAATGGGATTAAAGAGAGCAAGAAAGCTAGAACCTAGTACAAGTCTAGTTTAGCACTCAAATTGTGTCTACCCTGTGTTCTCTATCACCAAGTATAGCCCAGGATGCCTGATAAGATCTTTCACTGTAAAAAAAAAAAAAAAGAATCTCTGGGAAAACATATTAAAAAAAAAGATCTTTCACTGTAGACAGGGTAAGAAATTTGAATTAATGCCACTGGTTGATGATGTTCACATGCTCAGGCTAGGTAGACATGGGGAAAATGTTTTTAATAGGAGTTATTTGCCAAGGGTGATGGCTAGCCCAGGGGACAGACCAAAGACTTGTAGGCTCTTATTCCACTAAGCTTCCTGCACAAGTGTGACTTCTGGAACCCCCAGAAGCACCCTGTGGACTAGAAGGAAGGATTATTCTGGATGCCCTGTTTAGAGAGAGGAAGACCTGATGCATGAAGAGAGATGATACCTAGCTTCCTAGGTCTACTGTTTTTTTTTTTTTTTTGTACCAGGGATACAAAATGTCTCTGAGTGCAAATGTCTTTGAGCGCAGGGAAAAGGAATTAAAGAAATCTATATGTGGATTATTCATTTGCTTTTATTAAGCGTTAGGGAAAAGGAATTAAAGAAATCTATATGTGGATTATTCATTTGCTTTTTTAGCCTCACACATTATAAACACCTCAAGTGAAAGAGAGGGTTATAGTCCTTTTAACTAGAACTTGGCTCTTGGATTACCCCCAAAGCTATGAACTGGCTTCAGAGTTGACCAAGGAGAATGATGGGGCCCTTTGGGGAAGCAGAATCAGGGCTGAGGGTCAGCCATTGAAGCCCATGGTTAAACCCAACTTCAGGCTGTATGAACCTAGAGTTCCTATACTTACATGACATCTGGAAATCTCTTTTTGTTTAAATGTCTTCATTTTCTCCATGGACATGATTCTCTCAAGGCTGCTCCATTTTAAGATTATTGTAACAATATAAAGGAGAGTTAAGGAACTGAGGATTTAGCTCAGTGGTTCAAGCGCTTGTCTGGTAAGAGTTTGATCCCCGGTACAAAAAAAACAAAAAACAAAAAACAAAAAACAGTAGACCTAGGAAGCTAAGTATCATCTCTCTTCATGCATCAGGTCTTCCTCTCTCTAAACAGGGGCATCCAGAACAATCCTTCCTTCAATAATGTCTGAATGTTGGGTGAATCCTTCCTCTATAAACTGGTGTTTTGGGGCTGGGGATTTAGCTCAGCGGCATAAGCGCCTGCCTTGCAAGTAGGCAGTCGTGAGTTCGATCCCTGCTACCGATAAAAAGGAAAAAGACAAAAAAAACCAAACTGGTGTTTTATTAACCAA
This sequence comes from Cavia porcellus, assembly GCF_034190915.1. Classification (NCBI taxonomy): domain Eukaryota; kingdom Metazoa; phylum Chordata; class Mammalia; order Rodentia; family Caviidae; genus Cavia; species Cavia porcellus. The sequence goes on from NW_026947489.1 coordinate 79,614,540, forward strand.
TCACTCACTGTCTTGTGAAAAAATTCATCTCTGGTAGCTGCTCTATGGCCCCGCCTCACTCCTATCCTAATGGGCCCTTGATTTTCCATATGTCAGGGGTGGGCTTACCTTCCATGGCCCCAAGGACCCAGGCATAGGGTTGGTCTGAGCCATCTTGGTGGTGGGAAGGGTTTCTGGAAAACAGAACACACACTAGTGGTGTGGCTTCTGAGATATGGGGTTGAGGTGAGACAGCACAAGGAGAGTTTTTGAAAAAGGGCTTGAAGTCTGACAGACTTTGGTTGGGATCCTGGCTCAGTTGCTCACTACCTGAGCCTTAGGTTTTCCATTGGTAATGCTCCTATGTACCATTATAAGGATTAGAAACAATAATGCAGATAAAGCACTGCATAGGCACTGTGACCTCTTAGTAAATGTAGCTTCTGTTTTTTGCTTGCCTCTGGGTGATAGCATTGCTCAGTCTCAGATACTATAAACTCCCAGGCAGCTGCTTAGTCCAGACTCCCTCACATGAGTGGCCACACAGCCAGCAGTGTCAGGATCTGTACCACACACCCACACTCACAGGAAGCCTCGGCTCTCACCCTGTAAGGTCCCTCTTCCTGCCTCCTCACATTTCTCAAACTGGACTGCTGTAGTGTGTGGCCAGACGCCATGTTTCCTCTTTGGTTTTTGACCAACCTGATCTTGACCTTGTCATCCCAATGACTTTCTTGCTTTCTCCACTGTGCAGCCACTTGCTTTATCCCTTATTTCTAGCACTTATCATAGTACTGATCTGTGTTCTTACTGAATACATCCTGAGTGAGCTTGTCCTTGGCCCAGCTGGAGTCTACTGAGTGTTTCATACAGCACCATGCCAAGCCCGAGTTGGGACAGAAAGAAGGAATGCTGGAAAAGACATTACAGGAAAATGAAGAAGAAAAAGGGTGCACTAATAGTTAACACTTAACAGTGGCTCACTCTGTGTCAGCCTCTGTCTTAAATGCTTTACATGCATTTAATCTTCACAACAAACCTATCAAGTAAGTACTATCATCATTCCTACTTTATAGATGCAGACGTTGAGAGTCATAGAGGTTACGTGGACAACAAAGATGATAGAATGAATAATGGAGAGCAGGAAGGGGCAAAAGGGAGAAGAGAAAGAGAAGAGAGAAGACAATTAAGCATCAAGTTTCTTGACTCAGAATAGGCATTCCCAGAGGCAAAACTGGATCTTCTCTCTGGCCACTCTCAGGCTCAGGAACTAATGCATGTAAAGCCTAGTATTTGTTTCTGTCTGGAATCTCTGAATAAGCAGCATCTTCCTGCTCCTTGGCACAGTACCTTCTCCCTGCGTCCGGAAGCCTACTTACTTCTTGCTGCCTCCTGTCAGCCATATAGGTGGCAGAGTAGACTGCCTTTCTCCAGAGCCTTCCACTCTTCTCCAGCTACCCTTGAAGGCTCTGACTTCTAGGCAGGAAAAGCGAGCCCTCTCCTGCGTGTCTCTTCAAGAGAAGGAGAGTAAGGGCAAAGGCCAGGGCACCCTCAGGGTTTTACTCACCCAGCTCCCGCTGCACAGTCTGGGTCTCCATCTGGTGCCACTTCCTCTGTGGCCTGCCTCTTTATAGTCCTAAGGCTGATGGCCAATGGCCCTGTCAGCACTCTGCTTTCCCTCTCTCTTTGTTTTCCCTGATCCCCAGAGTTCTGGTGGCTCAGCCTACTGGGTAGGCATCCCCCAGCCCTTTGTTTAAACTAGGGATATAGAAATCCAGAGAGGCCCCGCTGCCTGGGCAAGGCTGGCTGCTGTGGTCTTACTCTCAGAGCATCTGGGAGCTGAGGACAGGAGCTTTCTACCATGTATACTTGTCTATTATCCTTCTCCTGCTTTCTCGTGCTGCCCCAGATCTTCCTAACACCTTGGGAGAGCCTATCAAACACATCAAAATGCAAGTCAGGCGCAGTACCGTATGACTGTCATCCCAGCACACAGGAGGCTGAGGCAGAAGTATTGCTGCCATCCTGGGCCTCATAGTGAGTGCAAGGCCTGCCATAGTTATGTGGTGAGACCCCATCTTGAAAAACAAAAAAACACATTTCTTGTTAAGAAAAAAAAGGATTATTACATTTGTAAACGATGTTGAGAATAAAAATGACTATGTTCTTGGAAATTTTATTAAAAAAAATATTTATTCATACATGCATACAACTGAATTCAATTCCAGCTGACTAGAAGATATGCATCTCAATGTAGCTACTTTATTAAATATTCATTTTAATGCTACAGTTAGCTTTTTTTTTTTTTTTTTGTCTTTTTCCTTTTTATCAGTACCAGGGATCGAACTCACGACTGCCTGCTTGCAAGGTAGGCGCTTATGCCGCTGAGCTAAATCCCCAGCCCCTACAGTTAGCTTTTTAAAAATGGAGTAAATAAATCTTCTAAGGATTTTTAATATGTTGTTTTGGTTCTTAGAAATCTCACAGGCCCAAGATACTGTGCCTACAGAACTGTACCCCGAAGGAGAAAATGACATCTCCCTGGGGATTCAGGGGACTTGGTGAGGGGAGAGTTTGGGAATCATGGGCCTCGGCAGGGCCTTATAGAGAAGGATGCATGCAAACGCACAGCTAATGTGAGAAAGGGTACAGGAATGGAAAGAACTTCAAGCCAGGCAGTTGTGGGTTCAAGCCCAGATCCCTTAGTTGGATGACTTTGGGGAAGTCATTCAAGATAGTTTAACCTCAAAGCATGGAAATTATGTCTGCCTGACAAGTGAAGGTCTATGATTTCTTACTACCCTATTCTTTTCATTGTGATGCACAGCATAGAAAATTTCACACCACTTGGAGAGAGAAAGAAAGTTCTTCTAGTTCCTCTTCAATTGCTCCATCCCATGACTCAAGTTTTAAATGAATCCTTGTTTCTTAGCACCAAAAATCAGGTGGGTAACATCTGATATACATTTGAGTATCTAGATTTGGGCAGAACACTCTGGCATGTAAATCTGATGCTAAGCACAGTGTACCACCTCAAGAATGTTGCCTTGATTTGTTGGTGATGTGTGGAATAATGGCTGGCAAGGGACTGAGTTGCCTGAGGATCAAAAAAGGTTTCAGCTGTCTGGTAGCTGTGTAAGGGCAAAGGACACTGACTGCCCATGGCTGGTGGCTCTCACCCCTTTTGTCTTCTCTTCCTCCTTTGCTTTCTCCTTAGAACTGGGAGCTTCATTGATCATTTGTTCACTTGTTTTTCCCCTGACTCCTAGATTGGCTTAGCACTCTGCTTCATGGCATCCTATGTTTTTCTAGTTATTGCATGGACTCTACTATAGAAATTTCTTTAGCAACTATAAATATTAAACTCCCAAAAGGGTAACTGAGGCATTTGGAGCTCTGGTTTATGATAAAACAATTTCATAGTTTATCTCTCTATAATCTTTGAATTTTGAACAGAGAACATACTTTTATTGGAACAAAGTTATTTTTGAAAACATTAAACACATTGCTTAACTATCAGCTTCTTCCGCAAGACTAGAGTCTGTTCTAAGGTGGTAAGGAGTCTCATTTGTCTTTTTCATTCTTACATTGTCAGAGCTGAGCATAACTCCTACTTTGATAAATTTGTTTTGGAGGAATGAATGAATGGGTTTGTGACTCTGAGGCAGAGTTAATTGTAGTATAGTCTGTGCTGCTAGGAGCATCCTGCTGAGTTTGGCCCACTAACCACAGTCACCGCTGATGGCTTGTGCTGTTTATGCTTTTATACACTTTCAGCATCACATTTGGGAGCTTTATGTCCTATTGAACTATCATTACAATGATTTGGTATAAGACTGATTGACTGGGGCTGGGGATTTAGCTCAGTGGCATAAAAGCCTGCCTTGCAAGCAGGCAGTGGTGAGTTCAATCCCTGGTACCGATAAAAAGGAAAAAAGACAAAAAAAAAAAAAAAAGACTGATTGATTAATCTTTTATTTTTGCAGAAATGTGGGGCCTTTGACTGATTGGAAAAGGCCCAAATACATATGCATAAAACTTGTGTGTGGGGGGGGGTCAATTACTGAAAAAGCAATTTATAGATATTCTTCAAGCATTCCTGGATTCTCAGTTTTTCTCAAGCGTCTTGTATCCCAGAATCTTGAGAAAAATTGTCACATCTAACCAATCAACCTTTGCCAATTTAAATAAGATTTTGTTTTGTTTTTGCAGTACTGGATCCTATGCATGCTAGGCAAGCTAACAAGCTAGCAAGTTCCATTGTTGAGGATGCAACCAAGTTTATTTTTCTATAAAGAGGGCCCCATGCATGCTAGACAAGTTTTTACCACTCTCCATATCTTCAGCTTCTCAGTATGGCTTTTATTTGGGTAATGGGTTGACACAGGGTCTTGCTATGTATTTCAGGTCGCTCTTGAATTCACTATGTAGCTGGGGTGGCCTCAAACTCTTGGTGATCCTTCTGCCTCAGGCTCCCAAGTGCTGGGATTACAGGTGTGCACCATATTTCTGGTTTCAGTATGGCTTTTTTTGTTTATTTGTTTGTCTAAGACAGGGTCTTGCTATGTAGTTCAGGCTAGTCTTAAACTCCTTTTGTATCCAGGCTGGTCTAAAGTCACAGCAATCCTGCCTCAGTGTTCCAGATGCTGAGATTACAGGATGTGCCACCACATCTATCTTCTCAATATATATATATATATATATATATATATTTTTTTTTTTTTTTTTTTTTTTTTTTTTTTACTTTTTGAGAGTGCTGGGATTACAGGAGTGCGCCACCATGCCCAGCTATCTTCTCAATATAGTTTTTAATCATATCCTAAAGGATTTTCTCTTGACATTTTCTGGAACTGCTGCTTCATCATGTTGGTCAAGGCCTTGGAGCTCCAGCTCTCAGCTCTTCCTCTTTCAGGAAAGTCAGGGCAAAGAACACTGAAGGAGTGGATTGGAGGGAGTACTGTAACCAGTTTGTAATCCTTTTCCCCAGACTGGATTTGGTTCTCTTCTGCTCATCCTTAATCACATGAACTCAAATTTACAACTGCAACCTTCCTAACCCTTAGAACTATCCTATGAAGCAGACCATAATCTATGGTTCTGAGAGGCAATGTTCCAGGCCAGGGAGTCCAGCAGGGACTTCATTGCATGTCTACCTAATTCCAAATCCCATTCTTTTACTTCTCTGGCATGAAGTAAGATAATTCCCTATCGTCGGATGAAAGAAGATAAAGATGTCTAAGGTAATTTTCAGTACTCAGCACTTAATAAATGTTCATTGATTTATTGACTGTACCAAATCAGATACCATCTTGTGCTAGATTCTCAGAGACAAATAGGCACAAACACCAAAGATTATAGAAAAATTTATAGAAAATGTTTTCTCTGAATTTGGAAAAAGCTACAGTTACCAATTCTCTCTCTGTCTGTCTGTCTGTCTCTCTCTCTCTCTCTCTCTCTCTCTCTCTCTCTCTCTCTCTCTCTCTCTTTCTCTTTCTCTGTTTTGGTGCCGAGGATAGAACCTAAGTCCTGCACAATAAGCATGGGCTCTACCACAGAGCTACATCCACATACTCATTGCACAAGCAGATGAAGCTACTGTCTGTCTAATGGGATGAGCTATTAGATGAGGACGAACACTAGGAGGAATGTAACAACTCTTCAGATGTAAACTGGGCTGTTTGAACCTTGGGCTTCTTGACCCTAGGGGTACATGCCAAGGATGGTCTACGTTCTATAGAACTTTATGGCTGGGCTGGACTCCCTGGCCTCATCCCTGGGCCGCGAGGGCAGAGAATGAGGTCATGGGGCCAGGGATGCCCTTGGACTCAGCACTTCATGGTTAGAGCACAATAGGCTGGCCAGGCGGCTGAGCAGCACTTTTGTTGTTTGGGAAAAGCAGGATGGGTACAAAGCAAAGAGTGCAGTCAGCGTTCAGTGGGTCCCTCCCTCCCCACAAGAGGCTCCCTCTGGGGGATCTCCTTTTGCCTTGTCCTTTTCTACCATTTTAAGCAGGCAAAAGAGACAGGGCCTGGCCCAGCCTGAAGAGGCAGTGGGATGAGCCTGGAAGAGCATTTGGGAGGTATATCAAGCCTTCAGATCTTCAAGAACTCTCCAGGGCCCTGCTTCCAGGCACAAACGCATGCTGACCTCACCTGGGAGGACTGCGGTCCTGAGGCCCCAGGATCTGAGGCCTGCTTCTTTTGTGTGTAACTTCCTCAAGAATGCTTCAGTTCAAATCAGTCTCACAAATTTCCTAATGCTGCTACTTAAGTCCTTTCTCCTCAGTTCAAACAGTTGCAACTGTTTGAAAAATAGGTACAAGGATGGAGCTTAACCTGTCAGATGATGGCTCTCTTCACAATAACCGAGCAGACCAATTCTCTCATTTCTGCTTGCCAGACAGAGCAAATAAGAATACAGGATACCTAGTGCAATTTGAATTTTAAATAAATGATGAATTTTTTCAGGATAAGTAGATTCCAAACATCTTTTATACTGAAAATTCTTTTTTTTTTTTTATTTTGAAAGTAGTAAAATACAACAGAACAAGACAGAATAATGCCAACTGAGACCGTGTAGTGAAATTGGTACAGAACTTCACAGCAGGTTACCGAGATAACAGTATAGGCATACTGTTATCACCGTATATTTCGTTATCTTTACAATAGTTGTTCTTTCAATCACATATATCAAAATAAAATGAAATACAGAACATTATAGAAATTATCAAAACAGAATATTGAACAGAGCAGTACCATTAATCAGAATAAAGCAAAACAGTAATAAAAATATTTGCCTTCAAAGAGATGGTAGAAGGAAATCCCCCTTATTTGCGATGGTCAACCTCCCAAGAGATGCTCAGATTTTTGGTTCCCATTTGCTAACGGGGACAGGGGAAGAGGTGGGGGAAGTGGGATGTTTGACTCTAGGCCATGCACCAGAAGGTTCACTATTGCTTAGCAGGGAGGCAGGCTGGTTGCTTGGTTTCCCAGCATCCTAAGTTCCACCATAGTGTGGATCTCAGAAGACACTGGTGGTTCTCCCCTTGGAGAGGCCATAGTCTGCCACACTGCAGCCACTTACTAAGCGTAGTCTGCCACACCACAGCCACTTACCAGGGAGGGAGGCGAGTTGCTTGCTTGGTTTCCCAGGGTCCTAAGTTCCAACATGGCACAATCTCAGGAGACACTGGTGGTTCTCCCCCTGGAAGGGCCGCAGTCTGCCACACTGCAGCTGCTACCAAGGAAGGGAGCGACTTGCTTGGTTTCCCAAGGTCATAAGTTCCAACATGGCATGGATCTCCCTGAAAATTCTTTGTTGTTTATCTGTAATCCAAATTTAATTAGACATCTGCATTTATCTGCCAAACCTAGTGTTTTTCCACTTTTGTCTGATGCATCCTATGATACCCCTCTGCTGGCCTGCTCTTTTGTTCTTTGGGAGACACCGTAAGAAGTCACTGTCTTCAGGAAGCCTTCTCTAGCTACCCAGGTTCACCAGCCATCCCACAGCATCCTCTTATAAAGAGGATGAGGAGAAAGGAATGAAGAAGAAGAGAAAGGAAAATAACCATTTTTAAGTGTTTTCCCAAGTGTTATTTTATTTAATCTACCCAAATAACCCTTTGAGTTAAGCCAAACCAGCCCATTTTATTGCTGGCAAGACAAACTCAGAGCACTTACGTTATTTACATGAAGACACACAGCTTAAAAAACAGCAGAGCCAGATTTCATATTCAATTCTTTTTGCTTCCAAAACCTATGTTCTTTACCACATTGCTTGTAGGGTCCTTCTTAGCCTTGACTTGTGTGAATAAACCTGACTCCTAGGGAGTTATGAAAGTCACTTTATTTTTTTGTTTGTTATTGGTACTGGGGGGTCGAACTCACCACTGCACGCTTGTAAGACAGGCATTTATGCCGCTGAGCTAAATCCCCAGCCCCTATTTTTTATCTTTTCTGGCCCTTTAACTCCCCTTTTCCTTGCTCTAAATGTAAACTTGGGCAGCTTTATGATTTTTCTGGCCACTTGTCAGTAATAAAAAGTTGGATGGTTACTTTAAGTCACAAAAGATGTCAATTTTGTTTTACAGTGTTGGGAATTGAAGTCAGGACTTCATGTATGCTAAGCAAGAACCCTTCCACTAAGCTCCACGGCCAGCCTTCCCTCTACTCTCTCTCCCCCAGGGTCCATGGGAGGTTGAATCAGGAGGACTGCAACTTCAAGTTTAGCCTGGGCAATTTAGACTATGCCTTAAAATAAAAAATAAAAAATAACTGGTTGTGCTCAGTGTGAAGGTCCTCAATCCAATCTGTAGTATTGCAAAAAGAGAGAAGAGAGACAGAGACAGATAGACAGACACACAAATGTTCCCCAGTTAGGCTGACTTCAGGCTCCTGGGGTCAAGTTATACCCCTAGCTGAACCTCCTGAGTGGTTGAGACTACAAGTTCATGCCCCATCCTGGCTCAGTAGTCTCAATTTCAAATGAGAATTTCAGTCAGGTATAGTCACCAAAATTTCAATCTCTATTCAAAAGCAATTCTCTCTGTAACTCCAGATAAGACCTGTTTTAGGCAGGAAGCCTGTGCCCAAAGAAAACACATCTTTTTTCTTTCTTTCTCTCCCTTTCTTGTGACCCTTCCAGGGTTGGAGGAACAGGAGAGGAAACAGCAGAAAATCTTTACTTGATAGGTCCATGGTGAGATGGCTTGATTTTGTATCTGGCAGTTCTTCTGAGCCATCAGCCTTGTGGACACTTAATGGTTCTGGGGAGCCATTACTCGACATAACCTTGACCTATGTGTACGCATTTCTGCTCTGCTCCTTCTCCAGCTCTGAGACAGTTGGCTGTTACCTCCAAGCTTTCATTCCAGATCCCTCTCAGGTCCAAGCTCACATTTCCTTTGCCAGGGCCAATTTTTTTTTATCTTAAAAAAATTTCATTGGTACATTTTAGATATACATAATGAAAACATTCATCATAGGGAATTGGTACTTGTACATGATGTATCTTGCTTCTTTTTTATTGCATTCCCCTCCCTTCCCTTTAATCCCTCTTCCCCTTTTTATTTACAAAAGTTTTTTTTTTTTTTTTGTCTTTTTGAGACAGGGTCTCACTATGCAGTTCAGGCTGCCTTGAGCTCACTCTGTAGCCCAGGCTGATCTCGAACTCCCAACAATCCTCCTGCCTCAGCCTCCCGAGTGCTGGGATTACAGGCATGAGCCACCATGCCTGGCTGTTTCCATTTTTTTATTCCTTTTATTCTTTTTTTTTTTTTTTCCTACCATGACTTGACTGCTAACCTTCAGATTTCTAGCTGTGTAAATTCATCTTTAGCTCTCCAGTGTGGCTGTCTTGCATTGAGCCTAAGCTCTTTCACCCCTTCCCCTGAAGGGCAGTGGGCTTCATAGCAGAGATCACTACAGAAATTCTCTTTATTCATCTTTTCATTACCATAACAAATACCTAAGACAGTCAGCTGATAAAGAGAAAATGCTTATTTTCAGAGGTTCCAGTCCAGGAGTAGTTTGCTGCTTTGGGTCTGTGATGAGGCAGCACCTCATGGCGTGGACAAAGACTCACCTCAGGGCCAAGAATGAGACAGAAAGAAGAGTCTGGGGTCCTGCGATATCATTCTGGGTCACCTACCCTGTGAACTAAAGATCCCCATCAGGCCCTACCTCTTGAATGTTCCACAGCCTCTCAATAGCATGCTCTGGAGAACGAGCCTTTAACACGTGGATCACTGGGGACATTGCAGATCCAAACTACAACACTCTCCACTTTTTCTAGCTCCTTCAAATCCTTGGTGTACTTAAGGAGGATTAAAAGCCATCAGATCAATCAGGCATGGTAGTGCATGCCTGCAATCCCAGCACTCTGGAGCTTGAGGCAAGAGGAACACCACAAGTTCAAAGCCAGCCTGGGTTACATAGTGAGTCCAAGGCCAGTCTTGTCTCAAAACAAGAAGAAGAAGAGAACAATAAGTCATCAAATCACTTCTCAGTTCTCAAACATTTCCTCTCAAACTTCTGCAGAGTGATCTGTTGTGCAATTCACTTTGGTTTCTTATGGCTATAGGTGTCTTGTCAAAACCTCTCAACACCCTGTTTCACGTCTACATCACTGCACACTGTGTTCAAGCTTCTCACCCCCTGTCCTCCATCCCAGCAGGTGACCTTACCTCCTGTTTTATCAGGCATGGATTTCCTCAGTCTTTTGCCCATGGAACCTACCATATCTGCAACATTATCTCACCTAATCTCTTCACCATTAGTCCCAGATGCCCACCCCTTCCTGTCTGAATTACTGGTACCATTCTACTGTCTCAATCAGTAATCCTTCCTTGTCTAGTAGTTTTAAAAAAGTAACTCCTTTTTTAAATTACAAAACTATATGTAACTTAAAACCCAAATATTCTTATATAATAAATACTTGATAAAGAGAATAATAAAATATTTTAAAATAACCTAGTAGATGATATAACTCAGTGGTAGAGTACTTGCCTGCTATGTGTGAAACCTTGGGTTCAATTCCCAACATTGTAAGCCAAAGCAAACCAAAACAAAGCCAGCAGCCCTGCTTCCCAGAGGTTGCATTTTCAACTCTTGTAGATTTTTCCCAATAATTATCAATTTTAGACACGTATTGATTTTCTGTCTTAGAAGATAAGATTTTATCTCTTATGGCTTTTTTTTCCTCCTCACTATCCTATAGATATTTTATAAATTTTGCTTAAATCCATATTCAACAATTTCATTTCTGTGATTTTACAAATTTGGCTCACTGCTGAACCAAGTCATGTTTGATAATATTTCCTTTCTTCAACCATATTTTGCTTTTCCTGGGGTTAAAAAATTGTATTATATAAATATATACAATTAAAAAATACAATACATGTCGATTAAAAAGTAAAAAAAAAATTTAGTTGCCTAATATGTCCTACATTCAGTTGTCTAGAATCACCCAAATAATACAAGAGAATCCTTCAAATCCAGTTTCATACTCTTATCTGCAAAGTTCATATGTTGTCCAGGCTGGTCTAGAACTCCTGCGCTCAAGCAATCCCTCTGCTTAAGCTCTCAAGCTGGAACTAGATGCACGTGCCAACACACCTGCTTAGTTTTCTTCAGTGTAGTTGTTATGGTTTATATCTAGATGATCCCCCAAAGCTTCATGCACTCATGGGTGGGGCTTTTGGGAGGTGACTGAATCATTAACAAGTGCTACTGGATCATAAAGGTATGGTACTGGATTAGCCCACAGAGGAGTTTAAAGCTGGGTGTGATGTTGGGAGGTGAAGCCTGGTGGGAAGAAGTGGGGCACTGTGGGCATGCCCTGGCATGGTTATGTATTCCTCCTCCTCCCTTGATAGCAACCCTGCTTCCTGCCTGCCTTGCCATGAGCTGTTTCTCCTCTGCCTTGACCCTCTGCCATGCCACCCCACCTTGGAGCCAGCTGACTATTGGCTGAAACCTCTACACACTGTGAACTAAAAGAAACTTTTCCTTTTTAAACTTATGGGTACTGGGTATTTTGTCCTAGCAACGAGAAACTAACTAAGACAGTTAATTCTTTCTTTCTCTCTTTCCCTTTTTTCTTTTTGTACTCAGAACCTTGTATTTGCCAGGCAGGTGCTTATGCTGCTGAGCTATATACCCAGCTTCTTCTTTTCATTTATTTTAACAGTGCCAAAACTTTATTTGAAAAGTGAGGGGTAAAGGGATAAGAGAAAAATTGGCAGTAGATAGATGTCCTTCTCAGTGATGCTGGCTGGCATCACTAACCACCTCCAAGGGACTTTGCCTACATATTTGAACCAATTATTCATTAGGGAGGAGGGAGCTGGGTCATTTATTTGTTGGCTGGTGTAGTCCAAACTACCATGAGGTAATGGCAGAATTTTCCCAAGCAAAGTTCTTTTAACCACCTACTTGGGACTCCATGATGGTACAACTTGTATTTATTCTAAGCCTGTTGATGACTTAGCTGGTATTTCAAGTCCCTTGATGACTTTACTTAACCAGAGTGAAACCATGTGGGATAATATCTCTTGCATTTACTCAGATGGAAAAAGTACTAAGAACTGGGATGGTTCTGTTTTTATACATGCACAGTTACTTTAGTTAGGTTTTTAAATGTTAAATGTTGTTTTGTGCAGATGTTAGGCTGTAGATCTCTAACTTACCTGCATTTAAACAGGGAAGCACAAAAACCAGGTGGTATTGGCCTCAGGTAGGCTCTTGGAGTGACTTAGGCACTTGGTTTTGGCCAAAAGCCTTGGGCACTTTAAAATGGACAGGTCAGCCCGTCCTGATGGCACATGCCTATAATCCTAGCACTTAGTAGGCTCAGCCAGGACTGCTGTGAGTTGAGGTCAGCCTGGGATACACAATGAGTCCAACGTCAACCAGCAAGACCCTCTGCAGAGCAAGACTCTGTCTCAAAAACAAACAGAAACTAAGTTGCCCAAGCAGGCTTCAAACTTTTGATTCTCCTGTCTCAGTTTCCATCAGTGCTGGGATACAGATGTGGTCCACTGGGCCAACTTGTCTGTGACATATTCTTGAATAAAAGAAGAAAATTATAGATATGTATGTAGTACAGTCCCATTTTTGTAAAAACGAGGAACATACAAGAACCTGTATCTGGATGTGAACTGGAAAGGTCTAGGAAATACAGGGTTAAACAATACTGACCCAGGGCTGGGGATTTAGCTCAGCAGCATAAGTGCCTGCCTGGCAAGCTCAAGGTCATGGGTTTGATCCCTGGTACCAAAAAAAACCAAAAGCAAAACAAAACAAAAAACCCCACCAAAACTAAAAAAAAAAAACCAAACAAACAAACAAACCAGTGCTGACCCAATCTTGGTGAAACCAGCCAGAAGCAAGTTGCTGTCATTCATTGTAAGGGACACCAATAAGACATGTCTAAATTTCTTTAAGAAATCAAAGAGATGGGGGCTGGGGATTTAGCTCAGCGGCATAAGCGCCTGCCTTGCAAGCAGGCAGTCGCGAGTTCGATCCCCGGTACCGATAAAAAAAGAAAAAGACAAAAATATATATATAAATAAATAAATAAAGAAAGAAAGAAATCAAAGAGGTAATGGAGTGGTGAGCAGCAGAGAAAGAGGTTCTCCAAGATTTGGTATCCAAACCCTGGAATATAGCAATGTGAGGAAGAGAGGAAGAGGGAAGTGGGCCCCCAGGACCTAGGGAGGATCTGAAGTGAGAACGGAAGGCCTCACTGTGGAGAGAGTGAACAGAGGAACTTCAATGAAGCAGGAGGAGGAGGCAGTGCTTTCTCCTTGAGCCCAGACCCGCTGGGTGGAAGGAGCAGCTTGAAACTGCAGATGCAGGGGGACTGCTGGTGACCCCAGAGGCCTTCATGAAGAAGCACACGAGTAGAATGGTGTGGTGGATACAGCAGACTTTTGTGACTTCCTGCAAGAGAGGGCAACTGGGCTGGAAGCCATCTTAGAGAGAGGCTGACTGAACTCAGGACTTTGAGTGGCAGCTGGCTCCACCTAGTGGCTCACAACTGAGTTCAAGCCTGCGGAGAACATGGAGACTGCTGCAGGCATGGCAAATTTAGTTCCAGCCTCACAGTCGGAGGCCACCCTGAACTTCAGTGGAAACAGAATGGCAGATTCACTGGGATTGTCCTCTACCCCACCGTGGAGCTGCTGCTGACTTTCTAGGATTGACCATCGCGGACCTGGACTCTGTCAGCCCACGTTGTCTACCACTGGCAGCAGAGACACCTTCGAGTGGTCATTTTTTTTTTTTTTCTTGAGTTCATTTTTTTGTTTTCTTACTTTCTCTCTTGTTTTTATGTGAATATGAGCATGGTTTCTAGTTTTGTTGTTCTGTTTTGTTCTTGTGTTTATTTCTTCCTTCTCTCTTTCCCTCCTGTCTTAAGCACCAATTTCCCAAAGTTTAACCTCTTTTGTCTTCCAGCCTTACTTCTAATCTCTTCCTTTTCTTCTGTTTCTCTATTTGATTTTTTCCTCTAACCCCTGTTAAATTTTCTCCCTGAGTGTAAAACTGCGATATTGAGAGTTTATTTGCTGCACACAATTTTCTGGTTCATTTTAGATTTTGTTATGTAACTACAAATGTAGTTTATACAGGAGGTAAATTAATAGTTAACTCACTTTGTCATTTCTAGGCTGTGTTTGATGGTATTGTTGTTTCTGATTAAACTACTTAGCTAAAGTGATATAATGATTCCAACCAATCATTTTTCCTGGTGTACCAAGACTTAGATTGCCTAAGAGTAGTCATCAACAATACTATACAGGCCCGTGCCAAAGAAACAGGGGCTGGACCAAGTAGGCGGTAACTTCTCATCCCCAATAAATTGAAGAGATAAGATCTTTTAACAGACTCAAAATCCAAAATCCAGCTACACCTGAAGACACCTCTGAGAAGTAGTCATTTCCTAAAGGTTCTAAATACTAGCAATAAAGCTACTCACCATAGGCAATTTACAAGCATCAACTCAGGAATTAAACTAAGACAAAGTGAGAGAAAACTTAAACAAGACGCAGTCTCAGACCTCTAGCTCACCAAAAGAGTGGAGAGTGAAGTGGAACAATCCAAAAACCCCCCAGCTGGACTCCCGAAGTGGTAGCAACAAAGCAAGTGAACAAGGCTCTAGAAAAAAATCAAATCAGAAATAATTTCTCAGATAACCATGGAGATGGTGACCACAATGAAAAACATGCTTAGTGACTCTAAAGCAGATACAGCTTTTAAAAAATAATGGAGCTTAGGAAAATGATGGAAATTGTGAATGCCTACATGGGAAAGAAATGGAATCCATAAAACACATTCAAACTGATATCTAGGGGACTAAAAATTCCATTGAAAGTATATACAGCAGAATGAGCCAATGTGAGGACAGAATCTCAGAAATAGAAAACGAGGAATCAATGAGTCAAAGAGTTGCTTCTTCAAAAGATCAATTAAAATCAACAAACTCTTAGCCAACCTTATTCAAAAAAAGAAAGGAAAGACTCAAACCCATATAGTAATGAATGAAAAGGGTGAAATCATAGCAGATCCTGCAGGAATCCAGAAGATGATCGATACCTACTTCAAGAACTTGTATTCTAATAAAGTGGAAAATGCAGATGAAATGGACAGATTCCTAGATGTACATTACCAAAGCTGAATCAAAAAGCTATAAAATTTCTAAATAAACCAATATCACTCAAGGAAATTGAAGACGTAATTAAAAATCTACTAACAAAGAAAAGCCGATATTCTGATGGTTTTACTGCTGAATTCCACAAAGAAATATAAAGAAGACCTAGCCAGGCGTGGTGGTGCACACCTATAATCCCAGCACTCTGGGAGGATGAGGCAAGAGGATCAGTGAGTGTTCAAGACCAGCCTGGGCTACAAAGTGAGCTCAAGGCCAGCCTGAACCGAGTAGTGAATGAGATGCTCAAAGGCAAACAGAGAAAAAAATATATATATATGTAATCTAATACCACTACTGCTCAAACTCTTTAATGAAATTGAAAGAGAAGCTTCTTTTCAATACTCCCAAATTCATTCCTGGAAGCAAGTATTACTCTGATACCAAAACCAGAGAAGAACTCAGCCAAGAAAGAGAACTACAGCCCAATGTCCCTAATGAACATTGATGCAAAAATCCTCAATACTGGCAAACAGAATGTAGGAAATCATCAAGAAGATTATACACCATGATCAAGTAGGATTCATCCCAGGTATGCAGGGATGGTTCAGAATACACAAATTAATAAACGTAACACATCATATTAACGGAGCCAAAGACAAGCACCATATGATTTTTTTTTTTTGTACCAGGCATCAAACTCATGACCTCATGCTTACCTGGCAAGTGCTTGAGCTGCTGAGCTAAATCCCCAGCCCTGATATTCTTGATAGATGCAGAAAAAGCTTTTGACAAAGGCCAGCACCCATTCATGATAAAAAACCCTACCAAAAAATTGAATAGATGTTCTTTATCTCAATCTGATAAAGCCATCTATGACAAACCAACAGCCAACATCATACTAAATGGACAAATGATGAAAGCTTTCACTCTGAAATCTGGAACAAGACAAGGATGTTCACTGTCTCTATTCTTATTCAACATAGTCCTGGAAACATTAGCCAGAGCAATTTGACAAGACAAAGAAATAAAAGGAATAAGGATAGGAAGAAGTTAAGTTATTGTTATTTCTGGATGACATGATACTCTACATAGAAGACCCCAAACACTCCACCAAAAGACTTCTAGATTTAATTACCAAATTCAGTAGGGTAGCTGTACACAAAGTCACACTCAAAAATCAGTAACCTCCCTATATATGAATAACAATCTCACAGAGCAAAAACTTAGAGGAACACTTTTCACAATAGCATTTGAAAAAATGAAATACCTACAAATCAATCTAACAAAGGATGTAAAAGACCTCTATATCAAAAACTACAATACTCTGAAAAAGGGATGGCAGACGTTATAAGGAAATGAAGCCAGGAATTTAGCCCAGTGGTGTAGTGCCTGTTTGCTTCCCAATTACCCCCCCCCCAAAAAAAAAACAAGAAAAGAAAAAGAAAATGGAAAGATATCCCTGACTCTTGGGTAGGAAGAACCAGTATAGTGAAAATGGCCATCCTTCCAAAATTAACACAATTCCAATCAAAATTCCAATATTTTATGGAATTAGAGAAAATAATCCTAAAATTCACTTGGAATCAGAAGAGACCTAGAATAGCAAAGGCAATTCTGGATAAAAAAAAAAAAATGCAAGGCAATGCATCACAATTCCTGACTTGAATTATACTACAAATCTACTGTAATAAAAATAGCATGGTAGTAGACAAAAGAAATCCTCAAGGATCAATGGAACAGATTAAAAGATGCAGAAACAACTCCATGCTACAAATCTACTGTGATAAAAACATCATAGTAGTGGGAAAAAAAAAAACACCAATGATCAGTGGAACAGATTAGAAGATGCAGAAACAACTCCAGACATACTTAGCCGCTTTATCTTTGACAAAAAAGCCAACCACCTTCACTGGAAGAAAGATAACCTCTTTAATAAATGGTGCTGGAAAAACTGGCTTTCTAATGCCAAACATTAAAACTAGACCTTTATCTTTCACTATGTACTAAGCTAAAATCAGAATGGATCAAAGATCTAAATATTAAAACAGAAACATTAAATTTGCTGGAAGACAGAACTTTTGAAGACATTGGTGCAGGTAAAGACTTGATGAACAAAACCCCAGTTGCACAGAAACTATCACAAATAATCAACTGGGATCTCATCTTATTAAAAAGCTTTTCAAAGCAAGAGAAATAATCAGCAGAGTGAAGAGATAACACACAATGTGGGAAAAAATGTTGTCAGTTGTTCCTTTAAGGACTACTATCTAGCATATAGAGCATATAAAGGACTCATAAAAATCAGATGTAAAAACCCAATATCCAAAAATGGGCATCTGAAAAGAACAGACACTTCTCAGATGAAGAAGTAGAAATCGGGCCAGGGATTTAGCTCAGTGGTATAAGTGCCTGCTTGGCAAGTACAAGGTTGTGAGTTCGATCGCTGGTACAAAAAAAAAAAGTAGAAATCACAAACAAGTACATGAAAAAATGTTCAACATCATGAGTCATTCAAGAAATGCAAATTAAAACAACTCTGAGATTCCACCTCACTCCAGAAACTATGGCTATCATCAAGAAATCAACCAATAACAAATGCTGTTGGCTCTGTGGAGAAAGAGCAACCCTTCTCCATCCTTGGTAAGGGTATAGACTGGTACAACCACTGTGGAAATCAATGTGGACATTCTTCAAAAAATTAGGGCTGGAGGTTCCATCTGACCCAGTTATTATTCTTGTTATCTTCCCCAAAGAATTAAAAGCATCATACCACAATAATATATGCACATCTATGTTTATAACAGCACAGTTTGTAATAGCTAAATATTGGAAACAACCCAAATGCCCAACCAGAAGATATGTTTTGTTTTATCTTTTTGTGAGACAGGGTCTCGATATGTAGTTCAGGCTGGCCTTGAGCTCACTTTGTACCCTAGGCTGGTCTCAAACTCACGATCCTCCTGCCTCAGCCTCCAGAGTGCTGGGATTACTGGCGTGAGCCACCACACCGGGCTAGAAGATACATTTTTTATACAGTGAAGTACTACTGTGCCATAAAGGATAAGTCTGAGACATTTCTAGCTAATTGGATACACTTTGAGCCCATACCTTAAGTGAAATAAATCAGACACACATGTGTAAATACATTGTTTCTTCTGATGTGAGAAAGTGAAAGTGTAAATAAAGACTACAATGTGTAACAGATAGTGTGAAATAGGAGGAAAATGTTCCAATAGGAAAGGTACCTAGGGAGGGAGGTCAGGAAAAGAAGGATGAGAAAAGAAAAAAAAATGATGAAAAAGAAGGAAAAAATGGAAACAAAGCTTTTGTAAATAGGGAAAAAAGAGAGTTTGAAAGGAGGGTAAGGAAATGGAAGGAAAAAAGTATCAAATCATATCAAGCACAGGTACAAATTCTCTATAATGAATGTGATTATTCTGTATATCTGAAATGTACCAATAAACTTAATTAAAAACAAACAAGTTTTTTCTCTTACATTCACACACACAAACACAAACACACACACACATACACACATAAACACAGTGCACTACACAGCTGGGTAAGACAATTACACCCTGCTGGGAAGGGAGCAGGCCTCAGGGTGTCCAAAGGCCCAGGCACCTATATTTGCCTGGGGCTACAGCCCAAAATTTCCCAAATTTTTAAAGGGATAGTACACCATTTTTCGTTCCTGCAGGAAGATGGAAAAGATTCCTTTCTTCGGTTTTCCATAAGCCCATATGCTATTTTAAAGCAGCACTTTACCTCATAAGGCCAGTTATTTAAAAAAAAAAGGAGATGGAAAAAGAGGGCAGAGGCCAGTGATGCACACCTGCCTGAAGCCTACACACAGTCATTCCACAAGACAAGGTGGTGGCTGCAGCCCTGGCCAAGACGCAAACTGAGAAAAAGCCGTCGACAGACTGGAGTAAGTGGAGATCAGCAAAACACACAACAAACAGGCACATAGAGTGAATGCTCACGGTTAGAAATACAAAAATCTATATTCTCTTTCCCCTTCTCCATGGCCAGGCCAGGAAGCCCTTCCCTTGTACCTTGAGAAGAGACTGCAATTCCCGGCTTAGGGGAGAGTGAGAGAAAGAAGGAGTGAAGGAGGAGAAGAAGGAGAAGGAGAAGGAGAAGGAGAAGAAGAAGAACAAAAGCCTGGCGAAGAGGAAAATTATACCCAACGTGGGTCTCTAGGGCTTGAGCACCATTGGCCCTGCTAACATGTTACCTCTTGGCTGACTCCACCAAAATGCTGTTGGATGTTGGGTCGTTCCTTTAAAAATGACTGGCCAATTAAAAGTACCCTAGGTCCTTTTTTTTGTCTTTTTCCTTTTTATCGGTACCGGGGATCGAACTCACGACTGCCTGCTTGCAAGGCAGGCGCTTATGCCGCTGAGCTAAATCCCCAGCCCCTCCATGTCCTTTTTGCTTCCAACATAGAATTAGATGAGCCAAGCCAAAAATGATGCCAAGAGTTCAAGTGAAAAGTGAGGGGTAAAGGTGTTAGGGACAAGCTGGCTTGCAGAGCAAATTTGGGCCAAACAAGAAAGAAAAGGATTTTTAAAAAGAGCAAAAATAAAAGTACATCCCGTGTCTGGGAGACACAGCGAGGGCTACTGTGAAGGGTGGAGATAGCTAGCACTAGCATTTCTAGGCTACCTGAACAACTGAATATTTTCTTCTTTAAAAACACTCTTCCTTTGACTTTCAAATTGCAGTCCTTTGCCCTCTCCTCCTCTGTGTCTTTGTCGTCCCTTATCTTTTTTCTGCTATACCAGGATCAGTCTTCCTTGGAGTCTCTGGGCCTGCCCTTCTTTTCTCTCCTCTTTCTTCCCTGCTTAGAGTATCCTATCTTGGTTTATTCCCGACTATTCAGTAATCAGTTTGCACTGGAGACCCCTAAATCTACATTTCAAATTCAGATGTACTGTATCTCATTGTATTAGGTTCTTACACCTCTTGTAACAAATTGCTACAAACTTGGCTTAAAACAACCAAAGTGAGCCCATGTGGTAGTGCATGCCTATGATCCCAACCCTGAAAGAAGCTGTGGCGGGAGAACTGCAAGTTAAAAGTTTGACCAGGACAACTTAATGAGAGCCTGTTTCAAAGAAAGAAAGAAAGATAGAAAGCAAAAAAGTGTATTCTCTTAGAGAGCTGTGAATGTTTATCTTTTTTGCGGGGTGGGGGAGCAATCTGCGGACTGAACCTCAGGCCTCACAGGGTAAACATCTACCATCAAGCTACACCCTTCTACAATATTGTCTCAAGTCAAGGATTGGTTTCTCTTGGAAGTTCAAAGCAGAAAATGTCTCAGACCTCTGTCCTTGCTTCTCATGGTTGACAGCAATATTCAGTGCTCCTTGGTTTTTAGATGCATCAGTTCAGTCTTCGCCTCTGTCTTCATATAGTTTTCTTTATGTCTCTCATGTCTTTACATTGTCTCTGGAAAGACGCTGTTTCCAAGTAAGATCACAATCTCAGGCTCCAGGCAAATAGGAATTTTAGGGAGAAAGTGCTCAACCCATGTACCATATATTTACTCTTCAACTCCAAATGTGAACAGCCGGCTACCTCTGGACACCTCCAGTTGGAAAACTTCCAACAGATTCCTTTAACCCAACACAGCTAGGATGTTCAGATCATCTTCACCACTGTCCCTAACCCCAGCCAAGTCTTCCTTTATGTCTCAGTGATGGAGCCATTTAAGCCAGAAATCTAGGAATCAATCTTGAAACTGCTCCTTTCTCATGACTATATCCAGCCTTCAGCTGAATCTTGCTAATTCTACCGCCCTGAAAATTCTCTCTGTGGGGCTGGGGACATAGCTCAGTAGCACAGTGTCTGCCTGGCAAGTATAAGGTACAAGGTCATGAGTTCTATTCCCAGTACCACTCCCCACCCCACAAAAAAACCACAAAGAAAGAAAGAAGGATTTCCATTTGGCCACATATCCAGCTTCTTTGTGTCAGTTATCTTAAGTGTGGCTGCAAGTAATAGAAATCCTAATGTACAATGGCTTAGACAAAAAGAAAATGCAGTGGTTACTTAACAAAAAATAACCCAAGACAGTGAGCTTCAGGCTGGGTTCATCCGCGGTGTTTCAGTAACCTGGCTTTTCCCATCTCTGTTCTACTGATCTGCGTATTGACCTCCTGCTAAGACAAGTTGATTTTGTCATTGTCAGATGTTTTCTAGCAGCAACCTTCATTGTTCACATCTGCAGGGTGGAATGGGAGAGAGAGAGACAGAGAAAGAGAGAGACAGAGACAGACACAGAGAGGCAGAGAGACAGAAAGAGGGTAAGGACCTTTTTTCTGGATTTCTTTTATGGTTTTTGGGTTTTACTGGTGGGGGTTGTTTTTGGTTAGGGTCTTACTATGTAGTCTTGTCTGGCCTTAAACTTGCTATCTATGCTCGGGCTGGTGGTGAATCGTCCTGCCTCAGCCTCACCAGTGCTGGGATTACAGGTGTGTACCATCACACCTGATTTACTTCTGAATTTCTTTTTTGTCTTTTTGAGACAAGGTCTCATTATGTAGTTCAGGCTGGCCTTAAGCTCATTTTGTAGCCCAGGCTGGTCTTGAATTTGCAATGATGCTTCTGCCTCAACCTCCCAAATCCTGGGATTATAGGTGTGTGCCACCAGACCTGGCTTTTTCTTCTGGATTCTAAAGAGCAAGAATGAACCTTTCCAGTACCACCAGTAATCTCAATCTCATGCCTTTACTGCTCCAACTAACAAAACTTAACATTTTGTCATATTTGCTTCAAATTTTTTAAAATCATTAAGATAAAATTGAAAATTCATTTGTGCTTGACCCCAGTCTTATTCCACTTTTTCCTTTCCCAGAGGCAACCACTAGCTTCCTGTTGGTACATAATCTTCCTATCTATGTTTGTGTGTGTCTGTATGCATGTGTGGTGTGTGCTTACATGAGCTGGAGATTCAGCCCAGAGCCTCACACCTGCTAGGCAAGAACCATATCCCCATGTAAAAATATATTTTATAGAGCAACACACTTGGGACCCCTCCTGTCTCTCTCTCAGACAGTAGCTTTCATTCTCTCAATAAATATTTCTGCTAATATATATATATATATATATATATATATATATTTTATATCCAGGCACATACCTGTAACTCCAGCACTGGAGGTTGAGGCAGGGCTGGACTACACAGTGAGTCTACCCTAAAATACATAGTGAGATCTTATACCCAAAAAATTTTTATTAACATTAAAAAGGACTAGGGAGATAGTTCAGTGTGAAGGTCCTGGGTTCGATTCCCAGAACTGTTTTATATATATATATATATATATTTTTTTTTTTGTAGTTTTCTGCATTTGTAAAAAGGTAAATAAATAGCAAAAAGGCAAATTATATATGATGTACATAGCACATATATATTCTGAACAACCACTTTTTTCTTTCACATAATATTTTTGAAATTGGTCTATGTGGATATATGTAGGTAATGTTGACTCACTTATGGGCTGTATAGTAGTCCACAGCCTGAGTATACTACCTTTTATAATCTTACCTTGTATCGTCCATTTATCATAATTTTCTATGCTTTTGCCCTCCTGGCTTCTGACTGAATTTTTATTTTCCTTTTCTCTTCCAGTGGCTAGAAAACTATATATTCCTTGGTCCTGATCATTATACAATGTGTATAGGTATCAAAATAACACATTGTACCCCATACATTTGTGCAACTATGTGTCAACATAAATAAATTTTAAAAGTATACATTCTAAGTGTTTTAATAATTAAGTCTTTTTTGATTTTTGATAGAGTCTCATTAAGCACTTCACACTGGCCTTGAGCTTACTTTGTAGCCTAGGCTGGTCTCGAATTTGCTACAATCCTCCTGCCTCAGTTTTCTGAATGCTGGGAGTATAGGCATCAGCCACCATGTCTGACAATTATTAAGTCTTAATCTTAAATGTATTGAGTTTTTCTCTGACTGTTGCTATACCCTCATTTATCCAGATCTCAGCCTTCTGTTTTTGGTTTGTTTTTTTTTTTCTTTCTTTTCTTTTTTTTTTTTTTTTTTTTTTTTGAGACAGAGTTTCACTATGTAGTTCAGGCTGGCATTCAGCCCAGGGCTGCCTCCAACTCAGGGAGATACTCTTGCCTCAGTCTCCCCAGAATGTGCCACATCCAGAAAAATCTCTATCTTTTAACATGTTTCCATGTTTTCTTCCCAGTTTTTTCCCCCAAATCCCTGTTATTTCAAGGAGAAAAAGAAACAAAATTAGAAGAAGAAAACTGAAACAAAATTTCAAAACTCATCAATCAGAAGGCAACAATGGTACCTGAGGCAGTTCCTGAACAACAACATAGGAATCCAAGCAGCCAAAGTGATAAATTTGGAATTTAATTAGCTGAGCTCAGGACCACTTGTATAGAGACCCCCCTGTTCCAGAGTCCAAATAAGTGGCCCTGAACTGAAAAGTTAGTTTTAAAAAGAGAGAATCGCATCTTGTTGGAAACAATTTAGCTAGAATCTTACATTAATTTTTGGTTAACACCTGCACCTTGCTTCTTTTGTTGAGCAGGTTAATCTTTCTCCTGTGGGTACAGCTTATTCTGCTTTTCTCATGGGACCTATACCCTGAGTAATTTTCCATTTTCCTGGGTCAAATACAGGGTACTAGTTAAATGTAGGGCTCGAGATGGGTCAGTTATGCCAAGCTACAGCAGTACCTTTATTACACATTGTCATGCCCAAATCATTCACCCAGAGTGCAAGACTTCTTCTGCATTCCACTGCTCTGAACAATACCGGCACAAATCAGTGAACTCAGAGAAACTAGTAGTATAACTATCTTAAGTACTTTGTTATATATATATATATATACATATGCATATACATATATATGCATATTTCTTTCGGCTTCTCTCACTGAGACAAGACAATGTTTGCACATGGCACTTATTTCACTAGTGAGCATAGGCTCAAATTGCAACAATTACCTTCTTCCCACCTTTTTTTCTTTTTTAATACTGCAGACTGAACTCAGGGCCTTCATATTGAGCTCCATATCCAACTCTTTTTATTTTTTTATTTTGAGGCAAGGTCTTGCTAGGTCACTAATTTTTCCAGACTGGGCTCCAACTTTGGATTCTCTTCGCAGAATGCTGGGATTGCAGGCATGTGCTACCATGCCTGACTCGTATTCAGTTTCTCTATCTTTCTGAACAACCTAAAGAATTTATCTATTTATTTATTTGTTTGTTTTTGAGTCTCACTATGCAGTTGAGACTGCTCTTGAACTCACTGTGTAGCCCAAACTAACCTTGAACTCAGCAATCCTCTTGTCTCAGCCTCCTGAGTGCTGGGGCTTCAGGTATGCACCACCATGCCCAGGTCAGGAGTTGACTTTTCCATTCCTGTCTTTTATAATACTACCTTTTCTTTATTTTATTATTTGTGGCTAATATTTATGTGTATATGTATTGAAATGTCACAATGTGCCTCACAAATATACATAACTGCTATGTCAGTTAAAAATAAAAACATATTTTAAAATATTTATTTAGCTTTACCAGTTTACTTATTTTATTTTTTCTTGCATTTCACTCCTTTCAGAATTTATCTTCCTTGTTAATCCTTTTGTTGTTTTTCAAGAAACTTCTTAAATGTTCTTAATTCTTGGGGCCCAAGATTTAGCTCAGTGGTATAAGCACTTGCCTGGTAAGCGTGAGGTCGTGAGTTTGATCCTCAGTACCAAAAAAAAAATTTTTTTTCTTAATTCTTTGTTGATCCTCTCTCCTTTCCTAATTTTCCCTCTCCCTCCTTTCCTTGGTCCCCTTCCCGTTTGCAAAAGATCTCTTTCTCCATTTACTATTATCTGTATTTTATTTTGCTCTTCACTTTTTTTTTTTTTTTGTCTTTTTCATTTTTATCAGTACCAGGGATCGAACTCATGACTGCCTGCTTGCAAGGCAGGCGCTTATGCCGCTGAGCTAAATCCCCAGCCCATATTTTGCTCTTCACTTGTATTTTGGGTTTCTTAGAGAAACCATACAATGTTTAAATTTATTCATCTGTTTATTTCCCTTAACATTATGATCTCAAGGTACATTCATTTTCCTACAAATGACTCGTTTATTCTTCTTTACAGCAGAGTAGTACTCTAATGTGTGTAAATATCACATTTTCTTTCTCTATTCATCCGTTGATGGACATGAACTGCTTCCAAGATTTAGTTATTGTTATGAATGGTGCTGCTATAAATCATAGATATGTACATGTCACTAATATGGTGTCTTTAACCCTTGCAGGAAGATACCAAAAGGAGAGAAGCTGTGTCCACACTGATTTCCATAGTTGTTACACTAAGTTACATGCCCACCAACAATGTACGAGTCTCTTCTATCCTTGCCAGCATTTGTTATTTGATTTCTTGAAGACAGTCATTCTTTCTGGAGTAAGGTGGAACCTCCGTGTGCTAATATACATTTCTCTAAAGGTAACTGTTTAATCTCTTTATTAAGATTTCTATTAAAAATCTAAACGTCTACACTTTTCATTGCTAGAATTTCCATTTGTTTTTTCTTTTTCAAGCCCACTTTTCCTTCTAATATCTTACTCTCATCATATAAATTCTACTTGTGTGCGTATGTGTGGTATCCGAGGACTGAAACCAAGACCTTGCTCAGCCACTGAGCAGCATCTCTAGGCCTTTTTAAAATTTTCGTTTTGAGACAGATTCTCACTGAATTGTCAGGTGGATTTGAGTTCGCAATCCTCTAGCCACAGTCTCTCAAGTTGCTGGGATTACAGGTATGTGCCACTAGGCCCAGTTATTTGAACACTTTAAACATTTATTTCAAACATATTTCAGAAATTGAAGCATTTATTAAGTTGTCCTTTCACCTATAATTCCTTGGTTATAAATTTCCTCATTCACAGCTTCTGTTATCTCTTTATCATGGCATTTGCTTCTTTATTGATTTGTTTCTTCAAGGGCAGAGTCTTGCTCTTCTTTTGATTTTTTTTTTTTACTCTCTTGATTTTGGACAAATGCCCATAGGGGCTGTTTTTGTGTTTCTTTAATGTGAGTACTTTCTGTATTTCACCACTTCCGGACAATTTTTACCTATTTCTTGGGAGGGTTCTTAAAAAGCAAGTCTAGTGTGTGCTCAGGAGCTACTTCTGACACTGGCATGGGATTGGAGGCCTGGGTTTTCGCCCACAGACTCTGGGTGGATACTCGGCTGTCTTGCTGTGTCTCGGGGCCCAATGGCATAGTTTTCTACAACCTGTTTTATCTACACCACAGTCCTTTTGTTCTTGGCTTTGAACAGGAAACCTGGTTCCAGCTCATGGGCCTGAAGCCACATCTCTCATCCCCAGAGAGGCATTAAATTCCTGATTCTGATGCCCTGTGGGACACTGGGCTTCAGTGGATGATAAGTGCGGCCTGATTATTTTGTGACTGGTCATGAGGGACCCAACAGGAATTTTTTTAGGTAAAATTTTATTTAAAATTTAACATTCTTCTAAAAAACACACAGATCATAATATGTTGAATTTTTATAAAGTACATATAATTGTACAATTGCCATACAGACTGAGACATACAACTTTACCAGAAGCCTTACCCAAAACCTCAGCCCCCTTGGGTCCCTATTGCCCAGAGGTAACTAATACCCTGCTTTAACCTGACAGATGAAATTTTCACCATGTGGTCTTTTATATACATGAAAGCGTATTATGTATACTCTTCCATTTCCTGTGTACTCTTCTGTTTCTGGCTTCTTTCATCATATTTATGAACTTCACTAGTGTTCTTTCATGTGTCTATTTACTCTCCTCACTGTATAGTATCTTATGAAAATACTGCAGTTTAAAAACCCATTCTAGTTTTGCTAGTCTCTTAGATATTTCTCCTCTTTGGCACTATTATGACTACTATTGTTATGAACATTATATTTTTTGCTAGTGTATAATATTTTGAGAATATACCTAGGAATGTACCTAGGAATGGAATTTCTGGGTCATAAATATGGCCAGGTTTAGCACACACTGTCAAGTAATTTTTGAACATTTACTAGTTTACATTCCCCCCCACAGTGCAGAGCAGTATTGATATGTGAGTCACATATTGGCAGGTTCAGAACCAGAGCAGACCTTGTCCCTGAATACACTACACTGTTCCTTTTCAAGGCAAATGAATTGACTGATGTGAGAAGCCCTAGTGTGTGTCTTTTATATTTCACCAAAATAACCACCAAGTATGGGTTTACTGAGTTCTTACTGTGAGTTGGGCATTGTTCAAAGAGGCTGTGTCATTCTCCCTACACCCCTTCCTTTGAGGCAGGTATTATTATTATTCACATGATTCAAGTGGAATTGCTGCAACTCAGAAAGATAAAATAGTTGCCCTTGCGTCACACAGCCTGCAGCGATACAGCTGGAACAGCCTGACTCCATAGCCTGGGGCTTCGTGCCATACTGAAAATCCATGCTCCTGAATTTTCATTCCAGGGTGAGCAAAGCCTTTTCCATCAACAACAGCAGCAACAAAAATTCTTTCAGCCTTCCTAAGACCTAGAATTTAGAGGTATATATTGTCAGGAATGAATAATTGGACCAGATGAAATTTGTCCAAAGGTAGTTTAAAAGGAAGATCTTTGCATTAGCAGTTGATAATAGGAGAGCAGTAGTCACCTTGAAGAATGTTGTCCCCCAAAGTCTTGCTTTTGTCAGGTGTGTTCTGGCTCAGTGCTGGCCCATAGTGGCACTTGGCAATATTGACTGAACAGAATTCCAGAAAAATTCACTTTTGCGCTTTGTGCTGTTGACCAGGACCCTGTTGGCTGTGCTTCTGGTTTCTCATCTCTAACCACCAGAGGGCGTACGTCTGTCTTTAAAGCATCCTCATTCCCAGCCCAAAACTGAAAACAAACTCTTAGGGGACAAGGGAATGGGAGGAACTCCACTAGAAGACTGCATTTAGGAGGGAAGGGGAATCCACCAGAATTAGTGTTTTCAGATTAGGTCCACAGGCTACCAAGGATGCGTGGTTAAAGTGCAGACTCTGGCTTCTCACCCCAAGCCTAGAGAATTAGACTGTATGGGACTGGACTGGGAATTACTTATCAAACAAATTCAACAGGTGATTTCTTCTTGCATGTACTATATTCAAGCTACCTGTGTTCAACTTTGACTTTCATATATGTTGTTACCGTGTACATCTAGATGTTCCTCTAAAGCCTCATAAACTGGTAGGTGGGACTTTTGGAGGGTGAGTGGATCATGGAGATGAGATACTTACTGGTGGATTAGTCTACTGAGGTTTTTGTTGTTTGTCTTTTTGAGACAGGATCTCACTATGCATTTCAGGATAGCCTTGAGCTCCCCCAGGCTGGTCTCAAACTCTCAGTGATCATCCTACCTCAGTCTCCTGAGTGCTGGGATTATAGATGTGTGCCACATGCCCAGCCTAGTCTGTTGAGTTTATAGCTAAATATGCTGTTGGGAGGTGGAGCCTGGTCTGAGGAGGTCGGTCACTGGGGGCATGGCCTGGAAGAATATCCTCCTTCCCCACTTGATCTCTGTCTCTTTCCCTTGCCAGGTATGAGTTCCTTCTCCTCTGCCATGCTCCTCTGCCATGCCATCTTGCCTTAGAGTCAGTTGACTACGGACTGAAACCTCTACGAACTGTGAGCCAAAATAAACCTTTCCTCTTTAGAGTTGTGTCATGTATCAAGTTTCAGTGAGGAGAAAAGTAACTAACACATACTAACAGTGTTTCAGCTATTCAATTCCCCTGCAACTCAATGTTATTATATGAGGGGGCAAGAAAACACACCTGGCTCTTAGGGTTGCTGTGAAAAGACCTTAGGATGGTGCATGGTAACATCTTAGCACATGTGTTTAAGATTATTAAGGATTTATTTAAGATTATTATTAATATTTAAGATTATTATTAAGTTATTATCGAATAATCTTAGGTGGTAGTGAGGTGCAGGGGCAAGAGCTTGGTGGATGGAAATCTGAAGAACTTTGAGAAGTGATAATTATTTGAGTAAACATGTATTTACACTTATCTGAACATTATACAATATGCCTATGCATCAAAGCATCACATAGTACCTCATAAAGAGGTACAATTTTGTGTATCAGTTAAAAATGAAAACAAATATATAAATGAATAACAAAAGTATGAAGAAGTTTGACATGTATGATTCCAGTTCAGGCTGTGCTACTCTCTCCAGCTGTATGATTGGATGTTGCACAAACCTCATAACTCTCCTAGGTCTGTCTCTAGACACATAGAATTGAGAGGTGGTACCCACTGGATTGTGAAATCCCTTCCAGGGCTGATGTTCTATGAAAACGTCATAGCATTTGAGGCTCTTCATGAATGCACACAAATGCATGCACATGTGCACACACGGATGTAAATGAACTAGCTTCCTTCCTGTATGTTCCTACAACCCCTGTATAAGTTTCACCATCTGCAGTCACATCGCTATCTCTCTTCCCTAGGTGTTTGAGGAAGGCAGGTCTTCACCATAGCCTAGAAGCTGTGCTTGCCTGTAGCATGGTTCCAGGGTAATAAATATCACTTGTACTTGAAAAAGGAGAAATGTAAAACAATACCAATGTGAGGATTGAGGATTAAGGATAATTTTCATTCTTCATTGATATTTAAGAAAATATCAGTGAGGAGGGGAAGCAGACTAGATCAGGGGTGGCTGGAGGGGGACTAGAGACCGAAGGAGGACCTTTTGGAGCGGCGGGTAGACAGAGACCCGGATGGTAGGAATGGCCAAGGAGAAGACCAAGTTGGAGCAAGAGCTTGGTTCTTCCAGACTCCTGCTTCAGGTCATTTTTTAATTTTGAGACAGGATCTTGTTAAGATACTCAGGCTGGCCTGGAACTTGCTATCTTCTTGTGTCAGGCTCCAGTGTAGCTAGGATTTCAGGCTACTATGCCTGGCTTCAATTCACCTTCTTTTTGTTCTTGATTTGTTTTCTTGAGAGAAGCAAGAATGGGGTCAGTGCCCAGTCCAGTAACCTGTACACGAGAAGCCTCCAAATAATTTACCCTGATCTAAATACAACTATAGCAGGACATAATCACTGCATGAGACATACTGAAAGAAAACATAAAGGTTTGAGGCATTCTACTCATTTTTACAACAAAGTAGACAACCATGAAACAGAAAAGCAAGTCCCTTCTTGTCACAGGGACACATCAGATAACGCTGGATAGGGGATGTAGCCCTGCCAACTTTCAGCCTAGGCTGCTGCCCTGGATCCTACTTTCTGTGACGCTTTTGGGTGGTCAGCAAATGCACATGTGTGTATGTTTCTGAACACGCTCATGTCTTCACTTGTTTTCGAGTCTGTCGGATTTTGCCACCTCCTCCAAGATTCCACTTGGAAGTTCACCACATATCCGAGGAGCAGACCCCCAAAACTGAGCTCATTACCTTCTCAGCCTCCCTCCTCCCTTTTGTATTTTCCCTTGCAGCAAAGGACACCACCATTTACTTGTTTGTATTCCAGATCAGAACCTGGGTGTCATCCTTGACTCCTGCTCCTCCCTCCCTGTTTTTTGTTGTCTTTTTGAGACAAGGTCTCACTATGCATTCAGGATGGCCTTGAGCTCACTTTGCAGCCCAGACTGGTATCGAACTCGCAATAATCCTTTTAGCTCACTCTCCTGAATGCTGGGATTATACGTGTGTGCTACCACACCCGGCTCCTGCTCCTCTCTTACCCTCTCTGTTGTTACTAATGCCTGTCACCCACTTCCTGCCCCATTTACTTTACTTCAGTCCTGGGAGTCAGCATTTCCAGGCCCCTGACTATGGTGGGCTCCTCAACAGTCTCACTGCTCTGCACTCAATCTCTAGTCACAGTTTATAAATCACTTAGCTGGTCAAATATTGGTTAGCCAAGTGCTTGATGGTGAGTGAATGATAATGAATAAGACAGACATGGGCTGTCCAAGAGCTGCCCAGAGCAAGGGCTGATACAGACAGGCACATGACTAATTACATTACATCATGATGCGTGCTGAACCAGGGGAAACACAGAGTGAGACCAAGCACTGGGGAGAGACGGCTGTGGCACACAGTGTGCGAATGAATTGACGTGAATACAGAGTGTCCTAATGCTGTCTGACTTTGGTATCGCCATCCCCCCTGTCTTGTGGGCTTGTGCACTGAAGACTGGGAAGATGTCTGTGTACATGTGTGTCTGTTAAGACTGGATTCAGCAGTGAGACAACCAAGAACAACACTTTTTTTTTCTTTTGGTACCAGGGATAGAACTCATAATCTTGTGCCTGCCAAGCAGCACTTACCACTGAGCTAAACCCCTGGCCCCCAAAGCAACACTGCTGATCTCTCCTGAGCTACTGGCCAAGTAGCCCAAGCCAGCAGAAGGACCTGGTCTTTGGGAGTAACCTCCCCACTAGCCAACTTTCTGCTTCTACAAGTGAAACTGGTTCTTGTCAGCATCACAGCACACCTTGGGATGGGGAGGTGCCCCTCTGAGCTGCTCATGGACCGTGTCTCTTGATACTGGCGAACGGGCAGCCTGAGTGACACCGGTGAGTCACTGGGGCTCAGCATTGGTGTGATCTTGTGCCAGGTGTTTTCCTTTTGAGAATTATTTTCCTTATATGTAAAATGGGAACAATGGGAAGTGCCTCTTAGACTTTTTATGAGTATTAGATGAAATAATAGAAAAGATCTCATTATAGTGCCTGTTACATAACAATTACCACGGATGATGACAATGATAATTAATCCCCATTGTGCTGTCACATCTGCATTCCCAATTCAAGGGAACTGTGCAAAGATAAACTTCCCAAGAAAAGGGAGAAATAGTAATCCTAAACTCACATATAATTATTTATGTGATTTTGGAGGAGATTTTAACCTACTTTTATTCCTAATTATATTTTAAAACTCAAGGAACAAGCCGGGTATGGTGGCTCACACTTGTAATTCCAGCACTTGGGAGGCTGAGGCAGGAGGATTGTTGTGTGTTCAGGACCAGCCTGGCCTACAAAGTGAGCTAACAGCCATCCTGAACTGCATTGTAAGACTCTGTCTCAAAAAGTCAGAAATAAATAAATAAATAAAAACTTGTGGAACATAAAACTGGGTCTAACAGACCCATCTTTTAATTTTCTACTGTAATTTGTATTTTAGCATAATAGTAGCCAGCTGTGCATCTCAGTACTTTATCCTGAGGCGTAGAAGAAGCAATCAATGTGTTTACCCACTTAGTATGACAAATGGCATGGTGTGTGCGCATGTGCAAAAGTAGCAAAACAGGATTTATATCTACCTTATCCTCCATGTAACTTTGTTTTGCATATTTTTTTCTTTTCCCTTCTTTCCTTTCCTCCTTCCCTCTTTCTTCATCCTCTCCTCATTTGAGTATTTTCCTCCTATTGCAAAAAATATTTTGGTTGTTTTGCATATGTTTACCCAAGCATCACAGAGGGTCCACTAGACCCATAACACTCCAGGATTTGTTTTAAAAGATTTTCGTTTGATTTCTCTGGTAGAATTCACCTAGTTCAGTACAATTGCACAAGAAAAATCCGATTTGCAAGTTTTGGAGGAGGACAAAGTGAATCATCAGATGACTCATGAATGGATGATAAAGATGATGCACTATAGTAAAATGCATGCTTTCATAACAGAAGAGTGATGTGGGTGAATGGTGATGATGATGATGACTTTGATCTTGGCCACATGAGCCAAAGTTCCTGTGATAGGGAAATGGAACAAGAATCGACCAATACAGACCCAGGAAATGTAGACTTCCTTGATTCAAATGACAAAGGAAACAGCAATGTGAGTACATATTTGACAAGTCGAAATGTTGCAAATTGGCTGTGCAATCAAATAGAACAATCCAATGTTAGAAATAAATTTGAAAAGGGGCTGGGGATTTAGCTCAGCAGCATAAGTGCCTGCCTTGCAAGCAGGCAGTCGTGAGTTCGATCCCCGGTACCAAAAAAAAAAAGAAAAAGAAAGAAAGAAAGAAACTTGAAAATATAGTGAGTGTCTTGGAAGGGTGAAAGGTATTGTGCAGAATGCTAGCGTGGCCGTTCAGTTTTGGACGTCATAAGACAAAATGCTATAAGAGCCGAGAAACACACAAAGACTGAAATGCAAGTAAAATGTTTTGTATGCACCGCTAGCATAGTTTAAAATGTACTTATTATGACACTAGCTAAACTGGAAGCATTGACAGACATAGCAGAGATTTCTCATGGTGATCACAGAAATATAAAAGATTCATGGGAAAACTGTCAAAATATGGTATAAAAATGTATGCTTCTGCGGATCCAAGACTTATTATGCTTTCAATTTAAACATTTATCTTGGGGATGGAGGATTTAGCTCAGTGGCTCAAGTGCTTGCTTGGTAAGCGCAAGGTCATGAGCTCAATCCCCAGTACCAAAAAAAAAAAAAAAAAAAAAATTATGTTGGAATGCAGTCTTCAGGTCCTTATTTATTATAGTAATAAACCAAATGATATTGTGAACAGATTTGTTATTTCCATCTCCCAAACTAATTGGAATGTGACATTTGACAACTGGTTTGCTAGTTTCCAATTGATTTGCTAACAAAGTCCAAGTTGACCAGTGCAGGAAGAATACAAGAATAAAGCAGAAATTCCAAATGAAATGCTGCAATTTCAAAATAGAGAATTACTTAGTATAATTTTTGGATTTCAGAAAGATTTCACATGGATCTTGTATATGGCAAAGAAAAACAAATTGGGACCACAGAGAACAACGCTTCACCATGATGGAAATCTTGATAGGGAAATCTTGACAAAATGGAAGCCTGAGATGGAAACATTCTACGACAAAACCAAACGTGAAATAGATTTTTTTTTTATCAGTACCGGGGATTGAACTCATGACCACCTGCTTGAAGGCAGGTTCTTATGCTGCTGAGCTAAATCCCCAGCTCCTAGATGTTGTTAATGAGTTATGTAGCAACTATGATGTCACTTGAAATGCAAAGCATTGGCCAATGGTTGTGTTTCAGTTGATCCTAAACATGTGTGGCATAAATAGTTTACAAAGAAAACAATAAGTGTAAAATATCACATAAAAACTTTCTTAGAGGATTGGGATGATTTATGTCAGAGGAAAAACAAAATCTGCCCAGGGAACTACACCAAACAATTGTGGGGCTCACTGGTGAGCTGACAGAATAGGACGTACAGTATCACAAGGGCCTACTACAACAACAGAGAAACCAAAAAGGTGTCAGCTGTGCCCTACAAGAAAGTACAGGCAAACAAAATATACAGGCTATCAGTGTAAGTGATACTTGTGCATGTGTAAAGACTGCCTTGGTTGTGACAGTTGAAGCAAAATTTATTTGGTGATAGACTTGTTTGTGTTTACAGTTGCAGAATTGCAGTTCATATAGGCTTTGATGTTATCTTTTAGTTTTTTAAATCTTTTTCTTTTGTGGGCGAGGAGGTACCAGGAATAGAACTCATGACCTCATGCTTGCCAGGTAGGTGATGTTCCAATGAGCTACAACCCTAGCCCCTATCTTTTAGGTTTTGTAAGCAAGTAAACAGCTGATATGAAAATGTATATATTTGACATTTTATTTTATTGATATATTTTTTTCCCTGCTAAGTGTCTGTACTATATTCTAGTAGGAAGCTCCTGACAAAACAGGAAGAGACAAGACTGTCACATAGGAAAGGAAAGCTAAGCACATGAGCTGTCAGTGTAAGTGAGACATGTGAATGGAACATATAATAGTCAGATGTGAAGACTTACCTTGAGGGTGACCGTTGAAGCAAAGTTTATTTTTGTAATAGAGCTCTATTTTCACTGTAGTTCATATAGGAGTTTCTTTCTCTTTTTTTTACTAATAAAAAATTGTATTTACTTAGAAGCATTCAGAATGTCAACAAAACAGCTGCAACTCTTTTTTTTTTTTTTGCAATTACAGAGCGGTATTCAGTTAGAACAACAATTATGTTGTATAAGCTGCATCAGAGACAACTGAAAATGAAAAACTACCATCCCTATATGTAACTAATTTGTGCTGTGCATGAAGAACCTGCTTTAAATTTCCATGCCAATTTACAACCCCCATAGTGTACCAGGCAAGGTTAGTGGCTATGGAAAATACCACCAGGACAGGGCTATCTAAAGATTCATTCGGTAGTGTGTTAACTATACACACACACACAAAGAAAGACACTGTACAGTTAAAAACAAATCTTACATTTAAATTTTTTTTTCTTCCAAAGGAGTTGTGTGCAGGGGGGTTAGTGCTTTACAGACAAGAAAAAAATCTGTGCTTATTCATCATCATCTTCTTCTTCATCTTCATCCTCTTCCCTTTCCTCCTCCTCTTCATCCTCTTCACCTTCCTCATCTTCCTCCTCCTCCCTTTTTTGCTGCATCAGGTTTTCCTTTGGCTCGGTAGGCAGCAATGTCCTTTTGGTACTTTTCCTTCAGTTCAGCAGCCTTCTTATCTGCAGCAACATGATTCCACATTTCTCCCAGTTTCTTTGGGACATCACCAATGGAAAGGCCAGGATGTTCTCCTTTGACTTTTGGACGATACTCAGAATAGAACAAGAAGGCCCTCTTGGTTGCATCGGGATCCTTGGCCTTCTTTTTTGTTTCTCCCTTAGGGGGAATGTAAGTTTCATCTCTCTTTCATAAGATGAGCCTTGTCCACCTTTGCCATGTCTTCAGATTTTCCTTTCTCCCTCTTTTTTTTTGTACCAGGGATCGAACTCATGACCTGCACTTGCCAGGGAAGCGCTTGTGCCACTGAGCTAAATCCCCGGGCCCCAAATTTTCCTTTCTCTTTACCAGAGATGGTCTTCCACCCCTCCGAGCATTTCTTAGAAAATTCTGAAAAGTTAATGGAAGCATCTGGGTGCTTTTTCTTATGCTCCTCTTGGCAAGTTTGCACAAAGGATGCATATGATGACCTTTGCCCCCGGCTCCTTAGGCTCTCCCTTGCCTGTGTTTGCTTCTTTTCCTCAGTGAGGCACAGAGTCGCCCAGTGCCCATCCAGCCCTCACTTGCCCCTGCGCTGTCTCTCTAGAGCTCAACTACTGCTAGAAGTTTATTTCTGATGTTGTCTTTTAGGTTTTGTAGGTAAGTACACAGCTAATGTGAAAATGCTGATGCTTATTTTAAATGCACAATACAAAGGAAGAATTTAATACTTTATTTTATTGCTCTTTCCTGTTCCTTTTAACTATATATTATATAATATAATAAGAACCTCCTGACAAAACAGCAAGACCACTGAGAAGGCAGGAATGTCCTTCTTACAAAAAGGCCAGAAAAGCAAAACGCATGTGTTGTCAGGGTAAACAATGCATATACAGGGAACATGGTGTTGTCATGTATGCAGACCGCCCTAGGGGGGTTAACTGAAGCAAAGATTATTTTTTGCAGTGTGCTATTAGTATTTTCATTGCAGTTCGTATAAGAATTGATTTATGTTGTCCTTTTTAGACTTAATACACCAAAAAAACCAGTTGATGTTGAATTTTTTTTTTTTTTTTTTTTTTTTTTTTTGGTGCCAGCGATTGAACTCTCAGCCTCGCGTTTGCCATGCAGGCACTTATGCCACTGAGCTAAACCCCCAGCCCCGATGTTGACAATTTTGATGCTCTTTTATAAACACTCGATAAATATTAAAAATTCGATACTTTATTTTGTGATAATTTCCAGTTAAGCACTCATTGTTTAATATAATAAAACTCATAAAATTAAAATTAATAATTCATCAATAGAAATATTTTAAAGAATAAACAGAGTCTGACAGACCCATGCTTCTGCATCTTGATGACGAAATTAGTTTTATGCTCATCCCTGTCTTTATCTGCTTTTCAAGGAACTGGGTTGTCTGGTGTGCCTGGTTTCAGCTGCTTTCTGATCTAGCACTCTAAAGCCTCACGTGTGTATGGAGTCTTTCTAGGATAGACTGAATGTTTGAGGGGAGGATTGAAGAATCCTCAGTGGGAGAGTGCTTATCTAGTATGTGCAGGGCCCTGGGTTTGACACCGAGCACTGAAAACGAAAAAAAAAAAAAAAATGGAGAGAAATATTGTAAGTGAAAGCTGGACAGAGTACATGTAGGGTGAATGGTGGGGTGAGAGATTAGAGAAGAAACTGGGAACTGGAGAAGAACCCTCCATGCTGCCGACAGAAGAGACGGGGGGAAAGGGATGACTGTAGATAGCCGTGAGTACCAGCAAAGAGGAGCCTTACTGTGTTCTGGGGGCTAAAGCTTGAAGGAGCAGGAAAGGAACAGCAGAGTGAGGAGACCAGACTGATGGAAAGTTGGCCCTCAGGAGTCCTGAGACCTCACATCTGTCATGGATATAGCAAAAAAAAAAAAAGCCAACACCTCAGAAAAGGACCTCTCTGTGGTAACCCAGGTGTCCATTAATAATTAGAAGGACAGTGGGCAGCCCTGTGATACCAATCAGGGGCAGGTGGCGTAGAGACCAAATTCCTATATCCCTGCCTCACGGATGTTTGTACAAAATCGTGCTGGGGAAGAAGGGGGAACCCCAAACTGACTGACATTAAAGTGCGTTGCACAGAAGTTAACATCTACTTTCTCTCTCCTATAGCTCAGGACAGAGTAATTCCTGCTACTCTTATGTTGAGTACTGTGTGATTCATCACACGAAGCTATGGAGTTTAAGTCATAAACTTGGGATTGAATTCCAGCTGTCTGACCCAAACTATGTGGCTTAACCTCTTTGCCCCTCTGCTCCTCAGTTTCCTTTGCTGTGACACAGTGGTTGTGGTTTTTTGGTTGTGTTTTGTTGTCTTTTCTGGTGCTAGGGATTAGAGCCCTGGGCTTTATACATGCTAAGCAGGTACTCTATCCCTGAGCTACACCCCAGTTCCAATATAGGAATTCTAGTACCAACCTAACGCAGCTGGCAGGAGGATTTGAATGAAGCAAAGCATATAAAACTGAAAGTCAGTATTTGTTGGTTTTGTTACGCAAATGAGGACCAGAGAGATAAAATGAGTTTCCCAAAGTCACACAGGAAATAATAGAGCCCTGGCCCTTGATTTTGGGCTCATATTCTGAAGAGAGATCAAGAAGGCTAGAGAAGCCCACATGTCTTGAAAGAATTAGAGCTGGAGATTTCCCCTCCAAGTTTCACAACAAGCCCCTTCTTGTGGGCTTTTATGTACAACTCCAAAAGTCAAAGAATGCCTAGCCTACAACCTCACCTCTGTCCTAGATCTGAGTTCAAAGGAGGCGCAGGATCTCCAGGTGGAGCTGATTTGCAAGACGGGACTTGTCTTTGCTCAAAGCTGGAGATTCACTATTCCTGACTCTGCAAGTTCCTCACTGTGCGATTTGGGCAGCTGCCTGGAACGTCAGGGTTTCCTGTGAGGTGAACCTCTGCCGTGGTCTCTGCCTTTTCGCCAGTCTCTGTACCTTGTTTATACTCTTCTGGAATTTTACCTTTTGGATTCTGGAGTCTAAAAGTCAGCCCATCCATGCCCTGCCTACAACCAGGAAAGACACTTTGCTTAGCACAAACCAGTGATTCTCATAGGGATATAGAATGGGTGTGTGTGGCTGTGGATTTGTCCCTAGGCGACATTTGGCAATCGATCTTGTGATTGTTAGGATGGGGGTAAAGGCACTATTAACATCGAGAAGAGGCCAGAGATGCCATTAAACCCACACTGTGAAATTATCTGGTCCCCTGTAGAATTATCTGGCCCCAAATGCCAATGAGCTGAGGTTAAAACTGAAGTTGAGAAACCCTGTCCTAAAAAGAAATATCTCTGCCCCATTTTCAAAGTTCTCCAGGGAGACTACATTCTCTTCCATTACCTTAAAACTCTGGTAACCAGAAACATCTAACCCCATTTATTTATATTGTTATTTTAGAACATTTCCTCTCTTCTAGCCTAGAGGGAGATAGAAAATAAATTCCTTAATCCCACCTTTTTCTTGGGCTGACTGGCATTTTCTCTCTCATTATTGATTTTTTTCTCTTTCACTCTTTTTCTGCCAGCACTCACATCAAGAGGACCAAGTGTTCAGTTCTTGTTTCTTGGGCTTGGGAAGGAATAGTGCCTTTGTTCTGTGGAGAAACAGATAGGGGGAGCTAGAAAGTGAATTGCAGTGTTGGGCCAACCACTGACCTGGCTGAGCAGGGAACTCACCAAATGATTAATTTTTCCTTCCTTCTTCCCCTCCTTTCTTCCTTTGTCCCTTCCTCTCTTCCTCCTTCTATTTCTGCCCCTCTTCCTCCTTTTTCCTCTCAATCTCTCTGTCTCAGTGCTGAGTGCAAAGGATTGAATCCAGAGCCTTCAAACAGCATCACTCATTAATACAGATTTTGAGCCAGATGTTGTAGTCAATGCTTGTAATTTTAGCTACTTGGGAGACTGAGGCAGAAACATCACAAGTTTGATGCCAGCTTGGGCAACTTAGCAAGACTCTGTCTTGAAATAAGAAATAAAGGGCCGGGGATATATCTCAGTGGCAAAGCACCTACCTGGCAAGCTCAAGGTCCTGAGTTTGATTCATACAAAAAAATAAAAAAGAAAGAAAGAAGGAAAGAAAGAAAAGGGATAGAGATATAGCTTAATGGCAGGGCAAACATGAGGCCTTGGGTTCAAACCCCAGTACTACAACAATAAAAAATAAAAATAAATAAAATAAATATCTATTTGAACAGTGAGGTACAGGTAATTTCTCCTTGCCACCAGTTCCTGGCTGCTTCATTTCTTCATCTACATAGTAGTGATAAATAATGGTTTTCATCTCATGGAGTGGGGTAGTTACTTGAGTTAATAAATACTATATATAAAGGACTCAGAAGTGTGCCTGACACATAGTAAGTGACTCATTAATAGATATCATTATCCCTCCCAAACCCAAACCTCTTCCTATCTTGGTCAAACGCACAGAGCCCAGGCTGAAATCCTGATCACTAGCCAATTGCCCTCAACACTACCTCCTTAATATCTCTCCCATCCATCACCTTAACATAGCCCCCGAGCCTCTCCATACAGACGTTCATGGCCATCCCAATGTGCCTCATCCACCAGGGCCAACAGGCAGTTTGAGGAATCTTGAACTCTGTGTTTTCAGTGAGCAGAGACCTACACATTGGCTGCAGTGCAGCATCAGCTTCCTGAGAGTTAAGAGGGAAGTGGAGTGGTCCCAGTGGTAGGTGTGGGATGCTCTTTAGGAGGGTGTTAGGGAAGGCAATTGGTGCGGTGAGGGCTGGTCTGGTCTTGGCCCTGAGTTGACATAGTACACACGCTGCTGCGGCACCCAGATTGTATGCTTATTTGAGAGACTGAAGGGAAGGTGTTGATGGAGATGACAGGTGTAGCCCTGCCAGCCCCTGACTCCAAACTATAACTTGCAAATGTTTTCAGTAATTCCCAAGGTCAGAAACTGCAAAATTGCAAAGTAAGATGAGATGTTTTGGCCTGTGAGGCCTTAAACAACATACACTGAAGAGGGACTGGAAGATGTGAGTCCTGTCTCTGCTGATCTCTGACATGGTGATCGAAATTCATGTTATCCTGGAACCTGGAAGAAATCTAAGTCATGAATCATGCACTATGGCATCTTGAGAAAAGCATGCTTGGTATGATGTATGTTTGAAGAGAATGCTCAGGATAGATGGGAGGCTTAAAAACCTATCTAGTTTGGAACATTTTAACAGAGCCTCATTGCAATGTAAGTGTGCAGCCTGCCTCGGTTCATTCTAAATCGTGTTGGGGTTCCTTTGGGGAGACTCTGTTTCCATCCTTTCTTTCTTAGGGTCCTTTTCCCTTTCAGTTCCTTCCTCCATCCTTGTCAGGCAGCAAGTGGCTTGCCTGGGCGTCAGGCACAGATGGAACTGGAGCTCTTGCTGTGGGCCAGAAATAGCTTTGCAAACATCTAGCTGTGGGGGGTTGGTGTTTTTGTCCCTATCTCTCCCTGTGCTCGCTCAGTCAATTTCTTCCTCAAGCCTTGTGATTACTGTATCCCTAGAAAGTGTGGTTGACAGGTATGTCTCACTGCCCCCCTGGTCTTCTGAATCCTGCTGGTCACTCTCCCTGATGGGAGATATTGTCTAGGGCAGTGGTGGTGGACCTATACCATGTGTGTTGCAGCTGGCTGTTTGTTATCATTGGAAGCTCTAAAAGGTTTGCCATCACTGGCCGAGGGGGACAAACCACCTAAACTGATCTGTAATACTGGGCAGCCTGGCTGTGCCAATTACTACCTCCACCTGTTTTCCATTGCTACTTCTGGGTTTTCTGGAATGTGCTGGTGGCCACACCCTCTGTCTTCTCTGTTGCCTTTGTGACGGAGGAGGGGTTAGGTAAGGAGAAGAGGTACCTGCCAGAGATCTTGCAAAAGCTGGCAGGCTGAGGCTCTTGGCATCTTCTTTCTTCCTGGAGCAACAGCTTAGTAGAAAAACAGCTTTTCTTTGGAAGCTTTGGGGCTGCCACTTGGTACCCCAGCCTATAGTCATGCAGATTCTCGCCATCTACATTACCCGTGAGGTGCTATAGCCTTTGAGGAGCTGGCCTTGAGTGCAGGCATATTCTGTGTGGATCCGTGCTCCATGCTGGTTGCTCAGCCAGTACTTTCTATCCTGCCAGTGTGGATTGTTGTACGTTCATGGCCACAGAGAAGATGATCTTCCTGAACATTGTGTTTGGAGAGAGGGGATTGTTTCCTCCTCACTCAGCTTTGTCCAGGCTGTGTCTTTAACTGCAAGGTGTTCTTTGCAGCCTGCATTAGAACTGGCTATTTCTAAGGCAGCCTGCTGTCCTCTCCTGGTCCACTGTGATGAAGAAGGACTGGGATGCAGCTGTCTTCCTTCTGATCAATGCCTAGGCGATGCAGGCCCAGTGGTGTGGCCTGGGAATCTCCAGTGCCTGATGGTGAGAAGCAGCCAGGTCAAGATAGCAGTGGACGTGGGCTCCAAGAAAGCAATGCTACCCAGTGAAACCTGCCATCTTGCCTGATCCTTGAAGGAGAGTTCGGAGTATACATGAGAAAACCTGCTTCCTCCTGAAGCAGGTCTCAACAGACACTGTGTAGTGAAGTGATTAAGAGCAAGACCTCTGGAATCAGACTGTCTCAGTTCAAATCCCCATTTTGCTACTTTTCCAGCTGTATAACTTTGGATAAGTTGCTCAACCTCTCTGGACTCTG
Organism: Cavia porcellus; assembly: GCF_034190915.1. NCBI lineage: Eukaryota > Metazoa > Chordata > Mammalia > Rodentia > Caviidae > Cavia > Cavia porcellus. Next base: position 79,656,908 of record NW_026947489.1, read on the forward strand.
GTTTCTTTGCCTGAAAAATCAGAATAGTGGTAGTTTTTACTTCACAACAATGTTGTGAGGATGAAATGAAACTATAACTGCCAAGTGCAGCTAATAACAATAACATATCTCTTGTGTCAAGCTTAGCTACCCAGAGACTTGCTTTGCTGTGCTAGCTGGTCCATTCAGACTGGCAGAACCCTCGGTCAGATCCTCCCTTGCTGGTGCTGGTGGCTGCTAGGAGTCAAGTCCCCACAAAGCTTCCTACCAAGTCGTTCCCGTCTCCACACTTCTGATCCCCATGTCGTCTTTTTGTTTCAGGCTGGCATTCTCAATTCCCTGGACTGCTGTTGCTGAACCTGCCAAGCACCTCTCTGCCTGTACTGCCCCTCTCTCCATGCCAGCCTGTACCTGCCTCCTGGCCCACTCTCCTTGAACTAAGAGCTTGAAGCTCCTCAGCATCCAGCCTCTTCCAGGAGGCAGCCCAGACTTCTCTTTCCAGCCTGATCACCCACTCCTTTCCGGAGAAGCCCTCTATTCTGCCCAGCCTGGGACCCTCACAGGCTCCTTTATCTCCCAACCTTTTGCCTCTGCCTCTTCCCAAGGGAGCTCTGACTTGGGAGGCTTCAGAGATGAACCAAGTTCAAATCTTGCTCTGTCATTTGCTGGCTGTATGACTTTGGGTAGGCTGTCCTGGTGCTTGGGATTAGTTTTCTTACATATAATAGGGTTGTTAAAAGAATTAAACAAAATAATACAAGTGCACCAGGTACACAATGCTATTCAGCAGGCAGAAGACATTATGATTACCACCTAAATTCTGAACCAGGGATGTAGCTCAGTGATAGAGTACTTGATAAGCATGTATGAGTCTTTGACCTCAAACCCCAGCACCAGGAGGAAAAAAAAACCTCCATTGTTAGGTGTTCATATCTACCCTTTTTCTGTACAGCCTTCTTTGACTGCTGCCCTGATCCTTTTCTCCTCAGAGCCTCCATGAGGATTCTTCAGAAATAGTCATGCTTGGATTTGTGACTTCCCTTTCAACTTCTCCTTCATTGTAGTCTTGAACAGTTATTAAATCTTGAGAGCTTGGGGATCACATCTACCCTGGATGCTCTTGACAGAGGATACGGTTTCCTCCTCCACTGAGCATGCAGTTTTGGAGGGACACACATGGAGTGGTAAGGGAGGAAAGGGGACATCTGTCTAGCCAGCCAGATCAGCCAAATCAATCCTGGTGACCAGTGCGGTGACGTGTCACAGCCAGGTTGCCCTCACATGCAGCAGTTACTTAAATCTGTCCCGCTGTGTAACACTGCACATGGCTCTGATTGGCCTTTTTATCTCAGACTGAGGAGTAGTGATATGTTTTGCAGGAGGAGGACACAAATTCTGCTTCCAGCTTAGCACTTTGCATGGAATAGGAATTTGGCTTCTATATATGGATTTGATTAATTTTGATAGGTTTAGTTAGAGTTAGGAACAGGGCTATCCTGAGGCATGTCAAAAAGCCAGAGGAGATAAATATTCTTTCACGTATTTCTACAACTCTAATTTCCAATAAGATTTTAACAACTGAGGAAGTTCTTTCTAAGGTCTAATTTGAGTCCTGCTTGTTGTAGTTGAAGCTGAATGCATTCTCTTGGGTCTCAAGTTACTGATGCTTAGGTCCTGAGAAGTTAAGGGGGACAATATGTAGTATAACTGGAGGTGTAAACCTTCTGCCACCCAGTCCTTTTATTCTTAAATATCCTGCCTAGAAAATCTTTTATACCATTAGCCCATGGAAATATGTTTTAAAATTGGATGATATGAAGTCAGGAATGGTGGTGTACTCCTGTAATCCTAGCACTAGGGGGACTGAGGCAGGAGACTCGTGATTCCAGGCCATCCTGGGCTACATAGTGAGTTGAAGGCCAGCTTGGACTACACAGCATGACTCTGTCTATAAACAAATAAATAACAGTAATCTTTATAAACAATAATGATTCAGAACAGTTGTTGCCACGAAGGGGAGGGTAAACAGGGTGTTGCTGAATGTTCAGATGGAGACTGAATGATACTGTGTTTATTTCTAAACAGTTTACCCTTTTGTATCTGAATTACTGTTATATATATATATATATTTTTTTTTTTTTGTGTGGTAGCTGGGATTGAACTCATGACCTTGCACTTGCCAGGCAGGCTTTTAGGCCACTGAGCTAAATCCCCAGCCCCTATTTATATTGTTTTGAAGAGAGGATAAATGATTTGCTGATGCTGTGTGGGAAATTAAGAGACCATGCTGGTGCTTCTTTCCTTGAATTTGTGGAACTTACTTGTAGAGATAATGAAACCCAAGTTCTTTTCTCTTTTTATTTTTGGTATTGGGTGTTGAATCCAGGGCTTTGCCAAGCTAAGCATGTATTCTGTAGAGCTACACCTCCAATTTCTAGACCTGAGTTTTAATCTTGCCTCTGGCACTATCTAGGTATATAGCCTTGACCAATTTCTTTAATGTCTTAAGTTTCAGTTCCTCATTTATATACAAGGATAACAATCTCCAGTTTGCAGGGCGTTGGTGGGATTAAAATGGAAGTGATCTAAAAGGTGTCTTGCCCTGTGCTTGGCACATAATGGCAATGAGCACATTTCCTCTCTTCCTCATTATCGGGCCTTCTTCTCCTGGCCCCTTCTTGTTCCCAGGGGTTTTAGCTAGTACTTGTCCTCATCTTGGTTCAGTGGCATCCTGATTCTGAAGGAAAAGCCATTTTTCTTGTAATTCTGACATCATCCCCATGGAAATAGTTCATTTATTCTGTTGATAAATATATTAATTCTCTCAATAGTTGTTGATGACACCATTGCAATCTCAGTACTGTGCTAGGAATGGTGTAGGGCACTTGGAGGAAGAAAGAGAAATAAAACTGGCCTTGAAATGTCATGGTTAGAAATACCACACATACTCTGAATTATAAATGTGGTAACAGAAACAAGTGGAATACACTGCTTTCAATGAGAGAAGGATAAACCCTTCATGAAGCGGTTGAGAAGCAACTTTACAGAGGAGCCAAAAGGGGGAATGGAGTCTAAAGAATCAGAAGACCAACCTCCTAGATTAGCAAACAGGGAAGAATGTTTCAAATTGAAGGGTAATCTCAGCACTCAGGAGGCTGAAGCAGAAGAATCACTCTGAATTCAAGGCCAGCCTGAACTACACAGCAAGATATTGTCTCACAAAACAAAACAACTAGACAAACTGAATTGAGAGGTAGAATATCCACAGACATGGTGATATATTTTCATACTGCTGTATGAAAAGGGCCTTTTGGCTTATGCTAGGAAGCTTGGAGTCTATTTCCTAGGCTAGGAATTGGCAAACTGTAGCTTTCAGGCCAAATGTGTCTCACCACCTGTTTTTGTAAGTAAAGTTTTATTGGCACACAGCCATGCCCATTCATTTATGTATTGTCTGTGGCTGCTTTTGTATGGCTGTTTTGAATAGCTGAGACAGAGACCATCTGGTCTTTGAAGGCTAAGCTATTTACTATCAGGCCTTCTATGGAAAAATTTGCTGACCCATGTGCTAGGCCACTGGGAGCTTTTTAAGAAATCCAAACCAGGAAGTGATATGGTCATAATTTTTAGATGGATCAGTCTGATTGCCATACAGAGAAAGCAGTGGAGAAGATGCTATAGAAGCAGGTGCTATGGATGTTGAAGTTACCTTGACAAGAGTTAAAAAAGTCTGAAAAGAGACCATGGCAATGAGCTTGAGCAGATGATGCAGAAAGGAGAGAGACATTTTATGGAGTGGTGCCTGAGTAGATGGAACCTGAAAGAGAAGGACGTAGCAGGGAGAGTAAACTGTCCATCACCGACTGACAGGGTCATTCCTAAAAGAAGTTGATGAAGAAGGATGTACATGTAGCTTTGGACACAATTAGTTCAGGGTATTTGCAAATGATGGTGGAAATACCAGGCTGGCTTCTAGATGTCTTCCATGGGGATTTAGTTATCTATTGTGCAGGAAATAGTTTAGAGGTCTAGGAATGAACAAGATCTCCTGACGGGGTATAGGATCATAAGACCAGAAGGTAGCTGGATGTGGTGGCACATACCTATAATCTCAGTACTCAGGAGGCTGGAGCAGGAAGATTGATAATTAAAGGCCAACCTGGGTTGCATAACAAATTCAAAGCCATAAGAGACCCTGTCTCAATCAAAACAAAAAATAAGGAAAAAAAAGAAAGGAAAAAAAACCCAGGGGACAAATAAAGAAATCCTGAGAAGTGCCAGCCTTGAAGGTCAAACAGATGAAGTATATTCAGAAGAGGCCAAGTTCTAAAAAGCAGGCAAGTCAAATAAGCAGTGATCAGTAGGCCTGAGAGTGTCTCTTTAGAATTAACAATTAGGAGGTCATTGCTTGAGGGATTAACTCATTCCTGGGACTTACTCAATTTTAGCACTAAAAAAATCTCATATTCTGGAAACATTGTCAGCCTGCAGCAAACCAGAATTGTTGGTAACAACACTGTTGACCTTACCAAGAGTGATTTTAAGGAACGGTTAGCTTAGAAAGTAACTAACTTCTGGAGGCATAAACTTTCCATGAGTTGACAACCTAAGTGCCGAGTTGATTCTCTTCAAATCACTTTGTGTTCGTCAGCATTCCCATTGCTGGATATAATATCCAACACTCTCAATTTAGAGGAGGAGAGGTTTAATTTTGCTCATAGTTTAGGGGATTCAGGCCATAATTGATGGCTCCAAGACAGAAATATCAGGGTGAAAAGTCATGGTGAAGGAAAGCCACTTACTTCATGGCAGCTAGGAAGCAAAGAAAGAAAGGAGAAGCCAGGTTCAGGGATATGGCCTTCCAAGTTACATCCCACTGACCAACTTTGAACCAGAAGCCCCCTCCTAAAAAATTCAACCATGAACTCATTAATGGATTAATCCACTGATAGTGTCCCCGTGATCCAATCTTCTTCCAAAAGCCTCACCTCTGTATATATGACTTTTGGGGCCATTTTGGATCAAAACAGAACACACTCCAATATAATAATGAGAGGGTCTCTCTTTGACCATCATCTGACCTCAGTTAATCTTTGCAACAACTTTGTGGGATAGCAATTTGTAGCTCCAGTTTCATAGCAGTAGAAACTAAGATGAAGCTCTTTTATAAAGTAATTGGCACAGCTAGAGCTCAAGCTCCAGTCTTTTGACTCCGGAAGCATTGTCCTGGCAGTCTCCACATCCCTTCTTGTAAATGTCTGTAGTCTGGGATGCTGGCCTCATGGTTGATGGGGGGGATATGGATTGCCAGAGTCAGAAAAAGTTCAGGAAATTTTTGGAGGCTGTCTTAGTTACTTTTTTCATTGCTGAAACAAAATGCTCAACACCTAAAGCTAAAGGAAGGAAGGCCTATTTGACTCTGCTTGTGGAGGTTTCAGTCCATAATTGGCTGGCTCCCAAGGCAGAGTGGCATGGCAGAGAGGCATCAAACAGCAGGCAGGAGGCAGCAGAAGACAAGTAGCAACAAGAGAAGCAGCAGCCCCCTTTCGGTCTCTTGGGCCCCATGCAGGCTTCCCACCTTTAGGGTATATAACACTCATGCCAGAATGCGGCACTGTTAGTCCCCAGCATCACACTTTCTAGACCCAGCCACCTCTAAAAAACCCCACCTACGACCACATGAGGTTTTGGGAGACATCTAGATACAAACCACAACAGAAGCATAGAAGGACCCCAATCATGTGTAGATTAGAGCAGGAGGAGGGCTGTAGGCTCAGAGAAAAGCTCACACATAAATGAGGCTTTCAAGGGTTTCTGTAAGTGGGGCTATATGTTATGCTGGAGCTCTTTAAAAATTTTTTTGCATGGGATAAAAAATTCATAACATAAAACTTGTCATTTTCACTTTTTTTTTTTTGTAGCGCTGAGGACTGAACTCAGGGACTTGACATACTAAGCATTTGCTGTACAACTGAGCTACACACACCAGCCTCATCTTAACCATTTAACAATGTGACATTCAGTGGCATTAAGTACATGTTATATGAACATCAATTTATCTATTAAACTTCCGGTGTATTAAGTATCAATTCAGGGAAAAAGTTACTATACACCTGATAAAGAAGACTATATAATTAATGAAGTATTCTTGCCCTATAAAAAATCAAACTCAAATCTGAACAAGCCTCAAGAATCTACCAATTTTTAGGTTATTAAATATCAGCAAGGGGATTCAATCTATAAAACTTAGACTATGCACAAATCTATATGATAAATGGCCTCGTTTGTTTCCAAATAAACTTTGGAGGAAAAAGAGCTAGAAGGGCAAATTTTAGGTTAAAATATACTTGAAGTCATGCCAATTAATTGTAATGCGTGAATCCTGATTCAAGCAAATTGGTTTTAGAAACTCACAGAGGTAACTGGAATTCAAATATTTGAGTATTTGATATTATTAAGCAATAATTGTTATTCTTTAATATTGTTAATGAATAAGGGATAATTGTTAAAATGGTCTTGTGGTTTTATTTTAAAGTCTTTATCATAAAAAATAATCCTCACCTTTTAGAGACACACATTGAAATAGTTCAGAGCCCAGATAAGAAGATGTGGTGTTTGAGATTTCCTTTGACATTATACTAAGGGGATGCTGAGTGGCAACATTGAAAGATCTTCACAGTGAAAGATGAAGATCTTCATGAGTTGATGACTATTGAAGCCGTGTGGTAGATATTTAGGAGTTTCTTATAGTGTATTATTTATTTTGTATGTGTTTGACTTCTTAAAATTAAAACTTTTAAAGTGTCATTTTAGGAATACATTCTTTTCTCCTGAGCTGATCTTTGGCAAGTAATCAGTCTAAGAATGTAGCTTTCAGTTTTCTAGAGAAAATTCTTTTTTTTTTTTTTTTCTGTCGGTACCAGGGATCAAACTCACTACCATGTGCTTGCAAGGCAGGCGCTTATGCCGCTGAGCTAAATCCCCAGCCCTAGAGAGAATTCTTTACTCACATTCCAACAAGTTTCTCTCCAAAATAAAGACCGTAAGCTAATAAATGCATTTTGGAGGACAGAATTTTTAAAGATGTGTCTTTTTTTCTTCTGTGGATTTTTTTCATTTTTGATTTTTTTTTTTTTTTTTTTTTTTTTTGCTTGAACAAAACCAGCTATCAGACAGACTTACAATCCTGTGGGCTTTTTAAAAGGCAGATTTGTTTCTTTTCCATTTATTTATTTACTTATTTAGTTCTCTGCTGGCAATTGAATGGAAGGATCAAACTGAGGGCCTTGTTCATGCTAGGCGAGCCCCCGACCACGAGGCTACACCTCAGTGCAGTGTTGCTTATTTTCCATTCTGGTTTTGTTGAGACAGGGTCTTGCTATGTTGTCCAGACTGGCCTTTAACTCCTAGGCTCAAGGGATCTTCCTGCCTCAACCTCTGAAGTAACCAGGACTATAGGCCCAGACTTCAGCCCCAACCTGCTTTGTCCTGAGGATTGAACTCAGGGCCTATGTATTAAGCAACATCTCCAACCCTTTTTAAAATTTAAGACAGGTTCAAACTTGTAGTCTTTCTGCCTCAGCCTCACAGAGTACTCAGGTTATAGGCATGCACCACCATGCCCGGCTTCCATTGCTTTTGGAGGGTTATAGTATGGTAGTTTACCACAAAACAAGTATCATTTTGTATGCTGTAGATTTGCCTTTTCTTCTAAGCCTCACAGTAACTCTATGACATACTAGAATATATTGTCAGCTCCTATTTTACAGATGAGGAAATGGAGATGCAGAATGATTAATAATAACTAACATTTGTTAATGACTTACTGTGTTTCAAGTACCTAGTTAATTGCTTTGAATGAATTTGCTTATTTCATCTTCTCCCAGCCTACAAAGCTAAGTACTATTATTATCCCCATTTTATAGATGAGGAAATTGAGGTTTAAAGAGGCTCAGATGCATGCTGGCAGCTACTATCCTCTTTGTGTGGCCCCAAAGATCAAGTACTTTGCATACCACCTGACTCCCAGCATGTAACCCAATGAAATCAGCAAGTACTCTGGGTTCTGCTATTCGTGCGCTATGTGGCCTTGGGCAAATTGCTTGGTTTTCTTAAACCCGGTTTCTAATCTGTAAAATAGGAATAATAACAGCAGCTCCCTATTAGGGGAATGTGGAGACTAAATGAAATAGTACAAATCAAGAGCTTAGTACAATGCCTGACCTATACTAAGAAGTCAATTGACTCAAGGGATTTTTATTACTATGTTTCTTTCTGAATGGGAATCTGTTAAAGTCAGATTACCCTAGGAATCTTAGAAATTGGCCTTTCTATAGCCACCTGAGCTTTTTCTTTTTTCCATATATATATATATATATATATATTTTTTTTTTTTTTTTTTAAGACAGTGTCTCACTTTGTAATGCAGGCTGGCCTTGAACTCTTGGTGATCCTCCTGCCTCAGCCTTCACAGTGCTAGGATTTTTTTTTTTTTTTTTTTTTGTCTTTTTGAGACAGGGTCTCTAATGCAGTTCAGGATGGCCTTGAGCTCACTTTGTAGCCCAGGTTGGTCTTGAACTCACAACGATCCTCCTGCCTCAGCCTCCCGAGTGCTGGGATTACAGGCATGTACTACTATGTTCTGCTCATTTGAGCTATTTTACATGGACTTTATTCTGGTATTTTTCTGTAGTGGAGAGAGAGGTATTTTATTTTATTTTTGTTGTTTGTTTTGTTCTTGGTGCTGCAGTCAGAACCCAAGCCCCATGTATGTTAAGCAAGTGCTCTCTCACTGAGCTACATGTATCTCCAGCCCTTGTTTTTACTTTAATGTATGGCCTTTGGGAAGTAGAAAGCTAGGACCAAGTGACCAAGAGCCAGTCACCGTATCAGCTTGGGAGTTGTCTTGGAGTTTCAGATTTGCCTGGTATCTGAAACTCATTTGTGATTCAGGAAAGAGGCACTCTTAGGAACACTATACACTACTCTGAAAGTGCCATAGGTGTATCCACATAAATAAAAGAGCTGTTTATACACATCTTCATTTCATTGCCATGGCGTGAAGAGAAGAATACAGGGGGCTGGGGATTTAGCTCGGCGTCATAAGTGCCTGCCTTGCAAGCAGGCAGTTGTGAGTTCAATCCCTGGTACCGATAAAAGACAACAAACAAACAAACAAACAAAACCGAGAGAATACCATATGGGCTGTGGAGTCTTGGGGGGTCTTGGTTTGAATCCCGAGTCTGTTATAGACTGGTGCAAGTTACAGCCTCTGGGTGTTTTTTTCTCATAGCTAATAGCCATAGACTGCTATGCACTAGGCACCATTCTTTTTATGTATAAACTCATTTAATTAAAATTTTAAAAATTATTTTAAAGCAATTTTAGGTTCATAACAAAAATTGAATGTCAAATACAGAGAGCTGTGGACATAAATTTTCAATTATTTTGGGTAACAGAGTGGGACTGCTGGATTGTGTGGTAAGATTTCAGTTTTGTACAAAACTGCCTTTCAGAGTAGCTGTGCTCTTTTGCACTCCCACTAGCAATGAGTAGGAGTTCCTTGTTGCTCTACATTCTCGTCAACATTTGGAGTTGCGGGTATTTTGGATTTTGAGGGCCCCTCTCCCCCAAGGAACCCAAGTCTTAAGCATGTGAGGCAAGCCTCTTAAAGCCACAAGGGTTCTGTCGGAGCAAGCATTTGGGAGCCTGTTTCTACCTCAAAACAGGATGTGTAAAAATTTTGGTAGTGCCACCTTGACCATAGCAGACAGTACCTGCTCTGGACTGGGCAAGGGCCATGTGTGTGCCTCTGCAGAACCATTCAAGAAGAGAGGGCTAGCAAGACTCAACTGTTCTTTCTGGACAATGCTACCTTGCACAGAGTCCAAGAACTCCGCATTCAGTATGACCCTGGCGTTTGCCCCGGGCAGTTTCGCCCAGCATCTTTCTGGCGTGTCCAGCAGCCTTCAGTGGCCAGTGTGCACAGGACTCTAGACAGGACCCTGACACAGGGAGCCCACCCCGGACCGTCGCCCAGGGCAGCGCCGCGTGCCCGCGTGGCCCACGCCTGGCCGCGCTCCCGGCGCGGTCGGGCCGGCCGGCGCTTATCCCCTGAGCCGCCAGCAGGGAGCTCCCTTTCGGTTCGGCTCGCGCGGTCGCAGGGGGCGGCGCTGCGCTGCGCCGCGCTGCGCTCCAGCCCCGATCGGGCCGGGGTTGCTGGATGCCGCGTCTCGGCTCCTGTTGCCTGCCGGCCGGGCTCCGGCGGCCGGTGAGTAAGGGGCGGCGCGCGCGGCCGCTCGGTGGCGGGCCGGGCCGGCCGAGGAGGGCAGCGGGACGAGCTGCGGCTGATCGGCGGGCCGGCCGGGCGGCGGGGGCCGCCGGCGCCTCTTCCTCCCCTGCACCCTGGAAGCGGCGGCCCGGACTCCCGGCTCCGGTGCCTGGCGGCGCTTCGGGGCTCGACACCGGGGCTGGGGGCCAGCTCGGAGGGGCGGCGAGGGAAAGCACCGGTTCCCTGCGGCCAGCCTGAGGGGCGCCGGAGGCAGGACAGGGTGGCCTTCGGCGGGGGGATATTCGGGGCTCGGTGGACCCCAGCTGGCCCTGAGCTGCAGAATGGGGGCTGCAGCCTCGGGGCTGGGGGGCTTCCCGGGGCCGGGCCCGGGTCCCCCAGATGAAGCGAGCGAGCGGGGTGCTGAGGAAGCCAGTGGGGTAGGAGAGCACCTCCACCGGGCCCTTTATCCCTCCCAGCGGCCTTCACCCTTTCACTGCCAGGCCGACAGCGAGCTCCTCTCAAAGGAGCAGCTGCTAGACAGCTGGCAAAACAATGGAGACCCCGCTTCCCGGGCCCCCTCCCAGTGGGACAGAAGATGGAGGGTGGGCGAACGCAGGCGTGGGGGATTATTAAGGAATGCAAGCTGTCCCCTGTGACTGGCTGTTCACCTCACCTTTCCCTGCAGGGGGTGGGGTGTGTGTGGGAAGGTCGGACAGCCTGCCCCAGGCCTCTGGGAGAGACCGCTCTGACGCCCCGCCCTGCTAACCTGTCATGCCAGTTGTTTCACCAATGGAAAGGGAGGTGGTAGGGTCAGCTGCCCCCACCCCTGTAGGTGCCAGGGGAGCACACAGCTTGGTATCACCCTCGGTGGGGAGTGGGTTATGCTCTTGCCTGAGATAAAGCCTGTAGGGACACACCACACATAGGGGCTTTGTTTTGGGGGTGGAGGTGAGGGTGTTGCCCTGTTGCAATGCACATGTATCTTGCTGATTAGTTGGAAAGACTGCTGCCAAAATGAGCCAGAGATGGGGGAAGGCAGAGAGGAAGACAAGTTGTTTGTTTTTCAGTTTGTACTCATTTTACCTGGTTGCTTAGCCAACAGGGCATGTGTTTGATGGTGGCCTTGTAGTTTCTGTTTGTTTGGGGAAGGCAGAGAGGCTGCTGCTTAAGGCACTCTAGCTAAGACCTTTGTGTCCTCAAATGGTGCCCCCAAATGATAGAAGCGAGTTCCCACCTCTTGCACTTTGCCAGTGACTTGGGCTTGTTTGGGTCTTATCCCTGGCATGTCTGCGGCTGAGGCGGTCCTGTAAGTGCCCCGATGGCAAGGGCACTGTAGAAAGCATGTCTGTGTGTACCACAGCTGTACTGGGAGGGTACAGTCACTCCAGTGACTAAGGGCAAGATCACCTTGCAGAAGCACTCAATCTAGAGGACACTGAATCAGGCTGCCTTGCCTTATCCTTACCAGATCTGGAGCTATTTTCTTAAGCAGGTTGGTGTCTTGTTGTCATAGCAATGAGCTTGGCCTAATGTTCCCCACCCTTTCTGGTCTGGGACTACTTTCTATTTGGGGATGTTGAAAGTTGCTCTCCTGAGGTCTCTGGCTTCCTGACAAGCCTTGCTGGCTCTTTGTCAAAGGCCTGCCACCTCCTCAGCTTCCCCTCTGTCCTTTTGTGATGAGGCTTTCCAGGAAACGTCCTCCTGCTTGCTGGACATGACTTACCCGGTTATATATATAGCCTTGGGTGGAGGTGTACTTGTCCATTTGGGATTGAAGGCACTGGGAATGGGGCTCAATTTCAGGAAGACAATGGCTATGGGGTGAGCTGTTATGTTGGGGGAATAAGGGGAATAAGAAGGGGTGAGTGGGAGGGGTCATAGGCTGATGGTCATTTCCTTTGGGAACTTTAAACTTGGACAGTTGACGACCAACTGTCAGCTCTGCATATCTAGTTTGTTTAAGCTCCCCTGACCTGGCCATCGTGCCAGGATATGTATCTAAGGGCTTCCTCCCCTGCCCCAGGCTCTCCACAGAAGCCCTCATGGGGATTATACCCCTGCTTGCTCAGAGCCCCCCTCTAACCTGTTACCTGGAGCCTGCTTGAGGAATAGCGTGTGTTTTCAGAAGTGGGGCCTGAAGACTCCGGGGTCCCCTGAAGCTAGACTAGGTGAGGTAGAACTGGGCTTATATGAAAGAGACATCCCACCCTAACGGGGTGGGACAGGGAATGCTTGGGGCATTGGAAGCTTGGAGGCTTGATGTGTCACAGGTCTCCAGGGCAATAGGACTGTTCCTGCTCCTTCAATCTGGGACCCCAGATCTTGTCCCAGACCTGTTCTGGATGTGATGGGTAAAGCTGAGGGGCTAACGCCTGGTTTAATTTAAAGATTTGAGGGGACCCAATGTGTACTGTGACTGACAGGTTGGTTCCCTCAAGACTCAGGATAGGGGCTTGATGGAGAGTTTTTAAAGTTCTGATCTGGGCTAGGGCCAGGGGTACTTTAAGCTCTGAACCCTACATCCCACCTCAGCACCATTTCCTTTTCTTTTTACTCCCAGTGTTTTCATTTTTGGAGGTAGACTAAATTAGAGAATGTGTTGGTGGGAAGTAGGAGTAGATTGGTATGGGTGGGGCAGACCTGGTCAGCGTCCTCTTCCTCTGTCCCCCTCACTTCCCTGTCCTTTGTGGAGGGAGGAATTGTGTGGCTTGTAAATTACATTCCCTTGACATTTGGTTTCAAGTCAGACAGCCTTTTACATTGTTAGAATACTGATTTTACAGGGTCTAAGGCCCATTCTCTTCACAGGTACTTCCCCATCACTTACAAGGGATTATCTTTCTTATTATCTGGCATTCAGAGCTGTTGGATGATGGTTCAAGGTCAAACAGCACCTTGGAAGCAGAGGATGATTAGACTGCAGTTTGTAGTAGAGCAGAATACCTCTCCCTCAAAGGGCTGGGACCAGGCTCACTGTTTGGGGCCTTGGAGATTTACAGTTGATATAGCAGAGAGTCCAGAAGAAAGGAGACTTGCTCAAGGTCACACAGAAGGGGGGAAATGGCCTGGGCAGCTGTGGCACAGCTAGACTGTGGGCATGTCCCACTTGGGGCTCAGGCTTTACCTGGAAGAGCCGGCGGGTCCCGCAGGGCTGCGGGCATTCTCCCGCGCTCAGCCTCCCGGGACCACAGCCTGCTGAGTTCCAGGAGAGACGCAGTCTGTAGAAGGAGGCGCTGTGGCTGCCTTCCGCTGGGCCTCCGGGAGATGCAGAGGGCTCCTCGCGCTGCGGCGGGCAGGCCGGTTGGTGTCATGTGAGAAGTGTGCAGCCAGAGCAAGCGACGCACCTGGAGCCAGATAAGCTCCCGGTGACCTGGCCGTGAGTCACGCGGTGCTGCGTGCTGCGGAGCGACTGGAGCTCCCTGGAACCCGCTGGCAGCCGCAGGCGCTGGGGGGGCCTGCCACGCCCCCTGGGCCATCCCACGAGGCCGCTTTGCTATCTTTGATGGGGGGGGGGGGGGCGTCCAGGCTCTAGGGAAAGGCTACTCCGAGAGGTCAGAGCCCAAGGGAGAGAGACCAGCTCTCTTGGGAAAGTATTTCCTTTGTATTTATTTATGAGTGTGGTCTGGGGACTGACCTAAGCATCCACCAGCCAGGCAGGCAACTCTGGGGGCCCTTGTCCTGGGACGCTAATGTTGTAGTTCCCATTTCCTGGGGTTTGTTCTTTGCCAGCTGCAGTTTGACCCATTTAAATCTGCCCCTACTTAAAGCCACTGGATCACAGTAAGTCTCCTAACCAGGTCCCCCAAATGACTGGAACTTTTTCAAGACAGGAAGACACACACTAGCCTTATGCAGACCATCACAAAAAACCTTTATAAACCTCGTTTATAACTTCAGTGCTCATGGATTGCTGACTACTTTGTCAAAACCTTTCTTCCTTCCGGCCTCTTCCCCCCCCCCCCCGCCCCCACCTTTTCTGTCCTTTGTTTTCTCTTTCTCTCTCTCTCTCTTTTTTTTTTTTTTTTTTTCCTGTCTGTCAATCTTTAAAATTAAGATAGTAACATGCTGGGAAAACTTTGAATCATTAGGAAGTGCTTCCTGTAGCCCCCTACTCCCCAGAGATAACCAAATAAAGTTTTGTTTTTGGTACTGGATTGAACCCAGGGTCTTCACACTGAGTTACACCTATTTTGAAACAGGTTCTTGCAAAATTGCCCAAGGTGAGCTCAAACTTGCTATCTTACTGCCTCAGCCTCCAAGAGGGCTCAGATTACAGGCATGAGTCCACTTGCTTCCTCAGATAAATTTTTGTCATGGCTCTTTCCAGACTATTTTAAAAGCTTGTCTCTTAAGTGTAGAATGCATTATAAATTTATAGTAAAATATGTTACATTAAAGTAATATACATAAAAGTTTTTTTTCTCTAGGAAATATAGAGCATGTAGAAGATTAGATGAAAAATTGTGATAATCCCACTATTTAGATATACACACACCTACCAGCTGAATAGTTTCATTATAAAAAGTTAAAAGCATCTAGATAAATCAGAAATCTGGTTTGACTTTCTGAAATCTCAATCTCCTCCCTAGAGAAAGATTTTTCTGTGGATATGCAAATATTATATGTAAGGTACATGCTTATATTCAGACACACAGTTTAAACATTTTTTGCAGCTTTAAATATTATCCTGAAAATTGCTTTTTTCAATTATAATGTACCATGGTGTGAACTTTTCAGGTCAGAATGTATTAATCTCCCTCATCCTTTTTAATAGCTGCTTAGTTTTCCTGTAAGTTAGCGTTTCCCTAGTCATTCACACTTACATTTATAAATTTGCTCTTATAAACAATGCTGCAAAGATTAGCTGTATTTACTGGGTGAATATATGATAGATGACCTATAAATGGAATTGCCTCGGCAAAGAACATGTACAGAATATTTTCATAGACATTACCAACTTGGCCCTCTAAAAGATTACTCACGGCTTGATTTGGCAGCACTTATACTAAATCTAGAATGTATAGGGAAGATCAGCATGGCCCCTATGGAGGGATGCCATGCAGATTCATGAAACATTCCTGGCCTCCCTGCTGCTAAAAAACAAGAAAACAAACAAACAAAATTACATGCTAGTTTTTATTCCCACCAATGTATTTGAGTCCCCACTCCTCCTTCCCTAGTTGATATCCATCTTGAAGGTTTTTACTAAATGGCTAAGTGCAAGACAGTGTATGCTTATTTCACACGTCTGTGACTATTACTGAGGCTGAATACCTGTTCATGTTTTGTTAGCCATTTGTATGACCAAATCTATACATTAGCTGGCCGGACCCTTGGCAATTGCTGTAAAGGGCTTTGGACTCAAGCCAGTACGATCTAGCTTGGCTATGTGCTTACTGAATTGGCTTCATTGCTTTGGGCTTTACTTTCTGTATACAAAGATCTGGACTTCATCATGCTTGTGTTGATGGTTTTTTGTGTACTTTCTTTTCTGCCATTCCCATATTCCCATTTAGGTGGTGGCAAATATGCCTTGCTACTGGCAGCTATTCTTCTTGAGAAACTACCATGGGTTAGGAATTATAACAAAGGCATGTGGATAGATATTTTTTTCATTTAATCCTCATGCCTTATGTGGTAAGTACTGTTATTATCTCCATTTTATAGATGGGAAAATGAAGACCTGCTGTGTCTTTAAGTAATTGACCAACGTGGCGTAGCATTGGTGTTAATCAGAGACATTAAATAATTTTATAGCCAGTATTTCTACCTAAAAACTTTCACAGATATTTTCCTTTCCTGGCTTTATTGCATTTTAATGCCTTGATCCATCCATCAAGCTGTCTTAAATTGAAGTAATTCAAAATAAATTGTAACCATCAGTAAACTTTGCCCCACATTCTTTGGCATATATATATATATATATATATATATATATATATATCTCACTAGAGTTCACTGTTTGTTTACAGTTCTTTTTTCTTTTGAGTAAATATTTATACTTTAAAAAATGCACAAATTTTATGTGCACTTTGTGATGACAGTGTGCAAATGAATGTCCTTGTCAACTCAAGTCCACATCAACATCATCCCAGAAAGTTCCCTTGTACCCTTTCTCATGCATCCTCCAAGGGTGACCACTGCCCTGATGTGTTTTGTCATAGGTTAACTGTGCCTGGACTTGCTCTTCATAGAAATAGAATCATACTTCATAGAAATAGAATCATGCTGGAATCATCAATAGAATATATACTTTTTATCATTATAATTCCCATTTTTGTCATTATATTTCCCTTTCACTTCAAATAATATTTTTGGGATTCATTCTTCTTGTTGTGTATATCAAGTTGTTTCATTTTATTGTCAAGTGGTATTTTATGGCCTAAGTCTATAAATTATTTACTCTCACGGTTGGATATACAGATGCTTGTGTGAGTAGAATATCTTGCCTTCAAGATGCTCTCTGTCTCTTTCACTTTCTTTTTTTTTTTTTTTTTCCTTTTTATCGGAACCGGGGATCGAACTCACGACTGCCTGCTTGCAAAGCAGGTGCTTATACCGCTGAGCTAAATCCCCAGCCCCCGAGATGCTCTCTGTCTCGAAAAGGTAAAGCTGCTGAGCTGACAGATTGTGCTTTGGATTTGAGGAAGACGAGATGTTCAGAATAATTTAAGAACATATCGTAATTTACTTACATACTTTTTCTTTGCTTACAATTAGGCAAGGCTTTCTGGAATAGGAGAAGGGAGAGAAAGGCAGAGGAAGCGGTCAGAAAGTCTAAAGACTGCCTTCATTGCAGGGAAGAGTAAGAGAGGAAAGAGAGGGGGATGGAGCTGCAGCCCGGAATGGAGACTGGGGAGGTGGTGGTTTCAAAGCTGGAGGAGCCTTTGGACCCGAGGAGAGGAGATGCTGGCAGTTACAAGGTCTATAGGAAGGTGATGGAGCTCAGCTCTCTAGTTAATTGAGGGTTGAGGAGCCTAGAAGCAGCAGCAGCTACAGGTGCTTTGCAGATCTGGACCCACACAGAAAGGGGCTGTAGGCATTGTATAGCCAGTCCTGGTGGGATGGGCTTGGTAGTAGGGAAGGGGTATCTTATAAACTATTCAGTTAGCAGTGGCAAGACAGGGGTGGCAGGGAAGAGCAACACTGTTTGGTTTCTGAAGGCCCCAGGGTTGTGATGAGAAGGATACTTTTGGCAGAAAGTTAATAACTAACCTGTGTCCTTGAAAACTTGGATAGCTGGAATTTTGGAGATAGAAGCATAGATCATCCAGTTCAACCCTAAGCAAAATGACAGGGAAGGACCTCCAGTTATTTGTTGGCAGATCCAGGGCTAGATACCCAATCGCCTAATTTCCAGTAAGTGCCATTCCCTGCACTGCTGCTGTGATTACTGTGCCTATCTGCTACAGCAGCAGTGAGGGACAAGCTTTTGTTAAGACAAGAATTTATGTATTTCTTCTCAGAGACTTTTCCAGCTCAAAGATCCTAGAATTCTGGGAGATGTTTTCCACTGATAGTGCTCAGCTATCTAACCTCCAGCAAACACCATGATTGGGTAAGGTGGGACGGCACTGTAAGCAGTTGGGTTTTCAATGGTTGGACTAAGGCTGCCGTACTTTTGTTGGTTCCCACTAAATCTCCAAGCCACCTCACCTCCCACCCTCATTTTCCGTGATAGTTACCCCTGAAGCCACCTTCTAAACCAGTACTTTAAGATACTATAGGTAGTAACCAGCCAAGGTTCCATGTCCTGGTACATGATCTGTTTGTACCATGTTTCCTGGCCGTGCAGGAGGGCTCAGAAGAGAGGCTAAAGACTGTCAGGCACTGTCCCATTCCAGCTCAGTTCAGATGCAGCTGGCCAAGGCTACCCCTGGCTGTACAAGCCTTTTGGACTTTAGACTTACTGTCTTCAATTCCCAAGCACTATTCATGGGGCATTTACAAACAACTTCAGAGAGAACTTTGTTTTACCAAGTACAACCTGGAGTCAAAGAGAGAAAGAGGTTCTTTCCATAACTACAGTGCCAGAGTGACCTGGCCAGAGTTCCCACCTATTTGAATATGCTCAACAACTAAAGAATTCTCTAGGATTGCTCTGTTCAGTCTGATAGCTACTAGTTTTGTGAGGCTGTTGAATACTTGAAATGTAGTTAGTCTGAATTGCAAGGTGCTCTAAGTTTAAAATATATACTGAATTTTAAACACTTGCTGTAAAAAATTGAATGTAGAATATTTTATGTAAAATTTTTCATGTAGATTACATGTTAAGGTAGATTGCATTAAGTAGAATATATTGCCATTGGCTGGGCATGGTGGCACATGCCTATAATCCCAGGACTCTGGAGGCTGAGGCAGGAGTATGGTTGCAAGTTCGAGATCACCGTGGGCTACAAAGTGAGCTCAAGGCCACCAGCCTGAACTGCATAGCGAGACCCTGTCTCAAAAAGGCCAAAAAAAGAGAATATACTGCCAGGGATATAGTGCTTGGCAAGTGCAGTGTCCCAAGTTCAATTCCCGGTACAAACAAACAAACAATGAACAAATAGAATATATTACTAAAGATCTTTTTGTTTTGTTATGTTTTATTGTTCTTGAGATGGGTTCTTGCCATGTTGCCCAGCCTGGCCTCAAATTTGCAGTCTTCTTGCCTCATTCCATCTTGCTGGCATTATAGGTGTATGCTGTGGTACCTGGCTTTATTTTTTATTTTTATTTTTTCTTGGTACTGAGGATTGAACTCACGACCTCACGCCTGCCAAGCAGATGCTTGTGCTGCTGAGCTAAACCTCTGGCCCATGTATTTGGCTTTACTCATATCTTTTTATTATCTTTTTTGATGTGGCTACTAGATAATTTAAAATTATACATATGATTTGAATTGTGTTTCTTGTGGACAGTGCTGCTCTAAAGAAAGATGTGTTGGTCTGTCAGGAACGACAAGGATAAGGGTTCTGAGCTGAGGGGGAGCAATTAGCCAGTACACAGGGGCCCTTGGAAATGCTCAGTCTTCCTGGGCATTGTACTTTGGTTGCAGAGTCCCTCTAAGTGGAATGGGGATCCTAGAGGGCTGTTTGGTTGTAGGGGTGGGATGCCCAGAAAGGAAATGCTTTTTAGGGCTTGACAAGAGGCTAATGCTGGAAGGTATAATCTTAGAGGTTCTGGGTCTTCCTTACAGTTAATGGCTTCCTTTTGGTTTTCTTTTCTTTTTTTTTTTTTTTTTTTTTCTTTTGTACCAAGGATCAAACTCATGACCCTGCACTTGCTAGGCAAGTGTTTGTGCTGCTGAGCTAAATCCCTGGCCCTTGTTTTTGTTTTTGAGACAGGGCTTCACTATGTAGTTCAGGCTGGAACTTACTATGTGGCCCGCTTGGCCTTAGACCTGCATACAGTCCTCCTGCCTCAGCCTCCCAAGTGCTGGGATTACAGGTGTATACCACCATACCCAGTTACAGTTAATTTCTTTTCTTTTGAGACAGGGTCTTGCTTTGTAGTTCAGTGGCACCCAGGCTGGCCCTGAACTTGTGACCCTCTTGCCTCAGCCTCCTGAGGACCCTCCAGGCCCAGCCTATAGTTAACTACTAATTAGATGGTATGATCTACTTCTTCTCCTTCTCTGCTGATTAGAAAAAGAAAGGCACTCTGAACTGTACTTTCATTCCTGTCCTTAATGGAGTGTGTGTGCGAATTAGGGTAGGTAGGTACCCAAGGTACACACATCCCAGAGCTGGTGTTTTCACATAGGTTGCCACAACTTTCTTCCTGAGTCTATATTTAGGTGTTGATCTGGGGAAAAGGATGTGATGTTTTCAGGATCCTGTTTATCCAGAAGACCCCACCCTACCCCCACCTCACAGCTGTCTGTGCTCTGTTCACTCTGGACCTTCCCCTTCCTTCCCTTCTTGCTTCACTTTGGGCACCCAGGCTCTGGAAAGGACAGAGTATTTGCTATCGAAACTCAGCACGTCCACTTATTTGCTGGGTAACATTGAACCTTTTCACTTTCTGTCTGAGCTCCATTTTTCTTGTTTGTAAAGATGATGATACCTACCTGGCAGGCATGCCATGAAAAGTGAATGGGATAGGGTATATGAAGTGCCCAACACCAGACCTGGCAAGGGAAAGCCATTACATTCATGCTGGATCCTCCAAGGTCTTCAGTAAAGCAATGTTTGAGGCTGCTGCTCTGCGGATGTCAGGTGCAAGAAGGAACCTAGAGGCGTGAGATGCACTGCTCAGTGGACTTGGCTGTGGGAGGTGATGGTGCGCAGAGTTCCTTCCCTTTGCCTCTTGTGATTGAATCTCAAGTTGGATTCCAGGATGGCTTGTTGCTTCCTCTTGCCAAAAATCAGGTCTTTCCAGGTATACGTAAGCCTTGGTCCAAAGGATTAAACTAACTCAGATAAATATGTGTAAAGCACAGTGCCTGGTACATAACTAGCTCTCAGTGTGGGCTGGCTGGTTTATTAGTTGGTTATGTTTGGAATACAGACACAGGAAGAGGGTTGGCTAGAATAATTTTTCTCTGTATGGTTCTGTTTGCAGCAGCAAGGTGGGATCCAAAGGCCCTGTGCGAAGCACCCATAATCCTCTGGGGGTGCCATCCCTAAAACCAGCATCCCCACCATGTTTAACCTAATGAAGAAAGATAAGGATGGCGGACGGAAGGAGAAGAAGGAGAAAAAGGAGAAGAAGGAGCGGATGTCAGCGGCAGAGCTAAGGAGCCTAGAGGAGATGAGCCTACGACGTGGCTTCTTTAACCTAAACCGTTCCTCCAAACGTGAGTCCAAGACGCGACTAGAAATCTCCAACCCCATCCCCATCAAAGTGGCCAGTGGCTCTGACTTGCACTTGACTGACATTGATTCCGACAGCAATCGGGGCAGCGTTATCCTGGACTCAGGCCACCTAAGCACAGCCAGCTCAAGTGATGACCTCAAGGGAGAGGAAGGTAGCTTCCGGGGCTCTGTGTTGCAGCGGGCAGCCAAGTTTGGCTCATTGGCCAAGCAGAACTCACAGATGATTGTCAAGCGCTTTTCCTTCTCCCAGCGTAGTCGGGATGAGAGTGCCTCAGAAACCTCAACCCCCTCAGAGCACTCTGCTGCCCCATCACCGCAGGTGGAGGTGAGGACTCTGGAGGGACAACTGACGCAGCACCCTGGCTCAGGCATCCCTCGGCCAGGGCCCCGATCTCGAGTCCCTGAGCTGGTGACTAAGAGGTTCCCAGCCGACCTACGTCTCCCCCCAGTAGTCCCACCCCCACCCCCTCTCCCCCGGGAGCTGGAGCTGCAACGAAGGCCCACTGGAGACTTTGGCTTTTCTCTTCGGCGCACAACCATGCTGGATCGGGGACCTGAGGGCCAGGCCTATCGGCGGGTAGTTCACTTTGCCGAGCCTGGTGCAGGCACCAAGGACCTGGCCCTGGGGTTGGTGCCAGGAGATCGACTGGTGGAGATTAACAGGCACAATGTGGAGAGCAAACCCAGGGATGAGATTGTGGAGATGATCCGGCAGTCCGGAGACAGTGTATGGCTCAAGGTGCAGCCTATCCCGGAGCTCAGTGAGCTGAGCCGGAGCTGGCTGCGGAGCGGCGAGGGACACCGCAGGGAGCCAGTTGATGTGAGTGCTTTCCTGGGTACCTGGGGTACACAGGGATCAGGGACATGGGCGTCTCCTGCTGTTGTACTTGGAGTGGTGATGGGGGTCCTCAAAAGCTGTGGCTAGAACCAAGCGAGCATGAAGTGGGGAAGCCATGCCACTTCCTGGGCCTGTAATAAGGAACAACCCTAGGAGAGGGTGCCCCGTATCATGTGTTCACTAAATGAGTCGCACCTTTGAACCTGAAATTTGTCAAGGAGCTGAGAAGTCACGAAGGTTCACTGGGGTCGAGTTCTCAGAAGTTCATCCAGCCTGCCTGATTTAATGTCTTCCTCCAATATTCTATGGGTTGACTTAGTTGAATTCAGCATGATGCCTTTTTCAAGGGTATTAGGGAGGACCAGGTTCAGCCTGAACTTTAGCTGTATCCCCGGAGCCCTCAGAAGAGGTTTGATGTTGCTGGGTAATTGCTGGGAAAATGTTCAGCTTCTTGATACAAAGATGGGTTAGGGATTTAGACCTCATATTATCTGAGCCCGAAACTGGGCATGTAGGCTAAGGTATCATTTTGAGATATGATAGGCAATATAGATACTAAAAGATAGGATATCCATGTTACTATTTAGATCTCAGAGGTGAAAAAAAAAAAAAGACTAATGATTTCAAATCAGACCTGTCATAGAACATCTTGGGTGTAGAGCCATTGTGGTTGTGGTTTTGGGGGTGAAGTGAGGTAAAGTTTCAGTGATAGCAGCGCTGTCATGGAGGATCTTGTGAATCATGGTTAGAGCTCATATTTTATCCAAGTGAAATGGGGCCATTGAAAGATTTAAAGGAGAAAAGTGACTGGGTCTGATTTATAAAAGTCATTTGGCTCCAAGAAGAAAAAATATGGTTCCAGGAAAACAGCAGAGACCAAACCTACACAGTAAGTGCTGACTACCCCTTACATCCCAACTGTGATTCCAACTGTGATCCAGCTCACACAAAACACCAGGAGAGATTAAATCAGGATAGAGGCAGGTCTGTCTGGTGAATCAAGACCTCTAACCCTAGGGGTCTTTTGAGAGGAGGCGACATAGTTTGGTATGTCCTGCCTCGTGACAGCATTAGAAAGATGTGTTGACCTCTGGCCACTCTTCCTCCCAGCTGTGGGTTTCAGGACTGTCCAGTCTGGGCTCTGCACCAGTGCACAGCCTGGCTAGGACATTCAGCACTGAATGATGAGCCAGATGTATCAAGTCAGAAAGGGGAGGAAGTGCTAAGGAAGCAGGCAGAGTCTGGCTTTCAGCTGTTTCCTAGGGAGGGGAAGTGGATACTCAGCATGACCGCTCAACCTTTAAGAACATTGGGCCTGGAGAGGTCACACTCTGGCAGGATGTTCTGGGCTTGGGTCCCAGGCCTTCCTTTACCTTGGGGCTGGATAGCTTTTGCAGCTTTATGACCAGGAGGGATAGTGAGCATGAAGGAGCCTGTGTAGAACCTAAGAAGGACCTGGACTCATTCTGCCAGACATACACATTAAGCACCTACTGTCTGTGAGCTACAAGTTGGGCTGAACTCAGGGAATCACACTTAGAAGGGGAAGAAATAGGGTGAGACCTTATCTCAGAATCAAAAGTCATAATATGCTGCCATGTTTGTGTAGTTTCTTCCAGGCTAACATTGCTTTTTATAGAAAGAATGTTTCTCCTAAAGTATGAATCCTCCAGGATATTGTTTTCAGTTGCCTACTGAACTATCAAGGGTCTGTGTATTTGAGGCCCTAGCATCTGAGTTGCCATTTGGTTCTTCATTATAGCATAGGGATCCTCCTGGCATCTCACATTTCCTAGCCACCTTCCCTGCCCGGCTAGCTGCTGCTATCTCATCCCCAGGAAGGTGGATAGTTTAGCTTTGGAGGTGCTGATGGAGTCTGTACTATAGCTGGTATCCCTGAAATGCTGGCTTGCTCTAGTCCCAGTGGAGTGAGTATAGATGATACCCAGAGGATTTCTCTCCCAGGCCTTAGCCTGGGGATCCTCCAGGGAACATAGTAGAAAACCACGTCCTGTGTGACACAGGGCTGAGAGAAGCCCTGTACCTTTTCCCACATGGGTAGTGGTGGGAACTCATGCTATAAGTAGAGAGGAGCATAGTGAGTCCAGCATTTTCAGATTCCTTGGTCAGACCCTGGGAGCTGGGGGTGGGGGTGGAGGGTTGCAACCTTTCCTGCAGTCCTCAGCCTCTATCTTCCCCTCTTCCTCCCACTCAACTCCTGCTTCTTGCTTGGCATTGGTTTTAATCCCAGGCCCATGCAAGAATAGTCTTCTCACCTCTTCAGCTCCTGGGTCTCTACCCTGACAAGAGCCCCACAAGACAGTTCCCTGTGGCCATCCTGCCTGTCAGGCCATCCATCAAGATGTCCACACGCTGCCTGTCTCTAGAGAGTTCTGAGGGAGCTAACTAGCCATCTGTTCTCTCCTCCACACAGATGGGGCCCGGGGCTCTGTGGCTCTTTTCCATGGCCTATTCTGAAGTCCCTCACAAGAGACACTCCTTGGGTTTCCCTCTCACATGGTATATGCAGGATGCTTGGCTCACACCTTTATTATGTGTCTCTGAGTTGCTAGATGAGGTTCCGTGGGGAGTAGAGGTCAGCCTCAGTGTCAGGATAAACTTGGGGCCTGACAGAAATCACTCAGCAGTCCTGAGAGAAGCAACTTGTTTTTCCCCATTCACCCTTCCATTCACCTACCCATTAAATAAATATTTGTTGAGCACTTACTGTGTACTAAGTCCTAGGGTCCAGCAGTGAAGTGCACATGGCTCCAGCCCCAGTGAATGCATAGTCTGTGAAAGACTGTGACAGTGCTGTAAGGACAGCTTAGTGACAGACCAGTGCAGGGAACTGGGGAGCACAGAAGGAGGCCTTCAAGTATAGTCTTGGGTCATCAAAAGCCAACATCTGCGTAGAAGAGGAGTAATGGGAGGAAAGGGAAAGGGGGGAACTATGATTATACTCATGGTAAAGTCCAAGAGTTAGAGAGAAATGGCACATTTTAGCAGCATTCTGACATACGTGGGGGATAATGTGAGGGGGAGGGAGAGAAGCAGCAAGAGAAGGAAACAGAGGCCAGGCTGCCTGGGCCCCCGTGAGCTGTGCTGAGAATAAAACTTTAACCCAAGGGCAATGAGGACATTTCTTTTTTGGTACTGGGAATCAAACTCATGACCTTGCGTTTGCCAGGCAGATGCTGTGCTGCTGAGCTATATCCTTGGTCCAATAAAGACATTTTACTGAGACGTAACAGGGAAAATTTAGAGGATCTGGGACATCCTAGAGGACAAATAAATTGTCCAGGTACATAGGATGCTTCTGATGGCTTCAGAAAAGCCTACCTGTCTAATCCCTGGCCAAATGTGGTTGTCTCCTGTAATAAAGAACCAGAGGAGGTTCCTATATGGATCTCTCCACAGAAAGCACTGCTCCCTTACTTTTGAGGACAAAGGATATGTTCTCAAAAGGACAATTTTGTAGGAGTGGACAAAGGTTTTTTTTTTTTTTTTTTTAGACAGGATCTCACTGTATAATTCAGGCTGGACTTAAACTTACTGTATATTCCAGGCTGGCCTCCAATCCATGGTGATCCTCTTGCTTCAGCCTCCTGAGTACTGGGTTTACAGGTGTGTGCCACCCCAACTGGCCATGGGACTTTAAAGGAAAGTCACACTCCCTCCAAGTCAAACCTAGTGTCTCATTGGACCCTAGGGTCTGTAGTCAAACGCTTTATGGCTGTCAGGTTCCTTACGAGCCTGTCATTTCTATCTAAACTATTTCCACCCTTGGGGGAATCTGAGAGGACAGGTAATAGTGAAAAGAGTCCGTAATACCTAGGTTTGGGTTTTACCAAAATTACCAAACCTTTCTGAGTGTCTGTATATTCATTCCCTCAATAAACACTGAAATCAATTTAAAAGCCAGCCACTGCTAGACAGTGGGAGATTAAATAAATAAAATAAAATATGATCTTTCTGTAAGGGAGCCAGGTAGCATAGCTACTATCACAGAAGTCTGTACAGGTGCGTGGAGCAGGAAGGAAGGAGCAGCTGGTTCTGCCCTGTGGGAGAGGTAGCAATCAGGAAAAGACCCTTGATCACCATAAAATGGATGTATTCTCTCCTCCCAGAGTCTGAACAGGTTAAGCTGGAAAAGGACTTATACCCAGCTAACTTCTGGTGAGTTATCTAGGAAGGATAGAACTGGAGCTAAAAGAAGACTTACTCTTATTCTGTGTGCTATACTTTGTAGGTTTTAATAAAACAAATGTGTTTATGGAGCAGGTGAGATCACTTATGATCACTTTGGCAGGTGATAAGATGGTTAGGATGATTGGTACCCTTCCCCCTGTGAAGTCTGTGAAGCCATCCAGGGAAAGTTAATTTTGCAGCTCCCTGGTGCTCTCTCTCTGTCCTTATTCTTGGTAAGGACTTTTATGTAATAGGGACTCCAGATGCTTTTGTCTAATCTTTCTCTGTAGCTCTATCCTTTGTGACAGGCAGCTGAAGGAAAAGAGGGGACACTGTGTGCTCTCTACCTTTTCCAGCTTTTTGGAGCTGAGCAAGCTTGGTCATTAGTGGCCCTGTGGGAGACTTGGCCAGTTGAAGATGTCTGCACAGTAGTAGGCAGGGGGCCCCCTTGGCTGTTGTGGAGACCCTAGAGCCTTGTCCCCAGGGTTTCTGGGAACTAGCAGAAGTGGGACCTGCAGATCCCAAGGAGGGCTCGGAAACCATATCATTTCCAGGTCTGCCCAGCTGGCTACTGAACCCCAGCCTTTCCTAGGGCTTCTGGTGGCAGCAGAACAGCTTGGTGTTGCCTGGGTTTAGTGTTTTAGAATGCTTCTGTTCCTAATTTTACTCCAAATGATCTTTGGAAGCTTTTCTTCTTGTTTTGTTTTTGCTTTAAACAGGAAATTTTTATTTCATTTTGTGCCAAAGCTTCAGGCACCTCTGGCACTGGTCTGGCCATGTAAAGTCCCTGGCTGGGGGGGGCTTAGTGTGAAGCCTAAATTAAGTCCTTTTGGTAATGAGAGAGCAGTGGGCAGGTATCAAGGGTGCAAGAAAGGTGGAGAGAAGGTCTTCAGAAATATTTGGCAGTTATTTACCTGTGGCATGCACAGGACTAGCAGGGGAATAGCAGCAGGCCCAGCCACTTCTGTCCTGCCAAGTGTCCCTTCTCTGTCTTCGGAGGCACTGAGATGCTAGATGAATGGTCAGTCCCACAGTACCATGGCCACCCAGTCTGTGGGTGTTGGGCACAGTGCCTAGGCCACATTGGACTGGGTGTGGGTACACATCCTGGTCACCGGTTGTTTTTTGCAGGCTTAGCTTGGAGCCCTGGCACAGGGCAGGGTCTCCCTCCCTACACCCAGGGACAGAGTCTCACTATATAGTACAGGCTGGCCTTGAACTTCCAGCAATCCTCCTGGCTTGGCCTCCACAGTGCTGGAATTATAGCTGTGTGTCACTATGCCTAGGAAGGGGCAGGGTCTTAAAATAATAGCCTACCTTTGCCCCTGTCCTGACCTGGCCAGAACTATTCTGGTCTCACTGATACCCCAGCCACCCTGCCCTCTGCCCTTTACTTCCTTCTAATCTCTCTTATTTACATTGAAACAGTTCTGGAAAATACCAGATAGGCAAACAGCCTGACTGGGGGTGGCTGGGGAGTGGGGTGAAGCGGGTGTGTGTGTGTGTGTGTGTGTGTGTGTGGCGGGTGGGAGCACAAGTATTTTAAAAATGCTGCAAATCTCTACAGCGTTTCCCAGAAACCACAAGCACGCGCTCTGCCTGCCAGCAGGGTTCCCGCCACCCCACTGCATGGAGATGTTAGACTCTCCTCCCTGAAGCCTAGGGTGGAAGGTAGCATCTGGGGTAGGGGCAGTGGGGATCCATGGCCCAGTTGAGGTAGGGGCTCCCCGCTGCCTGGGCAAGTCACCTGATGCCTCCATTGTCAGTCCTGAGCAGCGGGTATAGCTGTGCCCCTGGCAGCCAGCAGCACTGTGGGCACCAACTTTGCCAGACAGGCATTATGAAAGAGTGGCATTTTCACAGGCCCCCACCCCTGCTGTGCTGTTTTGTGTGTGTGTGTGTGTGTTGGGGGGAGCCAACTCTAGAGTCCCGTATGGTGTTTGGCAGCAGCTACTGTTCTGTTAAATACAGGGAACAGTGTCAGCAAAGCTTATTTTTTGCAGTTGTTGGCGCTAGTTTGGTTGGGAAACTATTTCTTTAGACCTGGGTCACCACAGTGGCTCCCTTAATCTCCTGCCATATGTCCCTCAGAATCAAGGCATGGCATTCTGCCCCGGTGTGGTAGAGCACCGGTACTTTGTAGACTCTGGCCGTAGAAGAGTGTAGGGGGCTTCCCATGAGGTCCCCAGGACCGTGCAGAGCACAGACACACTCTGTGAGTGGTGTTTACTGATTAAGATTCTGCTGAACAAAAGTCCCTTGAGGAAAGGCATGGAAGGTAACGGAAGGTGAGACTTGTGGCGAGCGTTGACTGGATATCTGACGCTATATTAACTCATTTAATTTCCCAACAACCCTGTGAAGTAGATATTATAATGATCTTTGTTTCACAGACAAAGAAACTGGATTACTAAATTATTATTAAAGTACCTGTTAAGATTAAGCAAGTTGTGTAAGATTGCACAGCTATCAAGTGCCTTATGTTACTATAAATGTCTTCATCTCCTAGTTTGCTTCCCTCCAAAGCAAAGGGGAAGCCAAGGCTGATTGGTCTCTCTTGCTGTGTGAGAGAATACCAAAAAATGCAGAAATTCCAGAAGGTTTTAGGAGAACTATCAAGACCCTCTTCCTTAATTTAAAGTGGTATCCTGCACAAGAGTGTGACTGGCACTCTCAGTGTCTCCTCTCAGTCGGCCAGAGGAAGGGAGCCCATCAAGTGGCTGAAGGCAGAATTCAGTCTGGTGGGAGTTGGGAGAGGCAGAAAAGGGTCAGTGGGGGAGGCCTCAAGACAGGATGGGACTGGACAGCTGCCTTTGCAGGGTCAGGTGTTAGTCCCTAGAGGTGGAGGAGAGCCGCACTGTTTCCCCTTACACAGCTTCCCTGCTACATTCTAAAACAGATCAAGGAGGCAGGGAATTGCCTCTCACTTTTTTGCCTCATGCTGTCATGTTGTTACTGATCTCCACAGTACTGGGGGTGTCAGGATCCCCAGAGTGTCACCCGTAGATGACCAAAACTACTTCCTCTGCCTTGTATGGAGCTGTGCACTGTACGCACTGTGAAGAGGGTGAAGGAGGACGGCAGAGTTAGCACATAGTGGGTGTGCAACCGTATTATTGGCTTCACCATGGATAGTACTTTTCCCATCCACCTACACACTGGCCCCAGTTTGAATGTCACTTCCTTTGGGAGCCTTTCCTGACCATAACAGATCTCTACTCTGGCAAAAACCATCCTTCTCCTTCATAGCATCCATCAAAATTGTGATTGGTTAGTTGTTAAGATTCTTTCTCCAGTACTGGAGCACTTGATGAGAGCGGTGGATATCTGTTAAAGAAGAGATGGTTCTCTAGGAACTGGTTTTCTTTTTGCTCCTCTCCTCTTCCTTGATTTTAGTTCCTGGAACGCTCCTCCTTAAAAGGCCCTGGTGGCTTGTCTGAAGTATGTTACCATGTGCTGCCTCCACCTACTAACTCTGTCTCTTATGTGTCCAGAGACTTGGCGTCTCAGAACTGGAGAAGTGCTGGCCTCTAGGAGCAGGAGCCTATGGAGGAGGGTCCTGGGTACAGTCTGTCTCGTGCCTCAGCACAGGAGTCCCCACTGAGTCACTTGGCCTATGTAAGAAGGAAATTCAGGGTTACATGGGGGCCACCCAGAGTCCTGTCCAGGGGACCCTGGAGGAATGTGCCTCACTGGCTTCAGGTCTCTGAGGGATTGGAATGTGGCCAGGCAGGGCTCAATGCTTCCTTGCCCTCCTGCTGCTTTCCCTGGATTTCTGGAATGTCAGCAGGCTGGGAATTTTCACAGCAAAGATCTTTCCCAGTCAGAACAACAGATTCCAGCTGGAGCCTGGGGACAGCTCCCACATGGGTAGGGACTACTAGAGAGAGCAGGGATGGGTGCTAGAGTTTCTGGAATTGCTCTGCTCTTGGGGCCCAGGCTGTCCCAGTCTCCTATGGGAGACACAGACGTTTCTCCGTCTTAGGGCAGTTCAGGGGAAACCTGGACTTTTGGAGTTGTAGGGCCCAGGAGAGGCACAGGAGGCCTTGGAGCTGAAAGACTCCACCTCTCTGAGGAAAGTAGAGGCTGGCCATTTCCCACAATGCCTCACTTCCTCCAGCCTCTGTGTGAGTCAGAAGGGGAACCACCTCAAATTCCATCCTCAGGTGGGGCCTGCCTGGCAGACTCAGGTTCTTTGGTCTACCAGGGCCACTCAGCTGTGGCAGGAGGGAGTACTGCTGAATTTGTCACCTATATCTGTCTTCTACTCTGTAGGTCCCACAGTATCTCCAGGGCCTGGTTCCTCTTAGTGACCTTTCTGACTCCTGTGCTCTTTGCCCTCTGATCTCATTTCTGCTGGCTCCTCCCACTCGGTCCCATTTCTACAAGGAGCTGACTCACTTCCTCTCTGCCTCTCCAGCTTTTCTCATTGCCAGACCAAGTGGCAAGCAGGGTACACCCAAGGGAGAGAGATCTCCCAGGGAATTCTAGGGGGATAACGAGGCTCTCCTGACTCTAGGGCAGGAGAGGGCTTTGCGAGAGAGGAAGGAGAGATAGCTCTGGGCTGTAGAGAAGCCAAGTAAGAATGTCCTAAGCAGGCTGGCTAGATGCCAGGAAGCCTTGAGATCACCTGCTCAGTGTCACACTGTGGAAGGGAAAGCCTCAAGATTCCATCCCTGTGATCAAGGAGCTTTTTCTGTCACCACAACCAAAGATATCTGCAAAAAACTTGATCTTGGCCCTGGGTGGCATGGGCTTGGGGCCAAACAGTGACAGCACTGTCAGGCAGTATGACATGCAGTTTCATGCCCAACTCCATGACATGGAGGAAGAAGAATCTAGAGATGCTCGTGGGACCTTCCAGGGACATGGCAGGGGAAAGAGACTGATACTGACAGGGTTTTGCCTTAGAATAAATTACAGGACATTATAGGGGTAGTTCAACATGGTGGAAGGCCAAATCAGGGATGCTTACCCTGGTGGCCACTTCCTTCTTCTTCCTTGATTACAGCTTTCTCCTCTTTCCAGTGAGTGCAAAGAAAATTCCAGTCAATTCCTCGCGTTTCATCAATGCCTGGCCCAAGCACCACATCAGGTCTAACGTCACATATACCCCATAACCCCATATCCGGGCAGAGGAAAAAGACCCTTGCTGGCTGTGGGCACCTCTTCATGTCCTTTAAATTAAAAAGCCACTTTTACTTTTTTTATATTCTGCTCCTTTATTGAGCCAGAAAACTCTGACAGATACCATCTCCTCATGTGAGTTTTTCCTGTCTGAGGCTCTGCCTCATTCCCTTCCCACCCCTTACCTGCCTCCTTGTGGACTGATTTGACTGTGGTACTGATTGCCGGAGCTCTGGCTTCAGAGAGGTAAAAAACTTTCTCCTGGGCTGGGCTGGCATGTTCTACCTTGCTCTCCATGGGGTAGTCCAGGCTGTGGTCACCTGGTTGCCTGACACTGCAGGCACCGAGGGACCCAGGCTTTGCTGGCCTTGCATAGCCTTGCATCCTCCCCAGCAGGCGCCTGGGTTACCTAAAGGACAGAGGCACAGGGTGCGGTCAAGTACCACTCACTGGAACATGTGTCAAGATCAATAGAATCAAGAGGAAAACTGGGCCCATAGCCTCAAAAGGCTGGGGGGACTGCTGTGGTCTGTCTTCCTGGAATCCAGTGACCAGCAAACATCCCTGTTTCCCTTAGCACTTGGCTTTCCCTGGCAGAGCCCCTGCCCCATGCACAGCAGTCTGAGATTCTGGGGAGGAAGGAATGCGCCTAGGCATGGAGAAGGGAAGGGGTGCCAGCCTGACCATCCCACCGAAAATGCCCTCACCCTCCCTTGTGGGAGGTGAATCACCTTGCAGGCCACAGATGCCTATCTGCATTCCTCTCCCAGGGCTTCTTTATTGTTCCTTGCCTCCACCCATCATTGCTTGGCCTTGACCTGAGGAAAACTGCAAAACTGGGCTCTGTGGCAGGACAGCCAGGGAATGGCCTGGGTGCCATCCATAACCCCCACCTGAGGAATCTGAACTGGGATGTCTTTCCCTCCCAGTGTACTCCAAAGTGTTAGCCTCCAGGTTTCTGTCTAACCAGCCATCTCCTTCTTTGTCCAGGGGATGCTGGCTGTAGATCAGAGGACCCCCTATCTTTTGCTCTACTTACTCTCTTCAAAATTCCCAGCATGCAGCTTATTGTTGTCGGAATAGATGCTATGCAAATAGTTGGATAGAAGGGCTGGTTTCAGTGGTAGAAACTGCTTTTTGCTCATTTGAGAGAAAAACAAGAAGGAAGGCAGCAGATGCAGAAGGATCCAGAAATCAGGAGTGACTTGTGGTTGTGTGTGTATTGTCAGTAAACAGTGATGTGTTGGGAATTTTGTGGATTCCAGCCAGACTGCCCAGTCCAAATTCTGGCTCTGCTGAGTGATCTTCGGCAATCATTTAATTTCTCTGGGCCTCATCTTCCTTATTTGTAAAATAGTACTTTCCCTGGGAGGTTGTTCTGAGAACTAAATAAACCAATATGTGTAAAATCACTTAGACTAGTGCCTTAAAATAGTGCCCCTGAGTATAGTAGTCCCCTCTTATCCACATTTGAAGACCTTTAATAGATACTTGAAAATATGGATAGCACCAAATCCTATATATATTATGGTTTTCCTGTAATACATACCTAGGGTAAAGTTTATAAATTAAGCACAGTAAGAGATTAATAGTAATGAATGATAAGAACAGTTATTTGCTGTGATAAAAGTTATTTAAAGCTGATGAATTGTTTAGTTCTGGAACTCTCCACTTATGCTTTTGGAATACAGTTGACCATAGATATCTAAAAGGGCAACAAATGGAATCATGGATTGGGGAAGACTACTGTAATGGCTCTGAATTCACCCTTATTGTGGTCATTAATTCATCTCTGATGCCTTGGGAAGCACCTGGTACCTGATGGCGTGGACCTTCTGCTCACAAGAATGCCCCAGGCTGTTCCTGCTAATGACTCAGCTATGAGTCCTTTACTCTTGTCCTCAGGCTGGTGTTTTTGCCCAAAGTGCATTTCAGATGGAGATGAGGAAATAGGTCCACGCTTATTCAAGGCCACATGTCATTTTAGGGTGGGAGGGCTTTTCCCTGAGTTTCCAATCTGGTCTCTTATTTGATGCTGAGTTTTCAAATTGTGCTGTTTTTTCTGTGACTTCCTCCAGTCAAATTCTGGGCTGATGGCACTATCTATGGAATACAGGCTTTTTTCTGATTTCCAGTTGGCACACATTCACTCTATCTTTTTAGGGGGATAGAGTCTTTCCACAGCTTATTGTATTTCTTTATGCTTAGGGTTTTGGTCCTAACAGCCCACCTAAATTAGGGTCAAGCAAGAATTGAGGCACTGAACAGAAAGGCAGCCAGTTCCTGGGTCTGCCCTCCCCTCCTTTCATCACACACAGGAGCTTGCCCCGACGGCCCTGCTCAGATTCCCTAATTTCTGGGGCCAAACCTCTCAGATCGAGTCCCTGTCATGTAATGTGATGGCTTTCAGATACATGTTGTGCTGCCTTGCGTTTCCATTTACCCAGGCCTGTTGGAGTTTATCTGAACCTCTGGTATGCTGCAGGTATCCAGAGTCCATTACCCTCTGCTCCCTTCTCACTTGGTTCCCTCAGCTGGCTGCACAGGGAGGTGTCTAGTTAAGGTCCTGACCACCCCATGGCAGAACTCCTGGCGTGACGCCCTGGACGAGGTTTCATTTGCCTTATTTGCCCTTGAATATTCAGGGTTCTGCTGGGATGTCTCTCTCTGGAGCACTAACATCAGATGAGTTCTGCAGCGGGTGCTAGGGAAACCCTCAGGCCACTACATTCCAGATGTCTTACCCATGCATGGCCCATAGACTTCAGAAACAAGGAATGATTGTGTGGCACTGAGGGGCTTTCTCCCAGGCCTGGACACTGTGGGGTGGGGGCAGCCTTCCATTCAGTCTGGTCTTTTCAGCCCCGTGGCATCTGGCTTCTGCTCTCAGGCTGGGTGTTAAATGGAAGTTCAGTCCCCTCCCCCACTTTTTTTGAGGCCTAGGAAAGAGACAGGACACACGTGGACAGAAATCTAAAAAGATTCAGGAGCAGGGATTGGAACGGACAGCTGGTAGGTAGGTAAACACTGCTTTGGCAAGAATGACTGGGACAAACTAGAACAGGGAACCTCCAGATCAGACCTGTTCAACAGAGCAAGCTGCAAAGATAGAAATGTTCTGTGTTTGGGCTGGGGATTTAGCTCAGCAACATAAGCGCCTGCCTGGCAAGTGTAAAGTCGTGAGTTCAATCCCTGGTACCAAAAAAAAAAAAAAAAAAATGTTCTGTATTCAATGCTGTCCAATTTGGTGGCCCTGATCTACAGGTAACAACTGCAATATAACTGAGGAAGTAAAGTTAAAATTTTATTTGATTTTAACTTAATGAGAAGTACCCCCTTGTTTTAACTTCAGATTTAACAGCTCCCATAGCTAGTGGCTACCGAATTGACAGTGAAGCACCAGGTTACTCTCAGCAAGAAATGGAGGAGGGGGTGTTTTCTTAAAACTTGTCTGTTGCTGTAGTCCCCTGGTGAGGCTGGGCCTGGTGACATTTCCCCTTCCTCTCAGGAAGGAAGGTTTGTTCTCTCTGGCAATTTCTCTGCTTTACCAGCTCTGGAATCCTGTTGCCTTAGGGCCAACAGGTCCCTGGCATTGTGCCACACAATTGGGGCAGTGCTTCTCTACCTTGCCAAGCATATCTTCTTCTCAGCTTGGTTACACACAGGTGCTCACATGCCCAGTGGATTTGGCGGGGCTATTCACATGGGGGCTGGCAGGCAGAGGAGAGGCTTTCACTTCCTTCTGCTTCTATGGGGATTGGGTATGTGCTTTGCTTTCACTTCAGAGGTTGCTAGACACATGACCAATAGAAGCCTCCAGAGATAAATGCACAGATCCTTAAATACTTACGAATGTCCAGTGTTTGGGAAAATCTGAAGTGCATCTAAAGGGGCCTCTCTGACTTTGAGATTAAGTGCCACAGGCCACCATCGCTTACACCAGGAAGATTTCATTGATACAGTATTTATTTCAGTGTGGCTGACTCTTAAACTGTTTTTCTTTTTTTCTTTTGTGAAAATACAGAAGAGTTGTCATTTATATGAAAAAGGGAACAATGGTTTATTATGCTCATTCTCACATGTCTGCCAGAGGGGGCGGGATGGGAATATAGTGTATGTGGTGCATTTAGTAGATGAAAGTGACCCTAGTCTTTGTGAGATTTGGAGAGTGACCCAAGTGTTGGTGAGATTTGGGGGCAGGGGTGTGGAGGGTTTGGGGAAGCCATCTTCAAGGCTGGCCTCTGGCTCTGAGCCTTGTGGGAGTTTGGCAAAGCAGAGGCAGTTTGGAAATTCCCACTGGCTATGAGGAAATTCCTAACATTTAGAGGCCATAGAGCAGCAGGCTACTGGACCTGCCAGTCAGGTAGTCCCTGCAGGCAGCCAGGATCTGACTGCCTAGTCTTTAGGATCAGACTCTTGTTCTTGACAAGAGAGGATAAGACCAGCATCCCTTCCTGGGCTCGGTACCCACTAGATGGTGGATAGCACCGGGCTTGGAGCAAAATTTTGGGTGTGCCAAGGCAGGGGCTGGCTGAATATAAGGGCTAGGGGATTGCCACCTGGCGGCTCTGATCTGTGGCTGGCCACCCCACGCCAACAGACTCTCCTGATAGTTTGTTCTGGACTCTTCCCCACAACACAGAGCACAAGGTGTCTGGAGTCTTCGGACCATGCATTCATTCATTTTATCCCATCAATAAACACTTACTGAATGCCTATAGTATGCAGGGCCTGCCTTAGGATCTAGGGATAAGGCTGTGGTGATGAAAGCAAAGTGGGCCCGGAGCTTATTTCTGCTTAGTCTTACCGTTATCTCTCCTGGGTTAGGCGGAGAGGCCATCTTGCCGCTGTGGCTCCCTCGGACCTCCAGATCCCTGGACACCTCTTGGGGGCGGGGTCCGGAGCCCTGCCTGGCGGAGGTGAAGTGCTGGGGCCTCCACAGCACCAGCGGGTCCGTAAGAAGGGGATTGCTGCCCTCTGCCGGGTTCGAGAAGCCCTGCAGGGCGGTGCGTCCACGGACTCTGAGCGCATGCGCCAAGCCTGCCTCCACCCTTTGGCTCTGCCCCGTGCCGGCCGAGGGGCGGGACCAGGAAGCTGCGGCCCAAGGAGTAGGTCTGGCTGCAGGCGAGGTCTGCTGTGACGACCTGGACCGCTGAGGGTGGTAAATGTCAGAGCTCTGGACTACCAGTTGTTTGTAGCCAGTAAAATTTTAAAATCAGAGGGCTGCCAATCCACACTCTAGAATTAAAGATAGTTCCTCGCAGGAAACAGAAGGCACTGCTGCACCAGGACAGGTGAAGCTGGTGCTGTCCTAGGACCGCGACTTGGGAAGTGGCCCTCAGAGGGCTGGTGCACCAGGCTCTCCCCAGCCCTGAAGATTGAGTGCTTTAAATCGGACTGTCGCCCGAGTGTCCCGAAACAGAGCCCCATTAGTGACATTTCACACACTTGAAAGTAGTAATACAGATACTGTGCAGTATGTGTCAAGTTATGGAGACGGTTTGTAAGGACCTTTTTATTTTTATTTAGAAACTTTGATTTATAGGGAAATTACAACAACAAAGAGTCAGGGGAATATTTTGTCATTGTTGTTAAGATATTAAACAGAAGCCCAGTCTCAATGTTTTCCAAACTCTTTCCCACTAAACCAGCTTCTATCTAACACCACTCTTTCACATAATTGTTCCTCTTAAACTTCCAACTTGGGAAGTCTGGTATCTTTGATTCCTTTCCCCAATCTCCCACCATTGCCCATCGTCTTCCAATGACCACCAGTTCTTGAAGATTCTTGTGTCCCCTTCTCTTCACCATTCTCTGCCCAGACCCTAAGCACTCTCCTTATCTTTCCTCTGCCCATTACGTTGACTTTCTCCTGGTCCTACTTCTAACCTTCTGTCTTTCCCTGCATCTTTGTTAGATCAACTTTCCTGAGGCACAGGTTCAGTGATGCCCTTTCACGTTCCAGAAGCCTGCTGTGATCCTCTTGTTTGCAGGCCCTGGGTAGATGGAAGGAGCAGGCTTAAGAGTTCGAACTACCTGAGTCCAAATCCAGGCCCTGCTGATCACTATCTTTGTGGTACCAGGCAATTATTTAACTTGGTAAACCTCAGTTTCCTAGTCCACCATTCCCCTTTCAGCATTTAACCTCTTGGGTTTTTGTTGTTTTTGAACTCATGACCTTGCACTTACCAGTCATGTACTGTGTCACCGACCCATATCCCCGGTCCTCCTTTTGGGGTTTTGTGAGAAAAATGAGTAGCATTGTGCCTGACTTCTGGTTAGTGTGTTCAGTATATGTATGCTTTCTTTTTCCTTTATATTTTTTACCTTGTTTTTGTCTCAGGGACACCTTTTCAACTGCATGTGACAGAAAGTCCAGCTCAACTGGCTTAAAAAGAAAGAATACACTTGCTCAAATATCTGAAAAATCCAGGGCTGGAACTAGCTTTTCCTGGAAACTTACACAGTGTGACAAGGACCCAGGCCTGTTTGCTCAGCTTATGAGGCTGGCTTGATGCTCACAGAAGAAGTGGCAAAACAGTCCAACCCCAGGTTCAGGTCTTATAGAAAAAGAAGACTTTCGATAGTCCTGAAGTTTCATTGTACATCCTTGATACTGGTCAGGCCGCATGCCCTTGGTGAACCAACCCCACAGACTAGGGGTATGATTTTTACTGACCAGCCCCATATTGCGTACTGGGGTGGATTCCAGAGGAAAACTGTCCTCAGATGGTGAAGGAGGGAACAGCAGGCTGCAGCACACAGCACACAGCCTCCTGCCTCGCACCTCCTTCTCAGTTTTGTTTGTGTTCTCCTTTATATATCCTACATTTTGTCCAGATGTATTGTCTACGTCTTTTTTTCCCCATTCTGCCTTGTCATTCTCTTTTCTTTTTGAGACACATCTTTGGTCCTGACTTTCCTAGGCCATTGTTTGAGGCCCTGTTGGAGCACTGAGCACATTCTTGGAATGTGTTTTTTTTGTATCTCCTCTGGCGGTTGGAAGGCTGAACTAAGTAGCATTCATCTTATTTCCTTGTTCCCTGTCTCTGAGCAGGGCCCAATGCTAGCTGGAGTTACAATGGACAACCAACAGCCTTTGTCTCAAGAAGCTCATAAGGTAGCTGCAGGGAAATGGGAAGGAGGCATTGTACTTCCCCATAGTGTTCACGACACTGCCAGTGGTGTAAGTGAGGGCTTCCCCTGTCCCTCAGTCTCCTGTCTGATCTGCCCCAGCTCTGCTTAGCGACTGCCTGCCAAGGACCTTTTGCTCAGCCATGCCACCAGTGTGAGAGAGCAGAGTCGTTGAAGTTGTTACCCCATAGATGTCCACTTGCTTCCCATTCTTTTCCATCTAACTTATTATGTGTGTACCTTCCAGATCAACTGGGTAAATCAGTGGATTTTTGTTGGATATCTGCTCAGTGCTTCATGCTGGGGAATGGAATGGAATATAAAGGAAGTAGGAAGAGCAGGCTTAAGCAATTAGCTGCCATTCAGAATATTAATTTATATTTTGTATTCATAGCATAGGCACAACAAACTTCAATGAACTATGATTGTATAAGAAATTATAATCTAAAATTATAAAAATATTTTGTGTGTTTTTATTATAGGTTGTACATGACTATACATTGAACTTTTTTTTTTTTTTTGAGACAAGGTTTTGCTATGCAGTTTAGGCTGGCCTTGAACTCAATTTTGTAGCCTACTCTTGCCTTGAACTTGCAGTGACCCTCTTGCCTCAGCCTCCCGAGTGCTGGGATTATAGGCCTGTACCACCATGCCTGGCTGCATTACACTTTCTTATAGCTGTATGTTATATAGAGTAGTTCAGGTGACCCCATTGCCCACAGAGGATAGGTTCCAAGATCTATAATAGATGCTTGAAAACAACTAGTTCCAAATCCTAGATACTGTTTTTTTTTCCCTATATACTAGGAATGTTTAAATTTTTTTTATTTATTATAGAAAAAGACACATCGCCATTAATCCCACTCAAAACCCCTTCACTTCAAACACAGTTACCTGTCATTCTTGCCACTTTCTAAAGCAGTTCTGGAAGTCCTTTCTGTGAGTGTCTTTAGTTATGCTGTCATGGCTGCCTTGATGTCCTGAATCAATTCAAAATGTTTACCTTTCAGGGTCATTTTGACTTTGGGGAAGATCTAGAATTCACATGGTGCCAAATCCAGTGAATCAGGTGGATAAGGACACTTTTCACAAGCCTGCTTTTTTCTGTTGGGTGGTATTCAGTAGTAGATTTCATTGTATTTTTGATGACACCTTGTAAAGATGCTTACAAAAGAGGACTTTCAGAACTGTTCCAGTAGTGGCAAGAATGGGATATGTTGGTCTGTGTTCTTTACTGTAATACAATTTTTAAATGTAAACATTCACCATATATTTTGATCATAATTAGTATAGTTTAATTTATAAATTAAAAACAGTACAAGATTAACAATAATTAGTTATAAAATGGAATAATTATATCGATATGCTAATAAACATTATATAAATATGATCTCTCTCAAAATGTCTTAATGTACTTTCATCTTTTTATCTTTTTATTTGAAGGAAGTACTTTGTGGTTTCTCTTTGACATATCCGAATTGCTAGCATCACTGCCCTTGTGCCTTGGGGCCATTTTAAGTAGAATGAAGGTTGCTTAGACACAAACACTTCAATGCTGCAAGACTTATTCAATAACCAAGACAGCTACTAAGCTAGTAAATGGGCAGGTAGCATATGCTAGACAAAGGGATGACTCACTTCCTAGGTGTGACACAGTAGTAAGGTACAGGATTTCTTACCGTGATACTCAGAACTATGTGCAATTTCGAATGTAAATCGTTTGTTTCTGTAATTGTCTGCTTAATATTTTCAGATTATGGTTGACTTCAGGTAACTGAAGGTAGAAAGTGAAGCTGCGGATAAACAGTGGGTACTCTGTGTAACGTGGGTAACAATGTGTACTATGTTTTGTGAGCACCTTAAGGGGTTTTCAGGAGCTTTTGACTGTCCACTGTATGTGACTTACATACTGACTTTAGAATCAAGTCCTGTTTAATGTGTGACTCCACATTAGACAGAGTAGCACATCAAGACAGGCTGAGCAACTCTGAGACCCTGTCTTAAAGTAAAATTAAAAGGGCTGCAGATGTAGCTCAGTGGTAGAGTATTTGCCTTGCATGCAGGAGGTTATGGCTTTAATCTCCAGTACTGAGAGAAATAAAATAGACTGTCACAGTAAATATGATCAAGAACTACTAAAAAAAATAAAATAAATATAAAAAAAGAACTACTCTGTGTGTGTGTGAGAGACAGAGACAGAAACAGAGAGAGGTGTTTAGGTATAAACAATGAATGCTATAGGTTTTAATAATTTAATGATACTAATCATTTAGTTGCTACCTACAATCTGCTACACCTACATGTACTGTTCTTTCTATCCTCATAACAACCCCCTAAGTGAGGTATCATATTATTTTAACACAAAGATGGAGAAAGAGGCCACGCTGGGATTCAGTCCCAAGTGTATCCAGCTGCCCACTTCCTGCTATTTGCACTGCATTTTGCAGTAAGGCTTGGGTAGGCTTCATAAAGAAGATGGACTCAAGATGGGCCTCCAGGGCTGAGGAGGCGTGGGCGAGATGGGGGGGTTGGTGGAGCCAAGGCTCTGGTTGGAAGGAGGCAGAGGGACCTGGGGTGGTCTGGTGGCTGGGCATTGCCCACATGGCCCCTAGAGTCATTCTT
Source organism: Cavia porcellus (assembly GCF_034190915.1). Lineage (NCBI taxonomy): Eukaryota > Metazoa > Chordata > Mammalia > Rodentia > Caviidae > Cavia > Cavia porcellus. The sequence goes on from NW_026947489.1 coordinate 79,697,871, forward strand.
CGGTCAGTGAAGATGTGAACCACAACAAAACAGCGCTCAGTTTCGAGCAGCAGATGAACCAGTTTTGGGTAGGTGTGGAGCTGAATGGCTTTCTGGGGCTCTGAATTTCTCCCTCTGACAAGAGCTTGCCTTTTCCCCTAGGGGAAGTGAAACTGATTTGAGATGATACCCTGTGGTAAAATTAGATATCTGAGACAGAAGTGGCAGAAGTTAGTCATCTTAATAGAGAAGAGATGTGGAAGGGCACATGGTTACTATACTCAGAACAAGACTATAGAATAATGTGACACTTCAGTCACTCAGAAGGTGTTTCCCGAAGCACTGCTGGATGACAGTGGGCCTAGAAGGCCCTTAGCAGTTGCAGTAGCAGATGCTAAGTCCTTGTATAAAAGCCTAGGCCCTTCACTCATAGGGGAACTTACAGGCTTGCCGACACACACTTGTTCTTTTTTGAACACTCTTCTGTGAGGCCTGGTTGTCTGCTTTTCCAGTCCTTGGCACAAATAATATACTTGAAGAACATAAGACTGCTTGAGACTGGCTACACGCTGTCAGGCAAGTGACACCTGATGGCCTAATGTCATAGGGGACAAAGGAATGAAACAGCTCGCCTGTAATCCCAGTACTTGGGAAGCTGAGGCAGGAGGATCATTTGCAAGTTTGAGACCAAGTTGAGCTACAAAGTGAGCTCAAGGCCAGCCTGAACTGCATAGTGAGATCCTGTCTCAAAAAGACAAAAAAAAAAAAAAAAAAAAGCATGAAAAAGCTAATGTACAGTGACTAAAGGTTCCTGGCCTCCTTCATTACAGACACATCACAGATTCTGGGTCAGCTGCAGTGCCTAGGAATGGGCTGGTGCTTCTGAGAGTCTTTTGGCATTGATGGGGCAGAAGCCAGATTGTTGTAGCCAGGCTGGAAAGTCAGGAGTCATCTCAGTAGGGACAGTATGACTTGCATTACAGGATGGGGTGGCAATGGATTGTCACCGGGGAAGTTGAGTTTGAGATCTTTGAGATGAAGTCAGAATGTTTTATTTAAGAAAGCAGACTTACTAGGCATGGTGATGCATACCTGTAATCCCAACATATTGAGTTTGCCTTGGGTTGCATAGTGAGTTCAAGGCCAGCATGAACTGCATAGCAAGACCCTACCCCCAAATCTTCCCCCCCAAAAAAAAGAAAAGAAAAGAAAGAATAAGTAGAGAGTATAAAACTATGATCATAAATAATAATGGAAGGCTGGGCATGGTGGCTCACCCCTGTACTCCCAGCACTGAGGAGGCTGAGGCAGGAGGATCAGTGTGCGAGTTTGAGACCAGCCTGGACTACAAAGTGAGCTAGAGGCCAGCTTGAATTGCATGGTGAGACCCTATCTCAAAAACAAACACACAAAAATAGTAATAATGGAATTTAGAAAGCTATTTAAAGTAGACAATATTTTGCCCCTTAGGCAAAATTAGGTGGGCCATGAGTTACCTGAAAATTTTGTCTAAGGTGCCCCCTTCCATGATCTAGAATAGACAATACTAATTAAAATTTACTGAAAGCTAACGTGCCAAACGACATTTTCAGAGCTTTATAACCACTAATTCTTTTATCCTTTAGCTAGAGCCAATCCTGTGTGAAAGATGTGATTAGTTTCCCCATTTTACAGATGAAGAAATGGACTAGAGGCTAAATTATGTAGTTTTATGAGGAAGAACCGTGGTTGAACCAGGTGGTCTGGCTCTCAAGATCTCACCCTTAGTGTGGTACACTCAGAATAACTCTTTGTAAGCTTTGGGTCTTAGACTTAATGTGTAGCAGAATCACCTTGAAGCCTGGTTTAAACACAGATGCTGAGTCCCTCCTGGAGATCTTGGCTCAGCAGATCTGGGCTGAGGCCCTGGGTTTGCATTTTTAAGGTCTTTAGGTGATGCTGATACTGCTGATGTGGTGGCTACACTTTGATAACGAAAGCTGTTTTATAGCAATTCTGAATTTGCTTCATATTGATTAAGAGTCAGTGTAGACATAATCATCCCATGGAAATGTGAGTAACCTGCCTATGGTCATGCAGCTAAGTCATTCATTCATTCACTGACTTCATATGAGTGGTCACATCTGTACTAGGCCTTATGTGAACCTCAGATTCAAGCAATTCTCACCCTTGACTGCAAATAAGAATCACCTGGAGAGTTTTTTAAGCGCCCAATGCCCAGGCCTCCCTTTCCTACCAATCAGAAATTGTGAGGGGGTGGGGGAAAGGTGGGATCCAGGCATCAATATTTTTAAACTCTTTCAGGGGTCTTCAAATAAGCAGTTGCATTTGATACCACTGTCCTAAGAAGGCCCAGGGAATGCAGAAAGTTAAGATGCTGCACATACCCGAGAGAAACCAAATGACCTCCTTGGAAAGATGTAACACTCCCTAGAAAGCAGAGGCAAATGCATCGCGTCGTGTCCTAATAACCTGTGTGTGATAGTGTGAGTAGGTAACGCTACAGTGTCTGGTAGCAAGAGGAGAGAGCTGGGCTCTTAGGCAGTGCTTTCCAGTATCTGCCTTGATAGAGTTATTTCCAAAAGATGAAAAATATTAACAAAAGATGAGAAATATAAAATAAAAAGCGGCCTTTATTCTGAGAACACGGAGAGAGATGACCGGCAACCCCACCGCTGGCGTCCGGCGATCTCTCCGGCGGACACGCGGCGTGGGGGCCTGTAAATAACCTCGGTTTGGGGTGGAACCTAAGGCGGGCATTAGGGATACATAGGTAGCCCATTGGTCCTAGGTTTGGTGCCATATGTAAATTCCCAGGGGCGGGAAGATGGCGTCACAGGTAACTTCCTAGGGGCAGGGCAAGATGGGGCTTCCTGCTTCCGGTTGTGGCTTTCCTGGCTACAGTGTCCTGCCTGGGCCAAAACCTTTCATATCCCGTCTTATGGTTATTATTATGAAAAGGGGCAAAGATTTCTCTCTTTAACTACTTCCTGCTGGCAAAGGGCGCTGTACTGGAGCCTAGGGGAGTCGACGGGATGAAGGTTGATGCCCAGGTAGACGCTGGTACCAGGTGTTCTGGCCAGGACAGCTTCACTAGTGAATGCACGTATGTCAGACTGGAAAAACAAAGAGACAAGATGTTATCAGGAGACATGGCACTGTCATATTTAAGGACCCAGGTGAAGTAGAAGGAAAGGTGCCTTTGATTTAGACATATCATTCTATCAGGACCATGTTGAGGTAGAAACATTTCCACGGTGAGGCAGAATTCTGAAAATTAAACATGGGGTTAGGAGGAGTGGAGTTATGAGAGGTGATTACTCCCCCATCTGAAAGCATAAAAGTTAAGACGGTAGGTTGATGAGGCTTGTCTCTGGTATGCATGATGTTGGAGTCTGTAGGCAATACTGTTAAAGAGTCCTGCTGTAAAAATGATCATTAATAAAATGTAAGAAATTAGGAACCAAAGTGGATAACAAAACATGACTTAGCCTGTTAACTGTGGCTGCAAGGCCTTCGTGAAACGGAGATTGGGTAGGCGACAGAAGATGAGATGACCACTCAGAATGATCAGATTTAGGGCTGGGAGGGCACCTCTTAGCCTGGGCGATGTGAAACTAGGATGGGAGTCCAGCAACTTTGATTTAGGCATGGGTCGCTGCAACCTGGTTGTAGTCCTTGGAATGATTTGCTGTAACAGAACTTTAGCAAGTATGAGAAAGGCTTTTATGTATCCTGAAAAAGTATAAACCAAGTGAGAAGACTGGGACCTGCACAAAATAGGCCCTGTTTGTAAATGGCATAGGTTGACCATCAATACCCCCAGAGATTGAGGACTTAATATAGCAGCCTGAATACTCAGGAAGACCTCTGTATATATGGCCTCTATGTCCACAAATATAGAGAATGTCTTACCTGAGACTTTAGTGCAACTTGGAATCTGAGACGGACACCTTAAAGGGGGCTGTTGTTGCCCTGAACTTCCTCAGTCTTCAGCAGCAATTTTCTGTCGGTGACGAACCGCAGTGTCGACATTTCCTATGAGGGCTAGAACTTAGGATGGCTTACCCACTCTCTGGTGGCTAGGACAGTCCAGCGGCCCTGGAGTAAGGTCTCAAAGAATGCCAGGAAGAGGCATTTTCTTGCCCAATGTCTTCTGCTGCATTTGAGCGTGGTCTATGGAGGGGGCAGGCAGCTCCACCTTGTGTAGGTTTACCTGTCTCAGAACTCCAAGTGTCACAAGTGTTAAAAATATGAAAAACCATATTAAGATCTCTCTAAGGTTTGAAGGTCAAGTTTTGCCTTTTTGTTTGGGATTTGGACTACAGTAGAATTAAGTAAGTATGCAGGAATTTAATATTGGCATTTTAGATTAGAAAGCAGGCTTTATCTGGATGGCATATTGCTTTTTCTAGGATGCCCCGTGGAATTAACAAAAAAGGCTTTAGTCTGCCCTCCCCCTTTTGGAGTATAATCTCATTTTAATGGAAACATTTTGCAGTAAAGGGTTAGCAATCTTATGAATAAATCTATCAAAACTGATCTAATACTGTCAAATTCTGAACACATTTACTTTTAAAGTTGTTATTTGCAGTAGTATGGACCAAGACAAATAAACTTTGAAGAAAACCGTTGTCTTGAAATAGAGCTAGTGGTTCCCAGCAAAAAGGAATTTATAACCTTAGTTGTTAAACAGGAGATTGGTGAAGGCATTGATTGATAAACAAGGTAAAATTATCAGGTGGCCAATAACCTTGATTAAATGGTTTGAGAATTGTAATAAAAAAGCATCTTTTGAGCGGAGCCAAATTGTAAAAAAGCATGCCTGAGCAGAGCCGCTGAGCTGCTGTTTCACGGCGCTCCGGCAGAGCACACCCAGTGGGTGGGGCAAGCGCTGGGATGTAGCGCGCAGGGGCGGGCTCGGACTGCCCCCGGAAACGTGTAAGGTGGCAGCGGCGACGATGACGGCGCACAGGGGAGGGAGGGACTGGGACGGCGCATGGGGGAGGGGCTGGGAGGCGGCCCGACACAGTGCACAAAGCTGGAACTGCTTGCAGGGCTCGAGGATTAGAAAGCCAATTTAGGAACACAGCTGGGTTTTGATTAGCTTCCTGGACCTGTTTTAAAAATTTGTTATAGTTAGTATGCTTGTCCTGCTCTGGCACAGCTATAGGCCCAGAGTCATTATAAACGTCCTTAAAATGTAAATCATAATTAGTAATAAATTTAAATTGCCTGATATAATTCTGTGGGTCAACAGAGAGGCTACCTAATTTAAGGGTAATCTGGGATAGATCAGAAAGGGAAAAAGGCACATGGATGTTAACAAGTTCCTTGGGGCCAACTTGCTCCCGAAGCGGTAGCAGAGCCTGAGGAGGTTCTGGAGCAGAGGGCTTTTGAGCAGCCATCCTTCCGATAGGCGCATATGAGCAATCATCTGTAGAGCGGCTACAGAGCTGCTGCCGGTCACCCTGGGAAACACGAGCAGATGGCATCTCACTGTGTGCCTTGCAGCTAGAGGACTGCTGTCGGCAGCACAATGAAGCGTCATGTGCACTGCAACAGGGCGGCTGTTGTAGTTCACAAGAGGAGCCACAAGGAGACGCCTGTTGACAGTAAGGGTCCTGGAAACATGGCGGCGCCCTGTCACGTGGCCCGAAACATGGCGGCGCCCTGTCGCCATGTGGCCCTCCGGAACATGGCGGCGCCATGCCATGTGGCAGAGGGTTGCAACATGGCGACTGTTCCCCGCGCAAGCTGGAACAATCACGCGACCTGCTGGAAGGACATAGCAACCAAGACCTAGTATGGTGGGCGGGCGGTGAGAATGCTGTAGGGGATACAGAATTCTCAGGAGAAGTCAGAGACTGAGAGGAAGCACTAACAGAGGGTTCAGAGCCGCTGGGAGAGTTATGGGTCCCAGGAGAAGGCGGGGGAGAGGATGGAACATCGGGAGGTAACTGCGACACAGAGGGATTAGAGCTGCTGGGAGAGTTATGGGTCCTGGAAGGCGGAGAGGGAGACGATCGTACAGTGGGAGGTATCTGCAATGGAGAGGGATTAGAGCTGCTGAGAGAATCAGGCATAGGGGGAGGAGAGAGCAGTCCGGCGGGAGACAACGGCAGGGAACGAGTTTGGTGGTAGGCAGGCGGCGGCTGGGAAAACAACGGAGAGCAGGACGGAAAAGTTTGCGGCGCAGTAGACTTAGCTAAAAGTATCTCAGCTGGAGCACAAGACTTAATGAGAGATGGGCGTGTTCTCAGAATAAGAAAGGCTTGGACATAAGGGAGTTCTAATAACTTGTTGCCAGCTTGACAAAAATCATACAAGTTCCTGAGAATGCAGGGGTCAAATGTTCCTTGCTGAGGCCAAGGCTTGCCGATAAGCGGGTAGGTTGGCCAGACCTCCTGGCAGTAAAAAGTTAGTTGTTTAGTTTTTATGGTACCTTTAATTTTTAGAGTACGTAAATTAGAAATTAGGCATCGTAAAGGCGTCTTTTGGGAGTTAGAAAATACGTTCCCCATGACTGATTCAGGCAAGAAAAAAAACCGGAGGTCCAGAAAAAAGTCGTCACTTATTTGTGGTACCACGCGGCGGCTACGGGGTTCCAAACCGTAAACTCCAGTCGTCACTGAGAGATTTACGAATGGAGTCTACGTGGGGTCAGTAACACTTTTGCCCGTGAAAGCGCAAGGCTTTAAGGGAAGTGAGGGTCTTTCAGTGTGGGCGGTCCCAAAAATCTCTGCTTTGGGCTATCCGAACCCAAAGAACGTGAGAGATTTCGTGGGCGCAGGTTTGCCCAGAAAGAACCCTGCCCTGGGCGGTCCTAAGGACGTGAAAATGCACAGACCCACGCAGACGGGGAGAACATTCCACTGGGGCTGCCCAGTGCGAAAAGTTCCCCGGGGAGTGCTCACCTGAAATCAGTCTGGCCGATGCGGAGTGCAGGCGGCTGGCGACAGGAACGTCTCGGGAGAGGAAAAAGCTCGGGATTAATCCAGGATGTTATCTGGTTATCGGCTAGAAGACTTTGGGTATGTGGCCCAACAGTCAGTTGCCTGCCGATAGAGTCACGGCACCAAATGATAGAGTTATTTCCAAAAGATGAAAAATATTAACAAAAGATGAGAAATATAAAATAAAAAGCGGCCTTTATTCTGAGAACACGGAGAGAGATGACCGGCAACCCCCACCGCTGGCGTCCGGCGATCTTTCCGGCGGACACGCGGCGTGGGGGCCTGTAAATAACCTCGGTTTGGGGTGGAACCTAAGGCGGGCATTAGGGATACATAGGTAGCCCATTGGTCCTAGGTTTGGTGCCATATGTAAATTCCCAGGGGCGGGAAGATGGCATCACAGGTAACTTCCTAGGGGCAGGGCAAGATGGGGCTTCCTGCTTCCGGTTGTGGCTTTCCTGGCTACAGTGTCCTGCCTGGGCCAAAACCTTTCATGCCTAAAGAAAGTAATACTCATTGCAAGGTTAGGAGTAGCTCTGCCTTAACGCCCGACCTTTTTCTTCCTTAGTTTTTTCCCCTGAAGAGGAGAAGGGAGGCAATAATTATCTCCCCCCACCTTTTTTTTTCTGCAGAACTGACAACTTCTGAGACTTGTAGATCCTGTATGTTCCATCCTGCTCCCAAGTCTCCTTCCAGCCCCACACCCCTCAGGACCTCAGACCTGATCCAGGTCCCCGGTGGTGCTAAAGGGGGGCCAGGCCAGATTTCTCTTGAGGAGCACTGGTTCTTCACTCCAAACTGTCACTTATTGTCAGACACCCACAGTTTCCTCTGTCTACAAGGCTTAAGTCCCACCTACCCCGCCCCACCCACCCCACCTTCCTCTGTGCCTGCGCAGCCTCTGGCTGCTATGTGTGGGCGAGGGGTTTAGACAGAGAAAAATCGATTCTCTGCATGTCCCCGCAGATTTATTAAGTAAGGTGGTGACAGTGGGCTCCAGGCCGATCTTGTGGTCTCTGCTCCTGTTGGACCTCAGAGGCTGCTGTGTGTTGTATCGGTTATGACGTTAGTCTTGGCCTCTGCTGCAGTGTGATTAGAAGGCAGTGGTAGCCTATGATTTGTGTGTTCTGAAGAACACTCTGCTGTGATTGAACGTTCATGCATGCTTGCTGGCATGTGCGTGTGTTTGGTTTGATCTTGGCCTGTGGTGCGAGGGGATACAGGTCTCAAATTCCTCTGCTATTTTTAGGGGCCATATCAGCTCAGCTGTCCAGGAGTATGGGTGTGTGTCAGAAAGAAAGTGCCACCCTCCCTGTCCCTTGCCTCTTAACTCTCCAGCACTGCCTGCCCCTCATTACTTGCCCTCTTTCTACAAGTCTCCTCCTTCCCTGCCACATTCCTTGTCTCTCCACATACCTGGTACCCGCAGTCTTCAGGGCTCAGCTCTCCACTGGAGCGGCCAGGGTTGGGCAGCTGCGTTGGGAGGGGCCTGAGGAGAGGGAGGGGACGGGGCGGTGCTGCAGCCCGTGCTATTTTGAGCTGCTAACGGAGCAGCTGCAAAAGAAGACGCCTTGCTCTGGGCTGCTCCAGGCCAGGCCATGCGGGTGAGTGTTCCTCTGACCCCCCACACACCCCGGAAATGTCCCAGGGTTTTTCTAGTGTGTCCTCATTTAAGAAAGGAGGGGCCTTTGTTGTTTCCCTAGATGTGACTAAAGTAGGTGGGGAGGAAGGGGTGGGGCACCTGGGGCTCCTTTTAGTAGGAAGGGCATTGCTCAGCCCTGGCAGCCTCAAAACCCCTCAGAGGGAAGCGACATCTTGAGCCTGACTTTCGAGTTTAGAGGTTTGAAGTGGGCACTGTCTTCTAAACCTCGGGTCCTGGGACTGCATCTGCCACTCATAAGCTGAGATATCCTTCCTCACAAGCCATTGGTGCTTTGGAATGTGGTTCCATAGAACCTGGGTTTCTTCCAAAGCCTGGGACCCCAGCACCCCTGGCCTTTGTAGGACTTGTTCCTGCTTTGGGTTGCCGGTGTAACCCTCTCCCCTACTTCCTCCTGGCCGACGGGAGGAAAAGGATGACCTTTGGCATTGACAGAGACCTTCCTCACTGTTCCCAAGGGGAGACCCAGTATAGCTTCTTCCATTCCTGTGGCCACAACATTTGGAAGGGGCAGAGAGAGGGCATCCCAGGGGCTCCCAACTGTCTGTAAGACTCCTTTTTAGCAGACATTACTCTAAAGTAGTAAGTTTCTTTAAAAAGCAAGTGAGGAGAGACATAGTGGCCTCCCAGTCTATTCCATCACCCCAGCCTCCAAGAGTAGGGTTTTCAGTTGAGTCAGCAGTTGGCAGAGTGTGTGGGTTGGCCTATATCAGAAGTCTAAGATGTGCCCGTGAACACATTTGTATCTCTGTGCCCAGGGACTGCCCTGCCTGCCTCCAAGCTGGCACCATTGTTGAGGTGTGTGTGAGCAAATTGGGGGTGGGGCCAGAGGGAGCACCTCACCCTGAGAGGTGGGGCTTCCTGGCCTTCCTCCCCACCCCATCCTGCTCCCTGGGCCACCAGGACAAGGACCCTTACAGAGTCAGGGCCATACATGATTATAGCCAAGCAGATGGCAGAGTGCCTCGCAGAGGGCAGTGCATGTCTCCAGGGAGGGGAGACCTCCAGCAGGCCTAGCCGTTGGAGGAGGAAGCCCTGGGCCTTCTGCAACTGCAGTGGCAGCAGGAAGCCATTCCAGTGCACCTGCTTCCTCTGGGCTGGCCAGCAGTGACCGAGGGCACTCTGCTGCTTTCTGTTTTGCCTGGTGGGGGAGGATTTTGGTTGAAACGGGAACCAAAAAGGCCAGCGTGTCCCTGCCAAGCTCTTCTCCCCTCCTCTGACTGGCACCGTGGCCTTCGCATCATTCCCTGAAGACCTCCCCTTTCCCCTCCAACGGCTCAGGGTACAGTGTGCTCAGGTCATGGGTGGGGGGTGCACTGTCTGTGGAAACTCTTTCTACCCACATTATTGTTCTGGCAACTGATGTGTGAAAGACCCCATGTAGGTGAACAAAGGAGACTGGGGTAGACTGACCTCCTTCCCTTAGAGTGAGAGTACCAGATCTGCCCCTTGCTGCCATGAGGCCTTGGGAAAGTCACTTGATCTTCTAAACCTTCTGTTACTCATTTATAAAGTAGGACCCATAGTGGTGTCTGTTTCAGAGGTGTATTGTGAAAATCAATGGGATAATGCATATTATGATTCAGCACAGTGCCTGGTACATAGTAAATGTACAATAAACATGAACCGTTGGAGATAGGGGGTTAGTTCAGTGATACAATTTTTTTTTTTTTTTTTTTTTGAGACAGGGTCTCACTATGTAGCTCGGGCTGGCCTTGAATTCACTCTGTAGCCAAGGCTGGCCTCAAACTCACAGCAGCACTGCTGCCTCAGCCTCTCAAGTGCTAGGATCACAGGCGTGCACCACCATGCCCACCTCAGTGGTACAATTCTTTTTTGGATTTATTTTTTTTAAAAACAAGGTCTCCCTATGTAGTACAGGCTGCAAGCTGGCCTTTAACTCACTTATGTAGCCCAGGCTGGTCTCAAACTCGTGGTGATCTTCCTGCCTCAGCTTCCCTCATACTGGGATCACAGATGTGTGCCATCAATGCCCAGGTGGTGGTACAATTCTTACTGCCATACTCGTGGCCCTGGCTTCAGTCTCTAGCACTACAAAACAAATAACCCTGTTATTGTTAGTATTTCCATTACTACTTCTCCTCTCCTTTATTCCTTTCCCCACTATATTCCTTAAATAAATTAGTACCGTATTAGGTTGGACCTGACAGGAAAGGGGTCTCCCAAGAGCTGCTTTTAAGGCCTCAGAATCAAAATAGAGAATCTTCTGCGTCTCTCCTCTCAGTGAAAAGGCCCGAGTGTTGCCTTTATTGGCAAAGGGGAAAGCCTGAGAAGTCCTGGCCACAGGTGACATCTTGGTTCTAATCACTCTTAGGAGGCATGCAGCTTCCAGATGTCTGGTTTAGACTCTTGGGGTGTCAATGTATGTGGGCTGGGATGGAACTGAAGGGCTGCCCAGTGGGCTGAATTAAATTCTCCAGGGGATATTTGTGTCCCTGGTTCCCGTGGGAGGCACAGATGATGGTACCTTAGAGGAGGGTGGTTGGTGCTGATGCCACCATCCTGGCCCTGCGCCTTGAGTAACAGAAGCCTTCCGGGTAGATAGGTGATCCATCAGCTCATTTCTTAGATTTCTCCTCTTTAAGAACAAATGCTTCTAGCTATTATCCCCTTTACTTTTTCGTTGACTATTTAGCCGTCTCTGCAATAAAAACAAGCAGTAAATAACAAATGCAAAACAAAATAAATACCAAGTTTCTCTATTGTGTCTAATTCACACCGTTTACAAGATTATTATGATCACCATTTATATACTATTTAGATTCTAGGTTTTTTTAATTGATATTGTTATATGTGGCATTTTCCATATGATTTCACTGTCCACATATTTGTCAGTTTAAATAGCAGTGTAGCAATATGTTAGACCAAAGCTCAGTAGTTTACCTAACCAATAGCTGATTCTATGCACTTTTCGTTGTTTCCCAATTTGGGACAGTTATATGGGATGTAGCTATAAATATGTTTGCATGGGTGTACAGGTTTCTTGATTTTTTTTTTAATTATTTTTTTTAATCGGTACCGGGGATCAAACTCACAACTGCCTGCTTGCAAGGCAGGTGCTTATGCCGCTGAGCTAAATCCCCAGCCTTGGGTTTCTTTATTTTTTTAAGCCAACTGATTGGATACACATTCCTGACGATTGAATGACTGGACCAAGGAATGGTACATTTTACAGCTATTACTGCTCCACAAAGAGCTACTAAGCAATTCAGAGTGGCCCTGCCCTCCCCTAACCCCATGACATTGAGTTTAAATTTAAATTTAAAGATTACCCCTCCTTTGGTTGTAGCACTCTTCTGGGGATCAGGATAGGCAAGTGTTTTTCTCTCTAGTTTATCCTAGGGAAAGAGACCAGCTAGGGTTGAGGTTTGGGCAAAGAACCCCTGTTCTAGCCTTATTGTGCAGCAAACGTTTGTTAAGTGCCTACAGTAGGATGGTAAGGTGGTCTTGCCTGTGAGGAAATCATAGCCTGGGAATGACATAATCACCTGTACAGCTCACCAGGGTCCATCCTGTTTGGCAATCCCTGCTCTGCCTTACTAGTTGTGGGGCTCTGGGCATCTTACCCTCTCCATTCCATATCTAGGGAATAAGGATTAAATGAGTGACGGTATGTAGTGCCTGCCCCTGTGCCTGGCTCACAGGGAGTGCTGATTTCTCTTCTAGAGGTCAGAGGCACCACCAAGGGAAGAGTTGGCCAGAGCCCCAGAGTGCCAGGGTCATGGTGAGGTCTCCCTTTGCAAGTCTAGAAACTCAGTTTGGAAAAGTTGGTCACTGGTGAAGCACCACACTGTCAGCCCATGCTTTGGCTCACCCTGGATTTCGTGGACCTCAATGCTAATGAAATGTATTTATCAGATTTGCCTACTAAGGGTAACTTGGCCTGTGGTGCTTGATTATCATATCAGAAAAGGTAGGCTGAAAAAAAAAGAGAAGAGGAGAGGAGAGGAGAGAAGAGGAGAGGAGAGGAGAAAGGAAAGGAAAGCGAAGGGAAGGGAAGGGAGGGAAAGGTGGGCTGTTAAGGAAGCAACACAGGCCTTGGAGTCAGACCAACTTACATTCAAATCCAAATTCACTGCTGACTAGCTTCACGGCAAAATACCTTTCCTACTCTTTTTCCTCATCAGTAAGGTAGGAATACTAATAATTTCCATGTCCTGGGGATGGTTGTAATATTTATATTAGAAAATCTATGGTAAATACCCTGTAGAGGGCCCATCTCATTGCAGGCATTCTATTGCTAATAATTAACGTTGTTGAAAACGGCTGAATTTCTAGAGGAGGAACAGGGTTGGGGAAGAGAGGCCTTGGCTCATGGTACCCTCTCTTCACAGAGCCATTCGTTCCCAGCTTCAGAGATTGTGACAGAGAAATTGCCACTACCTCTTAGGCCCAAATTCCTTGCCTGTTTTGCATTGGATAAAGGTAGTTCTTGATCTTGAGTAAAACTTAGTTAAAATCCAGAGACAAGGAAGAAAGGGAAGATAATGTGAGCAATGCTGTACAAAAGGCATGGGGAGTTTCCTCTGGGAGAAACCCACACTTGGGTTCAGAGAGATGCACAAAGCAATACCTGATGCAGAGGAGTGGCCAATATCAGTGGTCTGTGTCCTTCTGGGCTGGAGGGGACCTGCTTGGACAAGTAGGAAACCTTGAACAGGAGATCAACAGCAAGTGAGTTAATCCAGCAAGCCAACCTCAAGTCTCTGAAGTTACTACATAGTAAGACAGAACTCAACAAAGCCACTGAAAAATATTTGAGGGCTGGGGGCGGAGGGGGGGGCTGGCTCAGTGGTAAAAAGCTGGGCTAGCACAGATGAGACCATTGGTTTGATCTCTAGCACTGAAAAAAAAAAAATTGAAAACCAAAAAACTTCTCTAATTCTTGACTAGTTGCCCATTATAAACAGTTATAAAGGGGCTGGGGATTTAGCTCAGCGGCATAAGCGCCTGCCTTGAAAGCAGGCAGTCGTGAGTTCGATCCCTGGTACCGATAAAAAGGAAAAAGACAAAAAAAAAAAAAAAAAAATTAAACAGTTATAAGGACAGATAGGTTGTTAAATTCCACTGAATTGAACTGATTCTTTGGATGACACCTTTGCTTGGCCTGGGGACAATTCTGACTGCTGATTTTCAGGAAGACCAGACGTGCCTTCTCAGCCATGGGGGAGGTTCTCCAGGCTCTCGCCCAATTACCATCGGGTAATTGTGAGTTGTAGATGGGAGGAAGAGTTGCCAGGTTCCTGGAGCAGTTTCCTTGCTCTTCCTCCTGGGTATCAGGGACTCCAGTGGCTCTCCCCACCCAGACTCCCAGGTCCCGACATGGAAAGGACCTTAGCCATGATCTAAACAAGTCAGTCTCTTGATTCTCCAGCTAGGCCAGCAGCTGTGGAATGGCCAGAGGGCACACATCTTCCACTGGTAGAAAGTTCTTTGTTCTGTACCCACCTTCCCTTCCTTTTCTTCTGTTTATTCTTCACTCCTTGTATGACCTTTTGAGTTTTGTTTTGCTTTTTTTTTTTTTTTTTTTTTTTTTGTCTTGTTGACCTTTTGAGTTTTGTAATCCCTGCTTCTCCGTTCCATCCCTCCTTCCCTCTTGTTGCCCACAGCATCTGTCCTGGCAGGTCCTGGCCTTTAGGAAGACATCGAGGCCCTGAGAGACCCTGCCCCTACTTCTTCCTTGACCCAGGTGCAGGCTGCCTTCAGCACCATGGCCTTTTCGTCAAGGTTCGCCTTCTGGGAGCAAAAGGAAAGTTGGATTTCTAAGTCTTTTTCCTGTGTGCTTGGCATGGTGTGTCTGCAGGCAACAGGCTGGCTTAAGGCATAGAGGGCTTTGGGAGCTAGAAAATTAGAGCATGCATCTGCATTTAGGGGTATGAGGAGGATGACCTGGGGACTGGGACCTCTCTTGTCTTGATGGGCTCCTGCACTGAGTCCTCTGCCTTCTCTGAGCTCCACCTCTAGTAAGCTGAGCTGCCTTTTGTCCCACTAGTGCCCCTCCAACTTAACCCCCACACTGGTGTTACTCAGATTCACCCCTGGGACTGTGCACCCTATGCTGTGGAGGGGCTGCTGAGAAAGGCTTGACTCTGAGGCCTCTGGAGTCTCTTGTAGTCTGGGGACTGAAGTGGATAGGAGAAAGAGCCTGAGAGGGGGGAATCAGGCCAATTGGTACCTGGTTCAGAGAGTGATTCAGGCTGCCGCAGACCTGGGCGTGCCTTTGTGTGTGCGCACAGTCCCCAGCTGGGCAATGACCTACAGCAGCCAGGGGCCTTTCGGTTGGGGGAGGGTGCGGTGAGTCAGCCTGAGGCTAAATCCAGAACTGAGCTCAAAGCTGGTCCCAGCGTCCTAGACACTTGGGAGCAACCAGTGTTTTCTCCAATGCTTCACCTCGGACCAAACGTTTGAGATCCCAGACCTAAGTCACTAGAGGAAGGACAGATTTGGAGCTGGTGAAGGACACAGAATTAACGGGAATCTGGGCCATGCATGAACTCGAGCTAACAGCACTGCTTATAGTAATGAGTGAGTGTGTGTACGCGTGTGGTGTGTAGACTCTTGCTGCCCTCTAACCTGTGTGCAGGAATGTGGGCAGTTGTGCACGGTGTGACCCCTGGGACAGGGTGACGGTCCTTAGTGGGAGCAGCAAGTGATGAGCTAGCCATTCTTTGTTCCCTCTCTACCAGCCCCCTCCTTTCCTTTTCACAGCACCAACCCCAATTTCTAAAGTGGTGGGATCCTCTGAACTAACTTTGAAACTTGAGTTCCTCGACCTTAATTCTGTGGTCAGGATTCAGCTTTAAAATTGCAACAGCCATCAGGCTAACTGTAGTTCAGAATTGACCAGGGAGCTAAGTGTGTGGTTGTACACACCTATAATCTCAGCACTCAGGAAACTAAGGCAGGAGGATCACTGTGAGCTGGAGGCCAACCTAGGCTACCCAGTGGGTTCAAGGCCAGCTAAACTATGCAATGAGAACTCCCCCACCCCAAGTACAACAAAACAATTGCCCAGGGACCTTGTTTAGAAACGGAGAGTCCCTTAAGCAGAGAATTGATTCTAGATCTTTCTCAGGATCTTTGCCATTAGGAAGCAAGGACTTTCCCCCAGGCTTCTATCCACGTTATTGAGGGAAAGAACATGCTGGAGGTGAGGAAGGGGTTGGTGACTGTGGAAAGGAGAAGAATTAAATCCCCTAGGACTGGAAAGATGCTGTGAGGCTAGGGGAGAAGAAGGCTGTCCAAAACTTGGGGCCCAGTCCCTCAGAGTCCCCCCTGAGTTAGCCTCTGAACTGAAAGAGCCTTCAAAACTTCCACATTGTCTGTCTTTCTTCCAGACAGTTGTGGTATTTGTTGTTTCCCCTGACTCTGCTCCTCTCCTCTGACCAGGTGGCTGCCTCCGAGCTCCAGCACAAACCCTGGCCAGAGTTGACAGAGCTCAAACATTTTTATCTCTTTGTACTATGATCCAGTCTTGGGGTTCCCTCCCTCGGCTGCATGGTTGGCAGTTTCGTGACCCTGAGATTAGAACATATGTGGCCTGAATCCCCATCTCTGCCTCACTTCCTGCCGCAAACCAGAATTTTGTGGTCTGGCAGAAAGGGCATTCTGCTGTGAGCACTAGAGGACTCCCACGGGATCTAGAAGCAAGACTACTGGGGACCACCCATTGAATTCTGTGGGCCCGGTTGGCACCCCAGCACTGGGTTAATCCCCTCTTCAGCCAGTAGGTCAGGAGCCTTTTGTTCAAACCACTACCTGTCTGAGCCAGGAATGATTCTTGTAGTTTAGCATAAGTTGAGTTAGAATTTTTCTATATACTACGCAAAACCAAGACCACAATATCACTAGTGAGGAAGTAGACCTCTTCAGACAGCCCCAGTGGACATGGTAGCTGGTCACTGAGCACTAAGTTGCTGACTTTTACCTCCATAGAGACTCTTCATTTTTGAGTTGTCCCTGGACAGTTTTGACCCCTGGAAAGGAAATCTGTTGTCTAGGTCCCTGGCCTCAGTACCACTGAAAACTCAAGTTCTGTCTCCTAGGGAAAGAGAAGTCCCCAGAATGTTTTCTTCCTGGGCTTTTAGTTCTGGGTCTCCCAGGCCTGACCTGCCAGTGACTTCTATGTCTACTCCCTCAGGTTAAAGAGGAGGACAAAACTCTGCCAAAGCCTGGCCCTCCTGCCAAGGAGGAAGGGGCTGTAAGTGCTTCTACAAGACCTCCTGTGTGTATGTATGTCTGGTGGGTTGACCTTACCCTTCCTTGCCAGCCCTAGACTAGCTTGTGAGCAGTTCCATGGAGAAGGTAGGGACCCTGGGGCCCCTTCCTAGTGTGGCATATAGTACAGTGTGTGTGATATCAGCCTGGGGTGTATGAAAAAGGTGGGAAAGCCAGATACTTAGGCCGTGCCACTCTAACCTCCCTCCATCCTCCTATTGTTGCTTCCTTTAGTTCTGGTTTGCCAGATCTTTTTGGCTGGAGGGGCTTAGTTGGGCAAACGCTCCAGTCAGGGAGTATTGAAACGTATGCTTAGCTTTTGGGCCTCTTCAGCCTGTTCCGGGTAGCACAGAACAAGGGCACAGAGGGATTTCACTGCAGCTGCTGCTGTCTCTTCCAAGACCCCGTCAGCTGCTTGATGCAGCAACTTTTGAGTCTGGCTTCAGCTGCCCACTGCTCCCAGCCTCCACTGCCTTGGGCTGGGGACCCTAAATAAAGCTGGATTCTTCTAAGGCAAGAGAAGACAGACAGGTCCTGCGTAGCCATGTCCAGAGTGAGAAGTGGGCTACAGT
The DNA here is from genome assembly GCF_034190915.1 of Cavia porcellus. Lineage (NCBI taxonomy): Eukaryota > Metazoa > Chordata > Mammalia > Rodentia > Caviidae > Cavia > Cavia porcellus. The sequence goes on from NW_026947489.1 coordinate 79,715,276, forward strand.
TCATGCAGAGACAAAAGTGCTCATGGCTTTGAGGCAATCTGGATCACAGAACAGATCCATGCTTCATTACCCCAGATGCTAGCTGTCCTGGCTGCCCCTACTTCCTTGGACAATTCAATTAGCCGGGCAGTGTGACTTCTTCTGGATCTGTAAACAGCCTGTGATTTCAAAAGGGTATGTTTGAGTTGCATGAAACAGGAGCCTCAGAGTAGCCCAAGTATTGTGTTCTGTTGTTTTCTTTTTTTTTTTTTTTGATGTGTGTGTATGTGTGTGTGTGAGAAAATTGCATGTAAAGTACTTAGAAGAGTGCTTCGCATACAGAAGTATGACTGTTACCAATTATTATGTTGCCATCATCCTCAGTTAGGGGACTGGCAAGAAAGCCAGAAGAGGGGAAGGGAGGGAGTAGGATCCAGTAATTAGGGCCACTGGCCAGCTCTGCAGTAACCTGGCACACTACTGAGCACTCTCACTTAAGAGATTAAAGAGGAGCCGCCTTCAAGCCCTCCCTCTCCACCCCTGATGCAGAGCCTCCTTATGGCTAAAGCTTGGACTAAAGCCTTTGGCTCAGCTCAGGAAGTGGGGCAACCTCTCCAAGTGGCAACCAGAGGCAGTAGCACCCACTGCCACTCTGAGCATCTTCCTGCATGTAACAGGCATGGCAGCCAGGCTTTCCTGGATTGCAGTACTTTAGTGTACTCAAGAGCCACAGTCATGGTTTGGGGGATTGTGGGCTACAGCCTAGCTCCTTAGTGAGAGAATACTACCTGGCTAGCAAGGAGCCCCTGGTTGATCTTGCGCTCCCCAAGTATTGAGCTGGCTTTGCAGGAAACTGTCCTGCCATTAGCCAGTGTGGCCCTGCCAGTGGCCCAGATGAGTGTGGGGAGGGTGAGTGCCCCAGGTGGGGTATTTCAGCATTTTCTACTTGACTTCTGGGTACCCAGAAGCTTGGAGACTGGATGAGCTATAGTCTCCACTAGGGCAGAGTGGGGCTGAATACTTAACACTTAGTGGGTCACAGCTGCCTCGCCTTCTCCTACCCTTCCATACATGTTCTCTGGTAGTTGGGAGAAGAGTTGCAGAGAATGGCAGAAAGGAAGCTGTAGTAGATGCTTCCTGAGCCACTACTGGGTCTCTGCAGCCCTCAACAGTATGGATGAGGGGGTACACAGTAGCTGCAGGCCAGAAGAGCTGGGGTGTTGATGGTTAGAGTTTGACGTGCTTTGGAGCCAGGAGAGCATTGGTCTGTTCTATCTGCAAGATGGCCTGGCCCTGGATCTGATGGCTAGAAAACTAGGTGTTGGAGGGAACTAGAACTACTGAGTCAGGAAGCCTGGAGTTAGGCCTGGAATGGGTAGTAGAACTGGCTGTTGACCTCTTCACATTCCATCTCTGCTATGTGCAAAATGTGAGGGAATGAGGTTTGGCTTGCCAGGGTCCTGGTTGCTATCCTGCCATAAAGCCAGTAACTCTGGGGTACTCACAGCCTCTGGGCCCTGTGTTTCAGCACCTCCCAGTTCTGTGCTCAGCTTGGAGGTAGGTAGCAGGTGACAGCTGTACCTGATTGAGCTGTGAGGGAAAGAGAAGCCAAACTCTCCAATGCCATTGTCCTATCTGGAAGATGGAGAGAGGAGTTCCAGGGGTAGCCTCTTAGAGCTGTGTGTTGTTTGCCGGGTGAATGGAAGATCTGTCCCAGGCCTGAGGTCACTCCTTTACTTTCTTTGCATGGGGTGGGCAGGGATGGATGTGGGGTGGATGCTGATGTCTCCCTGTATTTATGTGACTATAGCTAGAAGGCAGCTGTAAGGACGGTGGTGGTCCACCTAGGAGTCCTCAGCCTGCCACCAGCCCCGTACCCTCAGAGACCTCCCAGACAGCCAAGAGTCCTGCACCCACACCTGCCATGAATGGCCTGCAGGCTGCCTCAGCAGAAGGCCACAGTGAGGAGACCCAGGGCCTGTCCCGGAAGCGGGTGGCGAACGCAGTAAGGAAGGTAGTGAGCAAGGTCCTGCCTGGTGAGGAGACTGGGAGTGCCAAAGAGCCTCCAGGCCGAGGGGTCAAGTCTCCTGAGCACCCAGCTAGAGGCAAGAGGGGAGAAAAGGCAGCCTCTGGTTTCAAGCCACCGCCTCCTCCTCCACTTCCTCCTACCCTGCCAAAGCCTGAAGCAAAGAAGGAGACAACCAAGGATGAACTGTCTGTGGGCCTGCGGAGTTTAATGTCTCGGGGCCGAGGCAAGGATCACAAGCCTCATGGCAAGCAGACTCCTGGGAAGGGGGAGAAGCCTTCCAGCCAGGAGCCAGGCCTCTTGAAACCAGGCTCCTCACACATGGACTCCCCAAAGAAAGCAGGCTCTCCGGTCAAGCCTGAAAACCCAGAGAAACAGTGTTCCCCAGCCCCACCACAAGAACTGGCAGACCCAGGCTCCACTGGCCCGAAGTCGAACCTCACTGGAGAGCAGCAGGCCAAGTCACCAGCCCCTGGCGTGCAGCAGGAGGTATCTGTGTGTGCCACTAACTTCCCATGCCCGTTCTCGCTTGAGGGCCAGGCACTGTTATAGCAAGCTTCCCCGAGCCTCAGAGAGCCCTGCATGACAGGTTGGGTGACATCCACATGTCCATGCAGGGTCTGCATGGCTTTCCTTGAACAAGTATGAGAACCTGTGATACCCTGAGCTCTGGCAGCTGGGGTGGGAACTGCTAACCAGCATGCTACAGGCCTTGCCGTGGGAGTCAGGTCTGGGTGCCCAGCCACAGGGGTCAGCTTGAGGCCTCAGATCCCACACCAACGACTGGATTCTTAGCAGGTTAGTACTAGGTGGAAATGCAGTGTTCTCTCAAATTGGGCGGCCTGGGCTCACATCCCTAGCCACTTAGTCAGTTTGGACTTCAGAAATGTGCTCTCCTCAAGCCCCTGTCCATCAAGTCGAGAGAATAAAAATCTCTTCATTAAAGCCCAAGTGGCCAGAATTATTTTGGAAATTAGTAATTTTTCGTTTTGGAATGTGTCATACAGTATACATAATAGGCAACAACCTGTAACAAACATGAACATTTCCAAAGGAAACCCATGAATATTGATTTGCATTGCAGGAGCACAGAGGGTCAACAAATTTCACTACCAGAGTGGCTAAGATGGGGGCTGGGGATTTAGCTCAGTGGCATAAGCACCTGCCTTACAAGCATGCAGTCATGATTTTGATCCCCTGTACCAAAAAAAAAAATGTAGCAAAAAAAAAAAAAAAAAACCAGAATGGTTAAGAAAAATCTTATTTGAGAGGTACTTTTGGATACTGGAATTGAAATTGAGGGCCAGAACTTGCTTTAGGAGTTTCTGGGGGTAAATGACATAGGTATGTGCCCATGCTACCCTTGGCACAGGCTGCCTGTGCACTATAGTGTTGATAACAGTTGCTGTTAATGCCACCGTGGCCTGAAGGGCTCCTCTGGTAGCAAGACTGAAGGAGCCCTGTGCCCAGGTGGCAAATGTGTATAATCAGCCCTCTTGGATCTGACTATACCTCACATTCCCAGGAAGTGCCCTGTGAGTGGAGCAGGAGGCTGAGAGGTAGGGGAAGGGTCATGGAAAGTCAGCCTCGCCCCTTCCCCTGGGAAGGTGATGCTTTCATGGCTGGTCCTTGCGTTGGAGATGATTCTTTTCAAGCTTCCTTATTCTGTGGACCCTCCTGAGGTCTCACAGGGCATTGGGGAGTACGTCCTTGTGCTGCTACTGGCTCCTTGCAGTTGGGAGGAGCCAGTAAAAGCACAGAGAGAAGAGGAATCAGGAGAATGCTGGGAGCACAGCCTCAGGGTCCTCAAAGCCTTGGCTACCGCCTCCTCCTGGGACATGAGGTTTCTGGAGGGCCCCTTGCTCTCATTCTTCCTGGGCATGGCAGGACTTAAAGAAAAGCCAGCTGCAGCCTCCCTCACCTTCCTGGCCCATTCGGGAAACCAGGGCAGCAGCTGTTCCTGGCACACAGGGAGTAGGCAGGAACATTCTGACCCAGTGGGCAGAGCAGGAGCTAAACTCCACTCCCTCAGGACACATTTTAGGTGGGAAGCATCATGTGCCTCTCCTGGGTTGCTGTCCTTCCTCTCTGGCTTCTTGCCTCTCTGTCTCTCCTTAGAGTGGGATTGGGAGCTCAGATATGTCTTGACCTGGAGTTCAGTCACATGTCACCTGGGCTGGGTCAGGAGCCAGAAAGGGGCGTAACAGAGCCATGTGTTTGTAGTAATGGTTGGGACAATGGAAAGAAAGAATACAACCTCTTGCAGGCACCTGTTCTTTTTATCGTTTGGTAGTTTAAAAATTTATATTGGTGTTCGGCTTGTCCCTCTGACCTACTCCTCTTCCACATTGGATCCCAGTGGCTTCCTGGGCTAGGAGCTTGGCTTGCAGTGTCTCCCCCTCCCTTCCACTAGGGCCAGGACTAATAGTGGTTTAACCTTTAGACAGGAGCTGCCTCCGAGGTCCAGCTGAGCTCCACAGAGGAGGCCCACCAGCGACTTGAGAGGATCTTCACAGCTCCTGTAATGCCACCTCTCTTGTGATTGGGTCCCCAGTCCCTAGCCCTCCTCTTTCTCAAACGGGCAGTCAGACTGTGCATCTGTGTGTAGCTGCCTCACTGTGGAAAGGAGGGCCCCTGGCAGCCCTCTCTGGCTCCACCTGAAGAAATGAGACGAGGATCCTGGAGGAGTGTGGCCATGCCCATGGCTAGGAAATCTGGTCCTCTTCTGCCCTGTTCTTCTGCCTTGAGGAGGTTTTGCTGTAGGGCCTGGGGCCCTACAGGGGTGGGGGAAGGGTGGCGTGGCAGGGAGTTGACAGTCCCACTCTTGATCCCCAGCTCTCGTTACTCATTTCTACCAAGCCGCATCCAAGGCCTGAGCCGGAAAGGCCTTTAAGCTTTAAGGGTTTTAAGTAACTGGACAGAGACAGAGAGGTCAAAGCTAATCCCAAGGTCTGCCACAGTGCTCTACCTGCCGGGCAGTTGGCAGTTGACCTCCAGGCTGGACTTGGATGGGGCAGCACCTCTGCTCGCCACGTGCGTGCCGGGGAGTGGGAGAAGTGAAGCACGGGTGTAGTAGGGGAGGGGAAGAGGTCTTAGGTTTGGGCTGCCCATAGCCTCATTCTGTGAGAGGTCTGTGGTGACAGACAGCTCTGAAAGAGCACAGGGAGTGGCCCTCTGGGGTTTGTGTTTGGAGGTGGAAGACAGCTCTCTGCTGGAATCTGATGGCACAAAGGGAAGTGGGTTGAAGAATGTCCTAGAGGTAAAGCAGGAGGGTCCCAAAGCCCAGGCTCTGGTGGTGGTGAGATAGCGTGGCCTGGCAGACGTGGAACAGGGAGCCTAATTCAGCCTGGAGCTAAACTTCTCTAACCTCCACTCTGCACCTTGGGCAACTGCAAAGTGCTAGCCCATTGTCGCATGGGTGCTTGTTAAAGGGACCGTGCCAGAGCTCTGCTTGTCTTCACCCCTCTTCTTTTCTCTCTCTTTTCCACTTGCCGCTGGTAGCTGGACCCTGAGGCCGCCTCTCCTGCCCTCAGCCAGGTAGGGTGCTCCTGCCCTCCTCAGGAGCCCTCCACTTCCTCCGGTGACTGCCCACCACCCTTGGCCTGTACCTGGGCTGACATCTGTGCTCGGGCCTCTTGCTGGAGTGTAAGGCCTCTTTTCTCCTTAGCTCCTACCTTGTGTTGGGGTGGAGGGACCCCGGGGTAGGCAGTGCCAGGACCTAAGATGGTGTGGTTCTGTGCCAGACCCTTGGGCATCACCAATCAAGATTGGCCTCTGTGGCACTCAGTTCTTAGTTACTGAAGCCTAAGGGCCAATCGAAGTCTAGGTGTTTCAGCCCGCCTCACTCTGGATAGAGACAACCCGAAAGGCTGATTCCCTATCCGAGACCTGAGACAAGACAGCCTCTGTCTCCACCTCCTGGCCAGCGTGGGATTAGCTCAAAAAACAGTGAGCATGCCTATTCAAGACTAAGATTTCACCTGCCTCAGTGTCATTTGAAAAATAATTAATAATTTTTATAAAGTTACTTTTCTTCAGATATAAAAAACTGGCCTTTTAAAGTATCCTTACCATAACAAATCAAAACAATCACTGACAGCAGGTTAGAGGTGGTAGCACATACCTATAATCCCAGAACTCAGAAGGCTGAGGAAGGAAGATCACAGTGAGTTTGAGACCAGCCTGAACTACACAGTGAAACCTTGTCTCAAAAAAACAAAAACAAGCAAAACACTGGCAGCTACTAGACTGAAGGATAATTTCCCTGGTTTGTGGCAGCCAGAGATCTAGGAGGCACTGGTGTGGCCTAGCCCTCTCATTCCATAGCTATGCGAAGGGCTGTCCAAAGCCAGAATTTAGTCTGGGAACAAGACCCCAGCTCATCTTTCAACTCTAAGAACTGTGACAAACAACATAAACTACTTGCTGTGTGCTCTTATCTTTTCCTGATCCCTCACCAGGGTATCAGTGGCCCAGGGCAGTAACTGCCCTTGGCTTTGGGTCTCATGAAGAAGGGGCACCTTGCGTGAAGGACTCTAGGAAACTATTTGTACCTCCCTCCCAGTTGGGAGCCTTCGGAGACTGTAGGACCAGTGCTAGCCTGAGGACTGGTCCCTGCTGCTGAGGTGACAAGTCCCCCTTCAGGGACCATTGGGTGACTTTGCTGCCATTTCACCCACAAACAACAAAGCAGCCTGGTCAGTCCGTGGGAGCTGGCCTTCCTATTATCCAATTCCTTCAGGCACAATTGCTTCACACCTCAGTGTTCTACTTAGGGGCACCAGGGTTGACACCTCCACACCCTGACAGTGCCTGTTCTTATTTCTGCGTGGCAACCACTTGCAGCCCTGGGGTTCCTGGCCCCTTCACATACATTCCTGTGGCCACACCTGTAGTATGTTAAGTCCTCCTTTGTGTTTGACCAAACTGCTGTTCCTCACCCACTACATCTCTGCCATGCTACCTCTTGCCTTTGTGTCATAATAACGTGTCCACTGGATCTGTGTAACTGCCCAAGCAGGGCCTTTGTTGATGGTGACATGGAGAAGGAGCAGGGAAACTGGCATGTGTACCTGGGCACTATGCCTTTAACTCGGTAGAGCTTCCTGTGGAGGCCAGACCATCCGAGGCCAGGGATCAGGACCTACCCATCATCCTCCTACAAAGTTCTAAGAGGACATGTTGTTCCTGAGTTCTGGAGGAAGTGGCCTTCCCCATCTCTGAACATGACAGAGCCCAAATGGTAGCCCAAGGTGTTGGGCTTGGGTTCAGGATACAAATCCCACAGGTTTGGCAGGGAGAGGGGGCCAGAAGGAACTCAGGGAGGTAGAACCTGATGACTTCCTCTCCCGGGGTCTGCTCACTCCTTGGCACATGCTTCCTGTGTTGCTGTCCCTCTCCTTTCGGACACTGGCATGCTCACTAGCCTCGGTGTCCCTGTCCTTAGAGCCCCTCAGAGCTACCGCTGCCTCCTGGCTTTTCTGTCCTCCTTCCCTGACACCCCTGATATCCCTATGTTCTGTGTCTGCTGCTTAACTCTTTCCCCTGCCCAGTGGCTCATCTCAATGTCCTTCTCTCGCTTGTCCCCTCTCTCCTGCGGACCTGGTCTCCGTCTTCTGGAGCAAGGGTCTGACTGTTCATTCTCGCACTCCCTGACAGGCCAAGACCGAAGAGCAGATCGCAGCTGAGGAGGCTTGGTATGAGACTGAGAAGGTGTGGCTGGTCCATAAAGATGGCTTCTCCCTGGGTGAGTTGGCAGGTTAGGTGCAGACATCTGGGACTCTTCAGAAGGAGCTCCGGGAGGACTGAGGGTTCAGGAGTGAGCAAAGAGAAACTGGTGATCCAGGGAGCGGAGGGTGGGACCAAAAAGGGCCCAGACAGAGTAACAGAGGCTTCCCAGTGCTGTGTCCAACTGTGTGTGCCTGCTCTGCAGCCAGCCAGCTCAAATCAGAGGAGCTCAGCTTACCTGAGGGGAAGGTGCGCGTGAAGCTAGACCATGACGGCGCCATCTTGGATGTTGACGAGGATGATGTAGAGAAGGTTAGCAGGAGGCTGCTGGGGGACTGGGAGGGCGGTGGGCAAGGCTGACCTGTGCTCTGTGGTGGCAACACGATCTGCTTCTTCATTGCCCCTCTGCTTGTCTTTCTGCCCAGGCTAATGCACCCTCCTGTGACCGGTTAGAAGATCTGGCCTCCCTGGTGTACCTCAATGAGCCCAGCGTCCTGCACACACTGCGCCAGCGCTATGGTGCTAGCCTGCTGCACACCTACGCTGGCCCCAGCCTGCTGGTCCTCAGCCCCCGAGGAGCCCCCTCTGTGTACTCAGAGAAGGTGCAGCTCCCTCTCGGCTACTGTGCTGCCTCAGGAATCCAGCCCCTCCTATCCACCCCATTTCCCCTGACTCGCTGCCTTTCCTCTTTGATGTCCACTGGTCTCTTGCCCAGCCCCATGGTTGACCTTCGGAGGAGTCATTTCAGGAGGTGGGGGTGATACAGAAGGAATTCCTGCTATCTTTAATGGAGTCCAGGACTTGGCTAGTACCTGCATTTGTATATATGGCTTTGGCCTTACAATCCTTGGCCATGCCAGAAGTGAAAGTTCAGAAAGATGTGGACCCTGGGCTAAGGGATGTCTAGGTAGGCCCAGCTAACAGCCTGCCCCTTCCCTCCAACCCTTTTCTGCTGAAGGTGATGCACATGTTCAAGGGGTGTCGGCGCGAGGACATGGCACCCCACATCTATGCTGTAGCTCAGACAGCATACAGGGCAATGTTGATGAGCCGCCAGGACCAGTCCATCATCCTCCTGGGCAGTAGTGGCAGTGGCAAGACCACTAGCTGCCAGCACCTAGTGCAATACCTGGCCACCATTGCAGGCACCAGTGGGAACAAGGTGTTTTCTGGTGAGACAGGAACGACTGGGAAAACTGAGAATGGGGTGGGAAGAGCAGGGCGGGGAGGAGGGTCCCTTCCTTGGTGCCCGCGCTGTTTCTCTCTGGCTGCTCTATCCCCTTGAAACCCATCTGGTTTCAAGTGGTTCTGGTCTAAGTGGCCCCAACCTTCATACTTCTGAAGCCCACGGTGGGGTGAGCTCCCTTGCTTTTCCTGATGTCCCTTGCGTCTGTATTCTGCAGCAGAGAAGTGGCAGGCGCTGTACACCCTCCTGGAAGCCTTTGGGAACAGCCCTACCATCATGAACGGCAGTGCCACCCGCTTCTCCCAGATCCTTTCCCTGGACTTTGACCAAGCTGGCCAGGTGGCCTCAGCGTCCATTCAGGTGAGAGAGTGTTGCCCAGGTATGAGATCAGTAGGAGATGTGCTGCTGATTTCGTACTCTAGAAACCAGTCTGTCCCTGGTGCCTCGCTGGCCTGAGATTATGTCCTGACCAAGGTACAGGCTGGCCTGGCCTGTGCTGCCTACAGCTGTCACCATTCTGCTCTCCAGGCCTCCCTTCCACGTCCTTTTTCCCTCCTGACCTAGGGGCTGTCACCACCTCACTACTGGTGTCACCACCTCACCACCTCACCACTTTCTGAGATCCTTCTTGGAAAGGGCCTTCTCATGGGGTGATTTTCCCTTGCAGAGGACAATGCAAGGCCCAGCCAATGTTAATCCCCTTCTGTGTTACATAGACTTTTTTTTACCACAAGCTCTCATTTCCCCAAGAAGGCTGATACCTGGGCTGCTCTTCTACTGGCTCTGGTTTCTGGCTCCTGCTTGATCCTGGGGGGGCCTGGCAATCGCTGAGTACCTTGCTGTAGAGCAGATGCAGCAGCTTGTTTCTGGGGCCTGGAGGATCCGGGGCCTGGAGGATCTGGGGCCTGGTTCTTGCTGCTAGTGTGGGTGGGAGGAATTTGACCCAGTGCTAGCTCCTTCCATATCTCATCTCATGCCACAGACAATGCTTCTGGAAAAGCTGCGTGTGGCCCGACGCCCAGCCAGTGAGGCCACATTCAACATCTTCTACTACCTGTTAGCCTGTGGAGACGGCACCCTCAGGTGAGGTGGGACAGAGGGTACAATGGGCTCTAGACTCCAGCCTGCCAACTGGGTTCCTAGACCTTGCCACCTGATACCCACTGTGCTGTGTGGTCATTGCTACTGTGTGCCAGGATTGGAGCTGAGCCCTGGGAATGGCAAGATGAGGGAGCCATAGGCCCTGACCACGAGGACTGCAGCCTTGCTGTTTGGAAGCAGCACAAATGGCTCGGTATTTCCAGGGACTTCCAGGGGTCTGCATTGCCCAGGAAGTCATGTCTTGGGAATAAAGCTTATGGGACAGAGGTGATATGAGACTTGCCTACAGTCACAGAGCCAGTGTGATGCTCAGGTGCTACTCAGTATAGCCCTCTCCAGTGTCCCAGCTGGCCTTCCCTGGTTACTCCTGCCGGGCTCTTCCCTTCAGATCTTCAGACTTACTGTCTGGTCATTGGACGAGCATAACCCATAAGACTGAGCCGGCCACTTGGGCACCATCCTCTATAGTTCTTCGCCAAACTGAGGCAGGCTATCTGGGTTCACTTGCCTTTCAGGCAGGATCCCTGCTTCTTTCTAGGGGTCTGACTGGATTCTCTCTCTAAGGTCTATCTGTGAGCTGTCCCGGGGAGGCTGAGGCTGGTGCTCTCTCCAGCAATCTAAGCTAGATAGGAAAGGTGACAGAGTGGCCTGACAATTGGAATGATAGGCAGATGGCACTTGGAGTCTGGAAACTTAGGAGCTGTTGTCTCCTGCCTGGGGTGTGTGTGTGTGTGTGTGTGTAAGGGGCTTCACCTGGGAATCGAGCTCCACACTCATGCCTTCTTTGCACCCTAGGACAGAGCTTCACTTGAACCATTTGGCAGAGAACAATGTGTTTGGGATTGTGCCACTGGCCAAGGTGAGGGGTCTCTGAGGACTGGGTTGGTAGCCCTGGACCTTGGAGATAGGAGAAGCCTCAGTTGGCATGTGGTGCCCCACAGGTGGCTCTACCCAAATTCCACCCTCCCTGAGGGTCCAGCTCTGTGGGGACATGGTGGGAGGGACAGACCCTCTTGAGTTCTGGAGCCACCATCTCTGTCTATCCCTGCAGCCTGAAGAGAAGCAGAAGGCAGCACAGCAGTTCAGTAAGCTGCAGACAGCCATGAAGGTCCTGGGCATCTCTTCCGATGAACAGAAGGCCTGCTGGCTCATCCTGGCTGCCATCTACCACCTGGGGGCTGCAGGAGCCACCAGAGGTAACCAGCAGCTGAGTCCCAACAACTTGCCTTATCAGGCAGGAGATCTTATAGGGACCCCTGCCATTCCTGGTTTGTTCCTGCCCTGCACAGACTTGACTGCTAACAGATAACCCTCTTTCACATGTGCCCCTTCTCACCCTCCTCATCAGAGCGAAGGCCAGAGAAGCATCTCTACCAGTGATGGCCTGAGGCCTGGCCTTAGCTGGCAGGACTGGGAGCTTGAGGAGTGGATGACTGGGGACGGAAGGCTGGGGCTCAGGGGAAGGGAAGGCACTCCCTCAGAGCAGCTGCTGGAATAACTCTTCTTCTTGTTCCCTTCCTGACAGAGGCCCTTGAGGAGCAAGCGGGTAACTGACCCTGACCCGCCTCGGGGTGTTGGGGGTGCCTCATGCTGTCTCGGTGCTTCCCTGGGCTCTCTCTGGGGGCTAGGCTCATTCTCTCATAGCACAGAGGACTGGTCTAGGGAGGAACCCCAGGGTTGATGGTGGAAGGGATGTCTGCTTGCTGCAGGGTTTCTGGGGTCTGCGGAATAGGTGCTTCTCCAGTGTGTTTTGCATCTGGATCCTGGGCCTCTTGGGATGCTGTCCCTGGAGCTTAGGTGGGGCAGGGTAGGCTGGCTTCCTGAGACTCCAGGAGACCAGTTTTTCTCCAGGTTTCTCTTGCAGTGATTTGATAGTCACTGCTCCTGCTCTTGCACATCAAGGTGGAGACCACCAGGGGGCAGTAGACACCTGTTGACAGCTGAGCTGCAGTTTCTGCACGTGGGCTGCAGGCTTGTAGATGGCTAGGGCTCAGTCTGCCACAGGAGAGCTGTTGTGTTCCTCAGAGATTGCATTGGAAGGCAGTGGTCTGAGCTCTTCTTCACCTTTCCTCCTGTAGTTTAGTGAAAGGCTCTGATGCTGGCTCTGAATAATGACTTGGCTTTGGCTATCTTCCAGTGGGATGGGAAGGGCCCCTGGCTGCACAGCAGAAGCAAGAAAGCACTGGTGGCTGTGGGTGCATGGAGGAACAGGCATCTGGGTTACGGGCCCCTTATGATCCCAGCACATGGACTGTGCCCAGAGGAAGCAGCCATATTCAGGCCACGTGGGCGGGAGAGTGGGCAGGCAGGCATATGGCTGTGTCTTGTAGGAAATTCTTTGATTCTGCGGATAGAGGTCCAGTTTGCCTCCAACCCTCCTCAGCTGTGACTGCAGGTGGCACACTCTGAGTGTTGAACGGTTGTTACCACCTCAGAGCTCCCGGTATTTTCCAGGGCTGTGTGTGTGTGCTTGTGCACACACACGCATGTATGCAATTCTGTGCACATATGTAGACACAGAACATCCTGGCAGGTTTCTTTCTGTGTTTGCCAATATGTTGACATCCACAGCATACCTCGTGTTGAGAGTGTGTATGCTTTTGTGTCTCCAGGGCTGAATGTGGCCTGCTCATCCTCATAAGTCCCACCCCCTACAGTCCCTCCCTGCAGGCCTGATGGCTCAATTGATGACTGTATGCTAACACACTGTTTTTCTTTGCATGCTGCATGCTGGTCCTTTGCCTTACAGAAGCTGCTGAAGGTAAAACCTTGTTTTCTTGTTAGCTTTCCCTAATTGCTGTGATTAGACACATGTTAGCTGAGGAGCATATGTCTGTGTGGGCAGTTCCTTTTCTCATGTGGCTTTGTTGCCTCTCCATTGTTGAGCCATCTAGGTATCTGGTTTCCCCTGGGGTAAGAGGAGGGTGGGGAGGGTCCTCATGCATCCAGGGAAGGAGCCGATGTCAGTACTCTGTTATGCAGAGTCTCCTGAAGACACACGCGTGGCTCCTGTGCTTATCCTGACTTTGTCCTTCCCCAGCCCAAGTCGGGGAATCCCTGAAGAGATTTTTGCAGCTGACTCAGTGCCCTCTGGTGGCAACCTCTGGAATTACTTCCTCTTTTAGGACCAGCTCATTGTTTTTGCCCCCAAAAGACCCAGATGCTGGCAGTTCCTGTCCCATCAAGTGCCTTTGGTATTATTAGGCCCAGTTTTTGCTTTCAGAAGATGGCCCATCTCTAAGCCTATGGGGATGAGGGATCCAAAAGGCGCAGTGATCATCAGTTGACCTAAGGAGAAACACTCAAGATGCCAGATCCCTTTTTTGCTTTTCAGCTGGCCGCAAGCAGTTTGCCCGCCATGAATGGGCCCAGAAGGCTGCATACCTTCTGGGCTGCAGCCTGGAGGAATTGTCCTCAGCTATTTTCAAGCATCAGCACAAGGGTGGCACCCTGCAGCGCTCCACCTCCTTCCGCCAAGGCCCTGAGGAGAGCAGCCTGGGAGATGGTACAGGTACCGTCGCCCCCTTTACTGGTGGATGTGATTAGGAGGCCTCATGTGGGTCTTGTTACCAATCTGGAGGTGGGAGGAACTGCTGGAGTGAATAGATAGCTCTGTTGGTGGGGGAGGCCCAGCCCTAGGGCTGCATGTTGACTGGCACAGGTACATAGGGATGGGCCATGGGACAGGAAATAGAGCTGATACCTTTGCCCTACAGGCCCCAAACTGAGTGCATTGGAGTACCTAGAGGGAATGGCATCTGGCCTCTACAGTGAGCTCTTTACCCTTCTCATCTCCCTGGTAAACAGGTGAGTGCCAGGCAGAGCCCAGGGACCCCCTATTTCCTCCTTTGGCAAAAGTGGGACTAATGCCTGTGTGGCTGTGTTGGCCGAGGTGAGGCAATCACCCACCAGCAGAAGGCTGCGAACAAAGTGGGCCATGAACAAGCCTCTGAATTAGCAGCGGCCTGGGCTCGTGGGCAGGGATGCGCATTTACTACATGTCAGGGACAGACCAGGGGGGCCCACGCTATGACCTGCTTCCTACCCCTGGCCAGCCCTGATCCAGCTTTTCCCTGTAAAGGGCTCTCAAGTCCACCCAACACTCGCTTTGCTCCATGATGATTGTGGATACTCCAGGCTTCCAGAACCCTGAGCAGGCTGGGTCTCCACGTGGAGCCTCCTTTGAGGAGCTGTGCCACAACTACACCCAGGACCGGCTGCAGAAGCTGTTTCACGAGCGCACCTTTGTGCAGGAGTTGGAAAGATACAAGGAGGTAGCTCCCACCTTGACCCTGGCCAAGCCCAACCCTGGCTTTACCTGCTGGCTGCTCCCTCCCAATTTTCTATTCCCTTTTTATCTCTGTCTTCCCCTGCTCTCTGGAGTGGGAATCTTGTCCTACCTCTTGATCTTGGATGCATTTCTTTTAAACAGTGGCAAAGTTTATCTGAAAAAAGTAAAAGTGAAGAGCAAGAGAGAAACTGACTCTGTGGAATGAGTTTAGGGCAAGTAAAAGAGGAAAAAGTAAGATAAAAGTACAGCCCAGAAAAAGTGGGGCGGGCTATCACGAGGAAAACCATGATAGCCTTGACTGCCTTCTTCCTAGCAGAGAATTTGCTTTCTACAAAGCTGATGGTGCATCAGGGTCCCCGGAACCTCTCCACACCCTCCTTCAAAGCGCCCCCTAGAGTCTGTGAATTGCCAGAGTGCAGTTCCTGCCTGCAGGTGTTGGGCCCAGCCTCCCCTCCTGCTGTCTTGCGCTCTGCTGACCTGTTAGGATGGTGGTTGAGTATTTAGGGCCCCTCTCTGAAAGGATGTCCCAGAAATCTTTCCTCACATGGAGATGAGTTGAATGAAGCAAGGGATGATATTTATCTTAGATGAGAGGAGACTCCTGAAGAACATGGCAGTTGTCTCCACGTTTCAGGGATGATGGTGTGAAGTTGAGAGTAGGCTTGTTCTGCGTTGCTTAATCAGCTGCTGCAGGAGGTTATAAAAATGTTAGCTCTCCAACAATACCGTGTCTTACCCTGGGGAAGTCATGAGCAGCTGGTCACTTCGGGCAGCGGAGGGGTGGAGGGATGGGAGGTTGGCCTGGCCTCCTCAGAAGGCTACACGTCCACACATGGCCCTGCACTCATTATTGGTCTGTTTTACTTCCCAGGAGAACATTGAGTTGGCCTTTGATGACTTGGACTCAACGACAGATGACTCCGTAGCTGCTGTGGACCAGGCTTCTCACCAGCCCCTGGTAGGAATGTCAGCAAGGTCTAGGCTAGCCTCGCCTGTCAGGTCCTTTCAGCTGCCACTGTGGGCTCCCAAGAGCCCCGCAGTCACACTCAGACACCAGCCTCTTCACCAGACATCGGTGTAGCTCTACCCCTCAGCACTCACAGCCTGTCCAGGAGGGTGGCCTTTTCTTCTGCCTGGTGCAGTGTCCCAGCCAGGCACTGTCAGCTGAGCTCAGGTTCTGTCCTGTGACTGGCACAGCCTTCAGTGTGACTGCCAGGGGTCCTGATATCAACTGCTTGGGGCCGAGAACCTGGACCCGTAGGTCACAGTCATTCCCTTCTGTTGACCCTAGTGTCAAGCGGTAAAATACCCTCCGGGACACTACCGAGGATGTGACCCTCACCGCTCAGCCTCGCAGGCAGGCTCTGTCATCCTTTGTGCTAGTATCCTGGGTGCCTTAGTGCTGGGGGCATTGGTTGGCCTGGTGAGCACTGTCTTCAATTAGCAGAACTGCATAAAGCACTTTAGTGGAGAATGACGTATCTGCTAAGTTCCCGAGCTTTGTCTTCTGCATTGATTCCTGCTTTGCTCTCCCGCTTCCTGGAGTAAGGCCCTGCTGAACTAGCACAAATGGGGCAATGAGCATCCTCCCAGAGACAAAATGCTTGAAGTATCCAAGTGCTGTGTCTCTCCAGGGAAGGTGGGTTTCCTTTTCTGAGCCCCTGGCTCCTGTGTTAGCTTCCCTTCAGAGCCTGCGCCATCCGCAGGAGATGGAGAGCAGTCATACATCTGACTCATGAACAACAGGAGGTCAGATGCATGTTGGGCTGGGGTTCTTCACTGTTTTCGAGGCCTTGGCATCGGGCAGTTGAACCTCTAAGTAAGAGGCCCCTCAGTGCCAGTCCCTGCTTGGTGGCTTTGTTACTCCTTCCTGCCATTCACCTCTAAGTACAAGTGCTACAGTAGTCCTCCAGCCCTTGGGCACATTCTGCTTCCTTCTGGTAATCATGCTGACTCCCTCGGCAGCTGTGGGGAAGAGATGTGGGCAGCTAGGGTTAAAGAGAAGGCCTAGAGCACTTTTCTCCTTTTCCTTATCTTCTATTCCTGAAGGCCAGGCCAGAATGGGGGGTGGGGATGGTTCAGTTCTTTCTATCTGAGGAAGACATGGGAGTTCCTTAGAAAAGGCACCTTCAGAGCCAAGCATAAGGGTGCACGCCTAAAATCCCAGCACTTGGGAGGCTGAGGCAGGAGAATTGCTGCAAGTTCAAGGCCAGCCTGGGCTATAAGTGAGTTCAAGGCCAGCCTGAACTACATAGTGAAACCTTCAAAAAGACAGACGGGCAGGCAGGAAGAAAAGGAAGAAAGGAAGAAGAAAGACACCTTCAGTGAGGCTAGATGTGCTCATAGACCTTGTTTGCTTGGCCTTCGTGGGATATTAGAAATCCGAAGTCAGTTTTCTACCTCTGTTGAAAACCCAGAAGGTTGCCATCCTTCCAGGACAGCAGGCAGCTGCAGCTGAGTGCTGGCAATCATTTCTTCAGTTGTGACACCAGCTTTCTGGTTTGCCCCAGCCTTCTCTTGTTTTGGCTACCTCGCCCGTAAAGTCACCTATCCCACACTTTGGTCCCTGAGTTTATACCCTGTGTGGATCCCATCTGCAGTAACCTGAGCCCTCTCTGTCTTCTCCCCTCTTGGGAACCAGTGGTCACCCCACCAGTCATCAATTATTGAGCAGTGCCTTTGGGCCATCCTCCGTGTTCAGGACTTTCCAGACTTCGTCCCATTTAATCTGCCAGGGAATATGACCCCTGTTGTCTTCAAGGGGCCAAGGGTGTGGAGACCTTGTGGGAATTGGGCTCAGGTAAGAAGCCTTCTGTCTTTGGTGCCTGTGAATCCAAGTCCAGAAAACATCTTTGTGCAGCTCTCCAGTGTCTTTCTGGGCCTTTCTTTCCCTGTGCCGCCCACCTCCTCCACAAGGCGGCAGCAGTGAGCACACAGCTGTGGGCTGTGCTGGGCTTGCACGTGGGCGTGTACAGCTGTTTGTAGTAAATGACTGAGAAATAAGGGCCTCAGCTCCATGTGGCATGGTGGAATTTGTTCCCTTCTCCATAGGTTCGCTCACTGGCCCATGCAGATGAGGCCAGGGGCCTGCTGTGGTTACTGGAAGAGGAAGCACTGGTGCCAGGAGCCACCGAGGATACCCTCCTTGAGCGCCTTTTCTCCTACTATGGCCCTCAGGAAGCTGACAAAAAAGGTAGGAGGCACCCCTGCAGGGTAGCTGCACTGCCTGCCTGTCAGCAGAGCCATCTGTATGGGTCCAGGTGGAACTCTGCTGCGTCCCTGGGCTTTGTGTCTGTCCCAGACAATCTGAACCTTGCTTCCCCCACCCTCAGGCCAAAGCCCACTCCTGCGCAGCAGCAGACCGCACCATTTTCTCCTGGGACACAGCCACAACACCAACTGGGTAGAGTACAATGTCGCTGGCTGGCTGAGCTACACCAAGCAGAACCCAGCCACCCAGAATGCCCCTCGGCTTCTGCAGGACTCCCAGAAGTAAGGATGGATACCACACCTTCTGCCCGCATCTTGTCCCTACACCTACTTCCCTGCATGTGTTTGAAGGGCTCCCTCACCAGCAGTGTAGATGGCTTCCGGTCCTTGAGAGGCGACAGAAGAGACCAGTTAGCCTTGAGAGCATGGGGATGACCTCCTGCAACAGAGGAGGGAGACAAACGTGGTTGGAGGCACCTGTAGTTTTCAGTTGGACAGCACCCCCAAACTTCAGAGAGGGCGGAAGTCTTATAAAACCTTCAGTCATATGAACCATGTCTGTCACCCATTCCATAGGTGATTATTGGACACCTAGTCTGTGACAAGGACATCTAGGGTCTTGGCAGATAGCAGGGTGTCTAATTCCCTACCTCTGGGGAGTGTACCTTCTAGCAGGGAGGAAAGAATAAACAGTAAATGTAGAAAGTAAATTATATGGTACAGTAGGAGATGTGGGGTGCATCTCTTCTGCCATACTGCAGACCCCTCTGCCTCCTTCCCTCCCTAGTCAAGGAAAACAGTGAGTGGCTTTCTTTTGTCTGCCCCTGGCTCACTCCTTGGCTTCTGCCTACCCTGGGTTTTCTTTTCTTACGGTTTGAAAGTCTCTCTCCAGTTTTTCTATAGGATGTGGACATGTGGCCCCAGCCCAAATAACCCAGGCCTCTGGCCACTGCCATCTAAGGGTCATTTGATGCCCTAAGACAGCCTCTCCTGTCCCATGAACGTGACTCCTATTCCTCCCTTGCTGTCCCACCGTTGCCAGAAAGATCATCAGCAACCTGTTTCTGGGCCGGGCGGGCAGTACCATGGTGCTCTCAGGATCCATTGCAGGCCTGGAAGGCGGCTCACAGCTGGCCCTACGCCGGGCTACTAGCATGCGGAAGACCTTTACCACGGGCATGGCAGCTGTGAAGAAGAAGTCTCTGTGCATCCAGATTAAGCTGCAGGTGGTGAGTGTTTGACCAGGCCCTGGGGCCTTTCTGGCTTCTGGCAGGCAGGCTAAGGCAGTTGACACATCGGTGCCTACCCAGCATTTGGTCCTGCCCCACTTACAGGAGGGTTGCCTGTAAGTGGCCAGCAGGCATGGGGAGGGCAGAGTGTTTAGGTTTCTCATGTTCTGGCTTGTAGTGGGATACCTGCTGGTCTGTGAGAAGTGGAGCTGCTGGCAACAGTCCCTGCTGTCCTGGGTAGGGGCCATTGGAGCCCCCTGAGAGTGGTTCCTTCCCTTTTGGCAGGATGCTCTCATTGATACCATCAAGAGGTCCAAGATGCATTTTGTGCACTGCT
Organism: Cavia porcellus; assembly: GCF_034190915.1. Classification (NCBI taxonomy): domain Eukaryota; kingdom Metazoa; phylum Chordata; class Mammalia; order Rodentia; family Caviidae; genus Cavia; species Cavia porcellus. Next base: position 79,734,362 of record NW_026947489.1, read on the forward strand.
TCCTGCCTGTGGCTGAGGGCTGGGCTGGGGAGCCCCGATCTGCCTCCTCCCGTCGTGTCAGCAGCAGCAGCGAGCTGGATCTTCCCCAGGCAGACCCCTGCGAGGCTGGGCTCCTACAGCTGGATGTGCCCCTGCTCCGTGCCCAGCTCCGGGGCTCCCGCTTACTTGATGCCATGCGCATGTACCGCCAAGGTGAGGTCCCTTCCCCTGCCTTGGCCCCAGAGCTCTTTCTCAGCGCTGACCCCTAGCCTGCCCTGCCTTCCAGATACCACCCTGGGGTTGGAAGGGTGCTGTTGCCTTCCTGCCTCAGGACTGGCCCCAAGTCGTCTTCTTCAGACTCCATTCTGTTGTGGTGCCTCCTCTCTGGAGTCACTCTTACTGCGTTCCCAGCCCAGTCTATTCTTATCCACCTGTAATCCCACTGTTTCTCTTTTCCTTCTGTATACAAGTCCTCTTCAACCCTTCGCTGTCCCAGTGCCACATCATTTGTTCCCACGATGTCTCCTGTCCTCATTACTAGTGCAGATAGGTCAGCTCTGCCCACAGCAGCAGGCCCAGTGTCCTCCGAGAGCCTTCTGCCCCACGTGAAACTAGGTACTAAATCTTTCTGAAGTATTAAAATTCCCGAGAAAGGTCAGACAGACCCTTTTCATGGGCCCATCTAGTGGAGGGGACAGAGATAGACAGTAGTGAGAGTGACCTTCCTTAGAGCATCACAGCACACCCGGTGCCATTCTTAACTTGTCCACACACTTCATACAGCAGCCTCACGAGGCAGGAACTGTGATCCCTTGATAAGGAGAGGGAGGCTGCCGAAGGCTAAGTAGTTTGCCCCAAGTCACACATCTCCTTAGTGGCCAAACCAGATTCCACCTAGGTAGCAGTGTGGCTACAGAGCCAGGCCCCGAAAGTTAGGTTTTGTTTGCCTGTGAAATTAGAAGTTGCCGGTTTTTGCTCTTTTTTTTTTTTTTTTTTTTTTCCTTAGCTAGACAAACAGGCAGGGTCCCACTCACCCACAGCCAGGTCCCCTAAGTTATCCCCATGGGTACCTTCACTTTTCCTTAGCAGCCAAAGCCAGGAAACAGGCTCCCTGCCCGGGTCTAAATAAATCATCGATCTGTCCCCACGTCTTGATATGGAGTTGGTGTTTATTATTTCAAAACCAGATTGTTACCGCTCTGAACCAAAATCAATGTGCTTTACTCAAACAAGCAGATCGATGAGGCCGGCAGCAGCAGGCCCCCCTCCCTTTCCCCGGCCCCCAGCCACCATCGATAGCGCTGATGATTAATTAAGATGCCAGGCGTCCAGACCCACTATCCTGGCCCATCAATTTAATTGCAATTCAGATACAATCAATAGCTCACTTTGTCTTGGCCCCTCAGCAGCCCCCGCCTCCTGTTTCAATTATCAGGCACATGCATCAGCCTCCTCTCCCAGTTGGAGGTTTTCCCAGAGCTGCTAGCGGGAGTGACAGCATGAGCCCCGGCTGGCCAGAGGAGCCCGGGTGTGAAGGCCAGCTCTGCCCTAGTGGCACCTCTGTGACCTTGGACCTCAGTTTCCTTGGCTGCAAGATGAGATAGATGGCTCTTTCTGGTTTAAAATTCTGTGATTCTGGCCAAGGATTTAGCTCAGTGATATAAGTGCCTGTTGGGAGTTCAATCCCCAGTACCAAATAATAATAATGATAATAATAATAATAATTATAATAATATTCTGTGATTCTGTATAAGTAGATCTCTTGATCTTCCATCATGGGCTTTGGTGAGATCTGGGTGATTTGGGACACCTGCTGGCCACCATTCTGACCTTGCTGCAAGCCAGAAAGCATCTTACCTTTCCCTGATCTCAAATCCAGGCATTCTTCAGGGAAAGAGATCTACAAGCTCTTGACTCAGGCTCAAGACCAGAGTTGGGGGCAAAGAGAGGCTCCCTTTCTGAAATCCTGCTCCTGTGCACAGAGGAAAGGCAAGGCATGTTTGATTGAGCTCTCACCAAGAGAACCAAGCTGTGATTCCCACTTATTTTCTCAGTGAGTCTCCATGATTACCTCGCAGGATAAGTCCTGGGGCTTCAAAGATAAAGAAAGTGGACTAGAGGTGCCATGATTAGCCCACAGTCACAGGATCATAAGACACAGGGCCAGGATTTCAAGGCCAGCCCTTGTGCTTTTTTTCTCAGTTGCAATTTGCCGTCCTGTTTTTCCTACTGAGTCCTCAAGGCGCAGTTCTCTCTGTGTTGTAGCAAGTAGAAGCCTAGAAAACATTCCAGGGTTTACCCCAACCTCTGTCCCCTGAGGCAGCCTGTGTCCTTTTAATCTTCTTGTCCCTCTGGCAAACAGCCCTGATGGTTCTCTGAGCCCCCTTTTCTTTGTCTGTCCTTTGTTCGCTGAGCCCCCCACCCTCACAGTGCCTTCCCCTTTATGTAAAACCTCACCACCACCACCACCCCACCCCCTACCCCCCACCCCACCCTCTATCCCCCACCACCACCACCCCCCCGCACTGGACACCAGTGACTATTTGGGTGTCCTGGGAACAGGTAAGGCATTGACCGACCTGGCTCTGGGCCACTCTCTCCAGGGTATCCTGACCACATGGTGTTCTCCGAGTTCCGCCGCCGCTTCGACGTCCTGGCCCCACACCTGACCAAGAAACATGGGCGCAACTACATCGTGGTAGATGAGAAGCGGGTAGGTGTGGATCCCCAGACCCCCTGCAGGCCCCTCACCCTCACTCAGAGCCCTTGGAACAACTACCCATTCTCATCCTCCCCTAGAGATGGGGGCTGGACAGAGATGCCACACTGCCAGTGTGGCAGAGGGAGCCTAGGGCATGGACTGTAGGAGCTGGAGAGGAGCTACCCTCTTTGGAGGCTGGAGCTGGGAATGTCTGGTGAGCCTGACACTGATCCAAGAACAAATAGGGCCAAGGCTTCTCAGAACAAGGACTGATTAGGCTAGTGTCTTTGGACACTCCGCTGATGGCACCTGGGCCTCAGCATGGCCTCTAGCCTTGGCAGGATCTGGTTCCTGCGGTGGGAGGCTGTCCAGAGCTGGGGCAAGCACCCTTCCTGGGGCAAGGTTGAAAAGGCGAGACCTCCTAGGTGCTAGGGAAAATGTGAAGCCGCTGGGCCCTCGAGCAGCCTGGGTTGGTGAGTGCGTGACTGCCGAAACGGTATCCCTCTGTCATCTAGGCTGCCACCTCGACCCTTAGAGGCAGCTCCTCAGGCAGCCAAAGGGCTTTCTGAGCAGGTGCCCAGGTACCCAGCCTGACTTTGATGGCACATTGGACCTTAGGAGGCCCCCTAAAAGGAAGGGTGCTGCAGAATGAACAGGAAGCCTCAGAGTGGGGCCCCGCCTTTCCCTGTGTGTTCCCCTCCCCTCGCCCCTTGAGTCGTGACCCACGCTCATGGAGCCCTTAACAACCTCCTTTCCATTCTCAGGCCTGCCCGTGCTGCATGAGACCCTGGTGTGAACGTAGATGATCCTTCCACTTGCCCTTGACCTTCCTTCCAGCCCACTACTCACGTAGAGGGCTTGTCTCCTCCAGAAATGTTCCATCTCCAGAGTCTTCCATGGCCTCTTGTAGCCAGGCCTCCTGTCTGTGGGTCTCGCTCTTCTCAGGACACCTGCTCTTTGACTCCTTCAAGACCTCTAATTCCCAGACCCCACCCCATCCTCCCTACGCTATCGGTTCCTTCCTGACTGTGCGTCCTTTTCTGCTCAGCCTTCATCCTCCTTAGCTTTCCTGAACTTCCCACAGTACCTGCCTTGCCAGACTCTCACCCTAAAGGGCCTTTGGGTAGCTGCACCAAAGAAAAATGTATACATTATTATTGGTGTATGTGATTAATACATGAAATTTACATTTGTTTTGGGGGATTGGTACATATACATAGCATCCTAATAATTTTTTATCTTCCTTCCCCCCCTCTTCTGCTGATTCCCTCCCCTTACTCCAAAAAGTTTCCCTTTTTTTCCTGTTTAATTTCTTTATAATGGGGTTTCTGTGTCTGATTATTTCTTGATTTTTGGACTCCCACGGCCATGAGAGAAAATTAAGCAATGATTCAGACTTGAATCCCTGTAGGTTCATGCCTTCACCCTTAGGTGGGTTGTTGGGGTGACCCTGCAAAGCTTCAACAACTTCCATTCTTATCTGGCCCTGACCCCAAGCTTCTTCCCAGCAGATGACCTTGCCTCCAAGCTCCAGTAGAATCAGGGCTCCAGCTTCTTATATCATCTTCAAACTTCTCTTCTGCTGGTCCTCTTTTTGTCTGGCCCCTTCCTCTGTGCTTTGGAATCCATCCTTTCTGGTCCCCCAGAAACCTTTCCATTAGTATTAACTCTCTCTCATGTTTCAGCCTTCCTGGCTCTTCTGTCCATGGAGACTGTTCCACACGAAGCTTTGTGGAAGGAGCCCTCTGTCCAGTACCTCATGGTTGACTATGCCCTACCTCTCCCCTGCCCTGGCCCATCCAAGTAGTAATATCCCTTCTGGAACTGGTGTTCTCATATCCCTATTCCCTCTCGTTGCTAGTGGCCACTTTTCTATCCTGTCCCTTGCCTCCGCAGCAATATGTGACTTTCCTGATGGTTCCGTCCTTTTGAAACCTCATCTGTTCGCCTTCATCGCCTCTCCTGGTTTCTCTGTCTTTGTTGTCCCTCCCTCTGTGCTGTTCTGCCTCCACCTTCCCCTTTAGCACGGGTCTCTCTTTTCATTCTGCTCCTTGGCTCTGTTCTCTATCGACACCCTCCTCCTGGACAACCTCATTCACACCCATCGCCTCAATTACTGCATATATATTGATGACTCTCAGATCAATACCGCAGCCCAAGCTTCTCTCCGGAGTTCCAGACATCCATTTCCATCTGGCTGCTTTGTGGGCTTCCCTGCCTGTATCCCTGTTGTACCTCAAACTGGCATGTTCAAACCGAATCCTCTTTCCAAACCTTGCATTCCTTGTCTTGGGTACTAACATCATTACCTGTTGTGTATAAGTCAGAGGTAAGCGTTGGCTTAGATTTCTTCTTATCCTCTGCCTCCCATATTTGACAAGGTACTGTGCTCTTACCATCTCCTGTGTTCACCTTCTTCTTCCTTTTGGGTCAGGCATTAACCTCCTTTCTTATGGATTGCTGCCTAAAAGGGCCTCCATCCACCTTCCACCCATTTGGCAGTGACATCTCTACAGCAGGCAAGTCTGATCATGTCCCTGTCTGAGAAGACACTGCAGGGGTCTCCCAGGGCACTGCACACTTAACCTCCCATCTCCTCAGTGATTCCGTAGCACTTGGGTTTCCTCTGTGCACTCTGCCCCTGGGCCTTTGCTCATGCTGGTTATACTGCCTGAAATGCTTTCTCCCATCCTTTCTCTGGCTAATTCTTGCCTGTGTACAAATTCTCAGCCCAAACAGCACCTCTTCCAGGGTCCCTTTCATAGTCCCCCTTCCTGATTTAGATGCCTCCTTCTCTACATACTTCACAAATTCTCTGGTCTTGCTCTCTAGGAAGAGTTTCTTGCTCTTGTAGTATAACCTCGCTCTCACCAGAGTTAAACACAATGGCTGACACTGCAGAAACCCAGTAAAATAGCTTGAGAAATAAGTAATGAACTGCTTGGGAGGAGCAAGGGGAGGACCGAGTGACGAGATGGGGAGGTGCCGGGCATGCTCCCTGACTGAGCCCTCTCTTTGTAGGCAGTGGAGGAGTTGCTGGAGTCCTTGGACCTGGAGAAGAGCAGCTGGTGCATGGGCCTGAGCCGGGTGAGCTGGCCACGGGAGGGCGGTTGGGCCCGCACTTCCTAGTAGGTCTTGTGAGAGGGCTGTGGGACCTCCACATCCCTCTTTCTTGCCCAGTTTTCAGAAGTCTCTACCCCCCAACCCCACCCCAGCTACTCAGAGGCTGCGCTTCCTTGCAAGGGGCCCCTGCAGGGCCAGGAGCCAGGGTGTAGATGCTCAGGTGCAGCAAACTTCTGACTTTCCTGCCTTCTGGATGACTGACTTGTTCAGTGCTATGAACACCTGCGTGATGTCAGAAGGGAGTGGGTTGGAAGGTGGCCCGGAATTTGGCCTGAGTCCTGTGCGGGGAGGGTAGGCCGAAAGATCTGGGCTCAGAGGAGGTGGGCCCAGAAGGCAGGAAGGAGAGAGCACCTGTGGAGTTACCTGCAACTACCAGGATCCCAGGAAGGGCAAGTACCACCTGCCCGCAGGCTGAATTCCTCATCGGACTGGAACATGGTGTGTTAAAGGGAGGCCCACCCGGCCAGGTGCCGGGGTGTCACATTGCCCCATACCAGCGGCCTAGCCGCAGCCAGGGACCCCTGCACGCCTCATCCCAGAGGAGTTTGGACAGGTGGCAGCTGTGTGTATGTGCTCTGAGGCCTGGGTGAAGGGAGGACAGTGAAGAGCCAGAGAGGGCTTCCGGTCTGTCCTTGTCAGCAGAGAGGAAAGGAACTTTGGGCTCAGGGGCTCTTGAGAGGCTTGAGGGACTCTTGGAAAGAGGTGCTTGGACAAAGCTTGCGCGTTACTGGTCCCCTCTGGTCTCTGTCCCTCCTGGTGTCTGCCCTCTGTGTGGAGCATTTTGAATTAGGTTCAGTTCTCCTGCCCCTCCGCCCTGTGGCTCCCTCTCCCGCGGTCCCCACCCCCCTGTCTGTATCTTCTCATCTCTGTCCCTGCTGCCCTGGCTTTCCCTCTTTCTCTGGGCCCCAGCAGATCCTGCTGCTCTCTCTCCCTTGCTTTCTATTCTGTGTTTTTCTTGCTTCCTCTGTGTTCCGTGTCTGTTGTGGTCCCATCCTCTCCCAGTGTCATTTCCTGGCTTTAGTCTCTTCTCTGGTCCCTCCTTTCTCTTTGCCACACCCCCACCCTCACCTTTTCTTAGGACCCGCCAGCTGGGCTTCCTGTTGAGCCTGTCTGCCATCAGGGTCATTGCTTCAGCTCTTCCATGTCTCCTGGTTTACCAATCTTTACCCCAGGCTCCTGCCCATCTAGAAGGCTGACCTAGTGCTGGCTGGCATTGGGGGTGGTACCCCTACAAGCTGGTTCCCAGGTTCCCAAGCCTGTCTCGGGCAGGAGTGGACCTGTGTGAGCTGGCCCACTTCCAGAGGCTGTCTCAGACCTCTGTGCTCCTCAACTCTTTCAGATGCCCCACTGAAACAGGGGAGCCCCCAAGCCCACTTGTGCCCAAGGACAGGGCAGGGCATAAGGTTGGATGTTTGCTCATATCTAGCTGGGGAAAGAGTAAGCTGTGGTCTTGCAGGCTGTAGTTGGCACTGGCTGGCGTAGGGTGGGGAGGATCCCTATATGTGTTCGTTTATCACTGTGCTTTAGAGGAGAGGTCTCCACCTGAGCTCCCAGGACTCTGAGGTCTTGGATAAGGGCCAGGGAGTCTGAGAGCCCTCTGACGTTATAAAATCTGTATGAGTATTTTCTCCTAATACTCAAAAGTATTCAGTGTTCAGAAGAGTTCTGGATGGAGCTCACTGCCCGGGCCTCAAAACCATTCTTTTTCTGCTCCTTACATTTCGGGGCCTTTCTCTGCCCCTGCACCAGCATCTCCCTCCTGCCCTGGAAAGATGTGCTGACCAAGCATGTTTGTCTACAGGGGCCTTGCCTTCCCTTTCCTCACCCAGTGGAATTTCAGGCACACAGGAAATTGAAACTCGGGTCAAGCTTAAGACCCACGGGAGATCTTAGCCCTATCTGCAGGATTTGGGGAAGTTTCACAAAGGACTGAGCTAGCTTTTTACATGCTCAGCCTCGGGGGACAAGGCTTCTGTTGGCAGACACAGCTCTCTCAACAGAAAGTTGAGGCTCCCTCTCCATGTCTTCCCTGAAGCAGGTCTTGATGTACTCAGAGCCCAGAGGTGTCCTGAGTACATTTACGTAACCTGTGTTTCCTGTGAAGGTCATGTCTCTGGGGGCATATATCTACATGTTTCCCTTTGTCCTTTCACCTGACCATCCCGCCTGCCCTCTCCACCTCTTTTAATAGGGAACTTCTACTCAGCCCCAGCTCAGAGTGAGGCGGGGTGTGGGGGCACCCAGCTGTTCCTTGCTGGGCTGCCCTCCAGCCCCCAAACCTGTAGGACGGGTACCTTGATGGGGCCAACTCCCGCCCACCTTCCAGGAGAGAAGGTGAAACCTGGGTGTGTGGAGGGGTGGAGCACTGACACATGAAAGAGGAGGCTGGGTGCCCTGAAACCAATGAAACCAAGCAGGAGCTCCGCCCACCCTTTTTCCTCTCATGCTGCTTCCGGGATCCATTTCTCAAACCAAACGTCTTCCTCCTGTCCTCTTCACCTGACACCAGGCACCTGGAGCCAGAGGTTGGGCCCTGCAGTGGGGTGTGGCACAGGGGACATTGACGATGTTGCTGGTAGTCATGGGCAGGGGGCATCACATTTCTTGCTGGAGGCTACATCCTCTCTCTAGCCAGTGATTACTTCCTTTTTTCCTTAGGCCCAGGTGCCTTACGTTTGGCTTCCCTGCCTTTCATCCCTGTTTGAAGTTTGATTTCTTCCTTAATCCACCCCAAATCTCCCCATCCCAGCCTGGACTTTCCCTGTCGCCTCCTAGGGACTGTGCTTATTCCTCCCCTCCTTTCTTATATATATATATATATATATATATATATTTTTTTTTTTTTTTTTTTTTGTCTTTTTCATTTTTATCGGTATCGGGGATCGAACTCACGACCACCTGCTTGCAAGGCAGGTGCTTATGCCGCTGAGCTAAATCCCCAGCCCCCTCCCCTCCTTTTTGGACAAGTGGATTTTCAGGCTCTTCCCAAACCGAGGACCACACGGCAATGCTGCCTCCCTGTGCCAGTCGCTTGCCCCTCCTTCTCCACATCTTGCCTGCTTGTCCTCCCTTGAGCTGCCCGATCCAGTCTCTGGCCTTTACCTGTCTACTTCTCCCAACAGGTGTTCTTCCGAGCAGGGACATTAGCACGGCTGGAAGAGCAGCGGGATGAGCAAACCAGTAGGCACCTGACCCTGTTCCAGGCCGCCTGCAGGGGCTACCTTGCCCGCCAGCAGTTCAAGAAGAGAAAGGTGCTGTGCTAGGGACACCCCGGCCTATATGGGCATAGCTGAGTCCCTGGGGCAGGGAACATGCAGGGATTACAGGAAGTCTTATATCATCAGCTAGGGGAAAGGTGGTGGGAACCTCCCAGGAAAAGCACTGGTATGCCCAGCAGCAGGGCCATGCAGACTGTTGGGGGGGCTTTGTGGAGGGGTGGAGAGGAAGTGGGGCCCAGGCAAAGGTGGTCTCTGGATCACAGGCTGCTCCATGAAGATTAAGGAGCTGTGTCAGCGACTCTTTTTCTTATTAGCAAGTCCATAAAACAGCCAGCACTGCCGCCTCTTGTGTTTCAGCAAGATTAGGTTTTATAGCGCAGCTAGGCCAGGGTGCTAGAAATAATTAGGCAGCAAATAAAGCAGATGACATTATTCCTAATGATGGTGGAGGGCTTAGTGGCAGTGTGGTGCTCCTAGGACCACCCACCCCCTGAGGGGGGACAGGGAAAAGGAAGCAAGGTGGGACTTGGGAAGGTGTGACTCAGGGTCAGGAGGTCAGAGAAACAGGCCCAGGGCTTTGCTGGTGGCAGGCCTCCCCCTGGTGGGGAACTGAGAGCCCTGCCACATGCCATCCCCACTCTACTGCAGATTCAGGACCTAGCCATTCGCTGTGTGCAGAAGAACATCAAGAAGAACAAAGGGGTAAAAGATTGGCCCTGGTGGAAGCTGTTTACCACTGTGCGGCCCCTCATTGAAGTACAGCTGTCGGAGGAACAGATCCGCAACAAAGATGTACGTGACCACCTGGGGCAGCCAGGTCCCCAGGAGGAAATTCACTTGTGCAAGGGGTTATCACTGCACCTTGGGCTCAAAGTGCTCCTTGTTTAATACTGAGAGCTGGGGTCCTTGAACTAAGCCCATGAAGCAGTGACCTCCAGGGTACTGCCTGGGCCGCAGGGTAGCCTCTTAGAATAAAATCAAGGGCAGTGGCAGCTTACCAGGAAGGGGCTGTGGACTGGAGCCCTGGAAAGCAGCGACTCCTCTGTTGTCCTGCCTGAGCTTCTTTAGCTTCACTTACCTCAGGCGTGCAGATCCAGGGTCCTCAGGCCCTCGTGGTCCTTCACTTACCCTCCCTGCCCTGCCCTAGGAAGAGATTCAGCAGCTGAGGAGCAAGCTTGAGAAAGTGGAGAAGGAGCGCAATGAGCTTCGGCTCAACAGTGACCGGCTGGAGACCCGGGTGAGTGGCTCCTGGAACCAGACAGGCTAGCCCATTGTCACGGGGTCCCCAACCCCCAGAGGCCCTCCTGGTGTTCTGGTTAAGTAAGACAGGTGCTTCAACTGTCGCTGACCCCCTCCCCCACCCCCCAGATCTCAGAACTGACATCGGAGCTGACTGATGAACGTAACACGGGAGAGTCCACCTCCCAGCTGCTGGACGCAGAGACAGCTGAGAGGCTCCGGGCGGAGAAGGAGATGAAGGAGCTGCAGGTGAGGCAGGGCTGGTTGAGGCTCGTAGGGTGGTGACTGCCACAGTCTGCTCCCCCAAAGCCAGTTGATATCTTCTCCATTAGCCTAGTGTCCCTGTCTGTCCTGGTAAGCATGCAGCATGACCTATGTGGGCATGAGAGGGGCCAGTGAGGGAGAATGATGCAGTCCACAACCTTCTCTCCTGCAGACCCAGTATGATGCACTGAAGAAGCAAATGGAGGTCATGGAAATGGAAGTCATGGAGGCCCGGCTCATCAGGGCGGCTGAGGTCAACGCGGAGGTGGATGACGATGATGCAGGTGGGTCCGAGGTTGGGAATCTGGGCATCGGCCTAGGTGTCAAGCCCGTATGCCCACCTTGGTCAGTCATACCCCCTCTTCAGGTCTGTCTTCCCTTATAATATCCCCCCACCCCATGGCAGCCTATTCTAAGACTAAGGTGAACCTGGGTGTGGTGGCACACACTTTGGAGACTGAGGCAGGCATGAGGGTCACTTCAGCCAGGGCAACTTAGCAGGATTGTCTCAAAATAAAAAACAAAAAGAGCTGGAGTTAGGGGAATAGCTTAGTAGAGCAACCCCGGGTTTGATCTCCAGTACTGCCAAAATACTAATGTGAAAATAAATGAGAAAGTAAAGGTGCTAAGGACAGGAAATTAAAAGCCATGATAATGACAATATCTAAGGGTCAGCATCCTTGCAGTCCCCAGCGGAAGGACAACACAATGTCCCTGCTTTACCTCCTCTAGTTTTTTTTTTTAAATCTTTTTTTTAATTGGTACTGGGGATCGAACTCACAACCATGCACCTGTAAGGCAGTCGCTTATGCCGCTGAGCTAAGTCCTCAGCCCCCTTCCTCTAGTTTTCTCTGTTAGTGGTTCCTTCTGCCTTGGTTCAGAGCCGTCATTCCAAAGATCTTTCTGAGTCACTGTGACTGGCTCCACCTGCTGCTCATTCCTGGCCTCCTCCTTCCTCCTCTCTCTACTGTCTTGGGAACTCTTAGCACTTCTGTCCCCACTTTGTGTACCCCTAAATCCACAGGGGGTGAGTGGCGGCTGAAATATGAGCGAGCTGTGCGGGAAGTGGATTTCACCAAGAAACGGCTCCAGCAGGAGTTAGAGGACAAGCTGGAGGCGGAGCAGCAGAGCAAGAGGCAGCTGGAGAGGCGGGTGAGGCTGACCAGGGAGCAGAGCTTGTGCCTGCATGGGCATGGTGAACACCTGAAGGCAGGTCGGCCTGGGAGGAATGGGGAAGGTTGGCTTGTTAGCCTGTCCTGCGGAGCCAACCAGAACAAGCTGCTGTTAGAGCATCTTGGGTTTCCAGGATGGCCCTGACCTTGCCCTTCATCCTAGGTCTTCCCCTTATCCACCTACCTTGCTTTTGGGCCTCTCAATGACTGCTGGTGTTGCATCCTATCTGGGCCTCTAGATCGGGGACCTGCAGGCAGACAGTGATGAGAGCCAGCGGGCCCTGCAACAGCTTAAGAAGAAGTGCCAGCGGCTGACAGCTGAGCTGCAAGACACCAAGCTGCACCTGGAGGGCCAGCAGGTCCGAAACCATGAGCTGGAGAAGAAGCAGAGGAGGTGGGTGGCCCTGCCTATTTAGGACTCTCTTCTGACCCCTAGAGGGGAGGAAAAAAGGGAAGACTTGAGTTTGGCCAGGAGCCTTGCAAGATGGCCATTCATATTGGCCTGTGAACAGAGACTCACTCTGCTCAGACCCGTCCCCACTGATGGCCCACACAGGCCTCTGCTCAGATGTCTCCACCTAGTGTGTCCATGTCTCCCCATCCCAGGTACAGTGACAAGGGGCGTGGTTAGGGCAGGAACCTCTGAACTCCCGCTTAGTCTGTGTCACTCTCCCTTGCCTCAGCTACACAAACACACTCTCCTGACTAATGTTGTTAAACTACCGTGCCACTTCCATCTCATTATGGTAATGACACAAAGGAGGGGGGCAGCCCTCACAGGAGAAATCCAATCTAAATTAATTTCCCTGGCTGGGGATGGGAATGGGACGCCTTTATTAGCAGTACCAAGGAGCCCACACACCCTGGGAACAGCAGGGTGCCCCGGGGAGTGGGAACAGCGCCCATTTCCCCTCTGCAGGGAAGAGCTTCTGGCACAGGCGTCAGTTGCTTCTATGAAGGGCCCTGGGAGTGAGGGGGCAGAGCAGGGCCGGGTACCGTGTCCTTCTGAACTTCCTGCCATCCTCCCTGCTGGCTGCTGCTCCAAGGAAAGTGAGGGAAAGGAAGACACTTCTGCCCGGCACATGGCAGTCCACTTCCACCATTCTTACCTTTACCCCCATTCTGCCCTTTTACCAAAGGCTGGCACTCTTGGTAGGACCCCTTCTGAGCACCCCATGACAGTGCCAGCTCGGCCTAGTTACTGTGTCACTGCACTCCTGCTGGGCAACTTATTAGGTTTCAGCTGCCCGGAGTTTTCTTACTTTCTTTGATGCAAGGTTGGTGGGGGGAGGCTGTTCAATTTCCACAGGAACCTGATTAGCTATTCAAGGAAGGTATTAAGAGGGATTTCAGCAATTTGCTCCTTATTTAGAGTCATTGGGTGGGAAGTGGAAGGCTGGGAAAGGAAGGGGTGACAAAAGAGGCACCCAGTAGTGTGCCCATAGATGCACTCTGACATCTGGGTCTGGCAGGAATGCTGGCTTTGAGCCCAGCAAGTGATGTCCTGCTGGTGACCTGGGTACTGCTGGGGCAGGTGGTCCCGGCCAAACGGTGGTGCCCAGGGGTGGGAGCAGGAAACAGCAGCCCTACATATAGAGGCCAAGCTGACTTGTGGAGGGAAAGTTGGATGAGGCAGGACATCTATTTCTACCTGTTCTGATGCCCAATCTACCCTCATCCTGATCCCTGATTCCTTGATCTGTTGAAGTGGAAAATGTGGAAGCTTAATTCCTGAGGACAGAATGTGTCTGCCTTTTTCCTAGAAGCAGCTTGTGGGGTCCTTGTAAGTCTCCTGGGTGAAAAACCTGGGTCAATGAAGTGTCTTCAACATAGGCCTGGATGCTCAGCATAACCTCAGTAGCTGACCTGTCACACTTGAATGTTACCCCACCTCATCACTGGCCCCTAATTAGGGCTACATACCCATCCTTAGCCCTGCTTTTATCCCATGTATATCCGTGGCACTGCTTCCTGGCTGTCTGTGTATTGGGGAACCAGACTCTGTCCAGACCTGAGACCACTGTGCCTCCTAGATTTGACAGTGAGCTCTCACAAGCACATGAAGAGGCCCAGCGAGAGAAGCTGCAGCGGGAGAAGCTGCAGCGGGAGAAGGACATGCTGCTGGCGGAGGCATTCAGCTTAAAGCAGCAAATGGAGGTCTGTGGGTCCCCCTTTCCTTGGTGCCCTGTCTTCCCCACAGGATGGGGCCAGCTCCACACCAGCCTCATCTTTCTCACTCCAGGAAAAAGACATGGACATTGCAGGGTTCACCCAGAAGGTTGTCTCCCTGGAAGCTGAGCTGCAGGACATTTCATCCCAAGAGTCCAAGGATGAAGCCTCTCTGGCCAAGGTCAAGAAGCAGCTACGGGACCTAGAGGCCAAGGTCAAAGATCAGGAAGAGGAGTTGGATGAGCAGGCGGGGACCATTCAGATGCTGGAGCAGGTGCTGGAGGCTTGGCCAAGGGAGGGCTGAGACATGGCAGGAGCCACTGCCATTCTACTACTAACCAGGGTATGGGCCAGGGGAGGACACAGCCCACCTTCATTCATTGACTTGTTCATCCATCCACCTCCTCACAAAATGTTGAGCGAGTACTTGACCTGCACTAGCCTCAGTGTGAGGACAATTAAGCTTTCCACAAATAGAAATCTTGGTTGAGCTTTAGTGGTGAGGGGTTCAGGAGGCACTGAAGCCAGAGGGCCAGCCAGCCTCAGAGCTGCCAAGTTGGTTCAGGGAGCCAGAGCCCACAGGCCAAATGGAAAAGCTGCAGGATTGTCCACACCCCAGCAACCTCTCCTTGGACTGGGCAGGAGATCTAGTAAGGGAGTCCAGCTTCTCTGGGGAAGACGGCTGCCCCAGAGCAAGGTGCAAGTGAGCAAGAGAGCTGGTAGGCATGATGTTCTCCGCTCTCGGGCTTGGGAACACTGCACACTGCAGTAGAGCCCTTCTGGAAAGGAAATCCAGTTCCTACTCCGACCACATCCTTCCTGACCACATCCAGGCTAAGCTGCGTCTAGAGATGGAGATGGAGCGGATGAGGCAGACGCATTCCAAAGAGATGGAGAGTAGAGATGAGGAGGTGGAGGAGGCCCGGCAGTCGTGTCAGAAGAAGGTATGGTACCTGGGTGGTGACCTGCCCCACACTAACATCTGTTCTCTTGTCACTACTTTAAATTGAGAAACTTGGTTTCCTTGTCTTAGCCACACTGTCCTCCATTGCCGTTCTGGGCAGAGAATCTCCTCTCAGTGTCCTGGCATGGGCTGGGATGTGTTCCCCAGAGCCTGTAGATAAACGTGGGCCCTCAAAGAACCCATGTTCCCCACCTTCTGCGCCAAGCAGCAGCCTGCCGTACCCCAGCCACCTGCAGTCTGTTAGCCTGGCTGACCAGATCCCCACTCTGTAATGAGGTGTGCTGTGGTGCAGTCAGTCACTGTGTGGCCCATCCCCATCCGAGTTGCTCTGAAACCCTAGGAACTTAGAATACAGTGCAGCCCCGTCGCATTGTTTTCCTGGGGCTAAAGACTCAGCATGGAAGGGAACTGCCTGCCACTAGACTAGAGAGACCATGAGCCTTTGTCCCATGTCATTCCAGTTAAAACAGATGGAAGTGCAGCTTGAGGAAGAGTATGAGGACAAACAGAAGGCGCTTCGGGAGAAGCGGGAGCTGGAGAGCAAGCTCGCCACACTCAGTGACCAGGTACATTGGGATGTCTGCTGCTGGGCCTCATGGTGCAGATCTTGGGGACAGAAAGCTGGGAGCTGGCAGGGGTGGGAGGTGCTCTGTAGCACTTGTTGCCACAGGATGGGACCTCCACTTTACACTGACACTTCCTTGTTGGCTGTTGTGATCCTGGCATGTTCAGTATCCTTCATCATTTAGGGGACTCTCAGGATAGAAGCAGAGATGAGAAAGGTCACAAATGACTTGATGACTTGAGGAGATGACTTGAGACCCACCTCTGGTGTCTACCCAGGTGAGCCAGCGGGACTTTGAGTCAGAGAAGCGGCTGCGGAAGGACCTGAAGCGCACCAAGGCTTTACTGGCAGATGCCCAGATCATGCTGGACCACCTGAAGAACAATGCCCCCAGCAAGAGGGAGATCGCTCAGCTGAAGAACCAGGTACCTGCTGAGCTTTTCAGTTTTCTTTCTCCTCCTCTTCAGTACCTTTTAAATCCTTGGGAAAGAAAGTGACTTCTGCAAAAGCTAGTCCCCAGTGTGTGCGTATACTGTATAGTCTGATGGCCAAGCCCAAAGGTGAGAGTCTTCCTAGCTATCCCTGTCATGAGAAGAGATGCCCATGCATGTACCAGGGGACAGCTGCAAGCCTGGATCTGAAGGGTGGAGGGGGAGGAGGAAGAAAGTGTCAGGGCCCCTTCTCCCCTGACCACCTTGCACAGCCTCCTGCTAGCATGGCTAATGTCTCACCTTGGGGTGGGGACGGCTCTATATCCAGCTGGAAGAGTCAGAGTTCACCTGTGCAGCAGCCGTAAAAGCACGGAAAGCAATGGAGGTGGAGATTGAAGACCTACATCTGCAGATTGATGACATTGCCAAGGCCAAGACAGCGGTGAGGCTCCAGGGGATACGGGGCAGGGCTCCTAGGGTTGCTGTTAAGCAGAGCATCATAACAGTGGCTGCCTTCACTCCAGACAGGCCCCTTTACTTCAGGGCTTTCTGCAAGCACAGTGGCTTCCTATCCTCTGCCTCTGTACTCAGAACAGAGGCCTGGAAGGAGAGCAGAGGGGAAGCGGGAGCCGACCAGCTCATCTCCTTGTTTAACCACCTGCCTATGGGAGCTTGGCCACAGTTCCCAGCACCATAAATAAAGGCAGCTAATGTGGCTGAGGGATGTAAACAGGTGCCTCGAGATTAGCAGAAGCACCAATAAGAGGATGGGATGGCTCCGGCTTCCCTTTCCTCCCCCTACCCAGCCCACTGACAAGCCAGAGAAGCAGCTAATTAGAGCTTTTATTTAATGCCTCCCTTTTAATTCCCCACCTCTCCCACGACTCATCCACTGGCAGAGAATCCACCACGGATGTGGTCACTTGTACCTTCACCAGAAATGAGACAGGAGGGGAGTGGCTGGGGATTTAGCTCAGCGGCACAAGCACCTGCCTGGCAGGCATGAGGTCGTGAGTTCAGTACCCGGCACTAAAAAAAAAAGAAGAAATGAGACAGGGGAGGAGGCTTCATGGCCCACTAGCTAGTCACCCTGCTGCCGAGAGATGCCAATCTCACGAGCTTGATTTATCCTCGTGACATTTGTGCTCCTCAGCAGTTTTCAGGTGAGTAATTCAAATTCCTTAATTGTGTTAAAAAAGGCTGTTATAAAATTACCATTTTATTTAAATCTGAGTTAATAAATTTCTTGGCGGAGGCTTCCCCAGCTCCCCACAGCCCAGTAGCAAGATGGATTGGGCAGAGAAGGAGCCAACGCAGTCATTTTGGTTTGGAATTACAGGCTAATAGATTCATTCATTTCCCAAAGCTGCTGTTGGCTGTCTCTTCCCCACCCCCAAGGAGTGGACTGGCTATGGGGGCTGAATGGCCCTGGAGTGGGCAGTCCCAGGGGAAAGAAGAATCCAGGCCAGGGAGTGTCAGCAAGCTGAGGGGTGTTACCCTGGGGCCTGCTGCAGGCAGAGTGTGTGCAGGTCAGGGCCTGTGCTGATGGTGCCAGGATGATGGGTCATTTGTTCTGGGCAGAATTTTTCTGTCTTCTCATTAGCCTTGAAAGAGCTGCCAGAAGGTAGCTGTCATTTAGTGCAGAAGACCGGGGCCTGCCTGTCCCGCACAGGCAGTCTTTTCCTTCATCTCCCTGCCGAGAACATACCAGGCAGCTCCAGGAGTGTCCCCAGTCCGGGAACCCATCGTCTCCCCGTCCCACTGCCATCTCCTCCCTGCACGAGGTGGCCCAGGGGCAGGTTTGGAGTTGCCATGTGGGGTCTTCAGGCACAGCAGGTCTAACGCTCTCTGATTCATCCCTACCTCTTGTCCAGCTGGAGGAGCAGCTGAGCCGCCTTCAGCGGGAGAAGAATGAGATCCAGAACAGGCTAGAAGAGGATCAGGAGGACATGAATGAGCTGATGAAGAAGCACAAGGCAGCCGTGGCTCAGGTACCCCCCTCGTGGTCTCTCACACAGTCACCATCTTTTTGAGCAGCCTTTTGGGTCCCCAGCACAGTCACTTCCCTGGGAATTCTGCAGTATAGGAGTTGGGATGCCCTGGTCCTCGGTGGGGGAGAGGGGCTGGATTGTGCTGAGGGTGACCCTGTGTCTGTGCTCTCACTGCTTCCCCAGGCTTCACGAGACCTGGCACAGATGAATGATCTCCAGGCTCAGCTGGAAGAAGTCAACAAGGAGAAACAAGAGCTGCAGGAGAAGGTGGGCAGCATTGCTCTCCTGGTAGAGAGGGTGGAGGTCCCTGCGTGGGGATGCACCCCTAGGCTGCAAGGACGGAAGGCATCTCTCTCTGCTGTCAGTGTTCCACAGAGCAGTATAAACTAGCAGGAAGAGCTAGGCTTGAAGCCATAGCACCATAGCAGACATTTTGGCTTTGGCTGTCTCATTTCACATTTCTGTTCCCTCTCTGGTCCTTTGCAGTCTCCTTTCTCTCTGAAGGGCAAGCTTTGTGCCAAGGCCCAGGGCAGGTGGGGGATGCTCCTGGCTCAGGGGCCCGCTCTCTCCCTGCTTCCCTGTGCATCCTTCCCTGCCTCGGCCTTCTGGTCACCATGGTGATATCACCTGCCCCTCCCTTTTCTGGGCTCAATTCTTCCTTCTGTTGTTCCCCAACCCCCTTTCCAGCTACAAGCCCTCCAGAGCCAGGTGGAGTTCCTGGAGCAGTCCATGGTGGACAAGTCCCTGGTGAGCAGGCAAGAAGCAAAGATCCGGGAGCTAGAGACACGTCTGGAGTTTGAAAGGACCCAAGTGAAGCGGCTGGAGGTGGGTTTACTTTTTCCTGGTCCGTGGCAAACAAGGCAGAGCTGCCTCAGTGGCTGGAGCCACGCATGCTCGCAAGCCAGGCAGGCCAGGGACACTCCTCAGAGGCCTCTGCCAAGCTGCCAGGCCAGCTGACGGGGCGGAGGCTCCTCTCCTGCTCCTGGCCTGCTCTTTGGACACCACAGAGCCTGCCTGCTTTGCATTCTGTTTCCGTGCTTGCTTTCTGCCAAGGGACCAGAGCAGCTTAGCGTTTCGTCTTCATATTTTCCTCTGCCACAAGCTCCCTCCCCCTCTTGTCCCCTCACTCGGCTCTCTGGCAGGGTCATAAATATGCAGCGGATGGCGCCACTGCTCTAAGGGTTTTGAAGTCTGTTCTCATCGCATTGCTCTCTCCTCCTCTCCTCTTCCCTTTCACATTCCCTTTTTCCTACCCTCCCCTGCTCGGCTTTTTCTCCTCTTGTCATCTTCCTTTGTTATCGCTCTATGCTTTCCTCTCCGTTTGTATTTTTTCCCCTTTCCAATCTTGTCCCTCTTGCTTACCATCTTCCTGCAGCTCCTTTCTCTGCTTCTATTTCTATGCTTCCATTATTTTTTATTCTTTGGCCCCCTCTTTTTTTCTTTATCTCCTTTCTTCATCTTTGTAACCCTCCTTTCTGCCACTGGAATCTCCTTACCTTAATTCGGTTCTTTCTGTTCTAGTCTCTGGAAGCCAGCATGCTCCAGTCCTCCCTCTCTAGTAGATCAGATAGGGAAAAAGGGGCTGGCAGAATCATCTCTTTGCCTTATTTTTGGGTTTTCCTTCCTGAGCTTATCAACAGTTGTCTGAGCATTGCTAGTCCTGTCTGAGAATTGTGTCCATGGGCGTGGTTGCTGAGGAGCAGCCCTGTCTCCTGCCTCACCAAGCCCTCAATCCATGAAGCAGGGGTGGAAACAAGTGAATCCAAGCGCATTAATAACCTTGACACAGGAAAGAACTATGCCTGACGCTCTCAAACAGGGTTCCAGTCCTTAGGAAAGACAGAAGAAACTTTACAGTTTATTTTCTGGCCCCCACAACCCCAGGATCGTTGATAATAATTTATCCCTGTTTTACATATAGTAAAGGGGTATATGAATTGCCCAAAGTCACAAAGCTGTCAAAGGCAGAAGAGGCCCCTGGGCTGGGGCATACAGAGCCAGTCTGCTGGGTTTGTCTCCTTTTCTCCTGGACTCCTGGTTCCCTTCTGCTCAGCAAGACTATATTGTAGTTTGGAGTCATAGTGTTGAATACAAGTGGCCCTCAGCAGCATGGGTCTGTTACTTGGGAAACATAAGAAAGGAGAAGCCCATCAGCGGCAGAATTAGGATTAGGCCCGGGTAGGGGTTCTTCCCTTGCACTTTGTCCCTAACTCATGTCATTTGTGCTCAGCATCCTACTGCCTGGCCAGGGAAAATCTGTTCAAGTTTCTGGGGGAAGAATTATTCATTAATCTTAGAAAATCTCCCTGTTTCAAATCTGAGGACTCCTCAATCTCCTAATCTTAGAATTCTCAATTAAAACCAGTACCTCTGAGCCCAGAATCTAACTTTTGGGGTTGTGGGTTCAGACTCTGAGAAAAGCTGTGATGACCATAGGGACACCTGTGTGTCAGGTGCAGGCTCTGTCAATTTTGGCACAATAGTAATGACCACAGCATTTCCTCTGCTGTGATGCCTTCCCATTCACCATCTCAAAGACTGTTAGAAAGAAGCAGGTTTCATCCTCACCATTTTACAGAAAGGCAAAGAAGCCTAGAGGGCTTTAATTGCCTGCCACATAGTCAGAGGTGTAAGTAGTGAATCTGGAGCCGGGCGAAACCAGATACAGAACCCTAATGCACCCTCTTCTGTCTGTCTGATGATGGACTCACCTGCTGGTCTTTCTCCCCACCTGCCTGCTCAGAGCCTGGCCAACCGGCTCAAGGAAAACATGGAAAAGCTGACTGAGGAGCGGGATCAGCACATTGCAGCTGAGAACCGAGAGAAAGAGCAGAACAAGAGGCTACAGCGGCAGCTCAGGGACACCAAGGAGGAGATGGGCGAGCTCGCCAGGAAGGAGGCTGAAGCAAGCCGCAAGAAACATGAACTGGTAATAATGCCTGCCACTTCCCTCAGGCCCTGAGTTGGAGATCCTCTGAGGATCAGCAAGTGCGCACCTTAGCCTGGGCTCGTTGTGAGTAGGACAGCCCCAAGGATGGGGGCTCCCTCAGGCCAGGCCAGGCCCCACCACTCAGCAACCCCTGAGCAGAGAGAGCACTGGAGGCTTGTAGCAGCCTCCAGGTAGCTTCTGCCCAGCTGGCAGAGACTTGCTGCTACTCTTTCTGGAACCCCTGTACACCAGACCCCCTCTTCTTCCTCCTAGGAGATGGACCTGGAGAGCCTGGAGGCTGCTAACCAGAGTCTGCAGGCCGACCTCAAGCTGGCGTTCAAGCGTATTGGGGACCTGCAGGCCGCCATTGAAGATGAGATGGAGAGTGATGAGAACGAAGACCTCATCAACAGGTGAGAGGTGGCCTCTGTGGCATTGTGGCCTCTGTGGCAATGTGGTGGTGCTCTTAACTGCCTCTGGAGCCAAGCCATAGATGACACTGCATCCCTGCTTCCCCATCATGAACCACCCATTGAACCCTCCCCTTTGCTGCAGTCTTGGGCCCAGGGGAGCTGGGGCTGGGGCAAGTGCTGAGAGTGAGGTACCCACCCCTCAGCCCGTGCGCCCCTCCCTAGGCTGCTGAGGACCTGGCACTCCAGCTCTGCCTATTCTAGATGAGTTATTTCCCCGTTTAGCTGCATTTCCGATGGCGCTGCCCACTCTGGGGAGAGCAGAGATTTAAAGGCTGTGGTGCCTTGCTACTATGCTAGAGATTTGCACTCATAAAACCTACCTAGGGAATGGTTTAGGAGAGAGAGATTTGTAGTCCTGGGGTAAGGAGAAAGTCACAAAGCAGAAAGACCAGCAATGTCGGGGAGAGACCAGGTCGTGGTGAAGCTTCCTGAGACTAGGCTGGGAAGACTCCCAGACCTGCCCCTTTCCCAGTTCAGGGACAGGCTCCATCATACAGGCAGGTCCAGGGCAGCCCAGGGCACCTTCTGCCCCTTTGAGGTAGTGACAGGTGTCCAGGGTATCCCAGGGCAGGTCCCTAGGACAACACTGTCAGCCACCCAACCAGTCCAGGCTCAGCCAGCCTTGCTGAGGAAGCTGAGCTCCAGCGGAAGGGTCCACCATTGATTTTCCTGTCTGCTTTCTCTGGCGCCCTTACCTACCATTTTCTTTCTGTTTCCAGTTTGCAGGACATGGTGACAAAGTATCAGAAAAGAAAGAATAAACTGTGAGGACTAGAGCGCATGTGCTCTCTGCCTCTCCTGTTGGGTGTCTAACCGCCCCTAACACAGGGCTCCCCACAGGGCCCCTGCTGCATGCTGCATGTGGACACACAGCTCCCCACATTCTCCTCCCTAGCTGGTCTCTAATGCTAACACCACTGACTGTCCTCTGGGAGACAGGAGGGCTAGGCCCTGGCAGAGACAGAAGGCAGGCAGTGGGGTGTGCTCCCTGAAAGCCTGGGCTGGCCCTCACACCCATGGCAGGTAGGATGGTAGTTCCCTCCGTAAGGAATGCTCAGGTTCCTTTGGCCGTACTTCTGGTCTACCTGAGTTTCAGCTGCTCCTCCCTCCAAAGCCAACTATGGTTCTCCCCTGGCCTATTCTCTGGTAGGATGTCTGTTCAGGCTGAATTTGTCTACATCCTTGGGCTCCTTTGCCTGATAGGAGCAGGTATGTTTCGTGTTTAAGGTCTGCTACCTTCCTTTGGCAGACGGGTAGAAAGTGAGGGGCATCTAACAGCCACTTGTTTGGAAAAAGCATTCAGGCAGCTAATCACAGGCCAGCCTGCTGTGGCAAGGGAATGGAAGGGCCAGTGTGTTTACTTTGCTCCCTCTAGGCACTGAGGCAGAGAGGCCAGGGTGTCTGTCAAGTGGCAGGAAGCCCAGGAAATCTTTTCCCTCTTTCTGGGTGGGAGCTAGACTGCAGATGCAGATTCCCAGGCCTTCCAAATGATCTGGCTGATGTCTGTCAAGTTCGACAGGGTCATTTTTTTCAGTGTGGCACTGGATTTCCTCCCCTACTCTCTTGCCTGGCAGGCCTTCTCCCCTGGTCAGGATGGGCTGGCGGCCCTGCAAAGGACTCCATGAGAGCTAATGATAAATGTAATAGTGTGTAACAGTGATAGAGGGCCGCTGGAGCCCGGTTGTCACACACAATTAATATCCCCCGCCATTCTGTCTCCGTTTGTTTGTTCCCCCGCGATTCGGCTCCCAGTTAACTAATAGCACATGAGCCCAGACATAAATTGTATTTGACGTGAGGTTTAATTCCAACCATTTAAAATTTCAACTGCCCCCTGAGCCTGGCTGCCCCTGGAGTTTGTTTACGGGCCTGATTATTTAAGGAAAAGAACCCAAGCATCATCTGGATGCTTGCAACTAAAGGGAAGGTGAGGGTAGGGAAGCCAGCTTGTCAGCCTGTTCACTGCTCTGAATGTAAGGAAGAAAATTCGTATTCTGGGCCCATGTCAGTCTGTCCCCTGTGTGTTCTAGCCCTGCCATCCTTGGGCAGTAGGAGCTTCGAGGACTGACAAAATGCGCATTTAAGATCATATTCCAAACCAGTGCCAAGCACACACAGACACGCGGGCGGGCGTGCACACACTCACAACACACAGCGTGTACTCAGCGCAAGCGCACAGGGACATGCCGCTCTAACTGGGGTGGCTCTTTGCTCAGCAGCTCTGGACCCCAGCTCCAAGTTACCACGAGAGCGTGTTAAGGCGGGCAGAAAAATAATGTTTCGATTTACTTAGAGATACAGTTGTTATTGCCATAACCTTAATGAAAGCAGTAAACAGTGCAGTATTAAGGGAGATTTATACAGAAATGCTTTTAACATGTAGACATAGATTTTGCGATGCATGCAGCACCTCCTTTCTAAAGGCAATCAATACGGTTATGAACGGCCGTGATAAATTTCAGGCTCTGAAGCTACAGAGGGAGGTTTTTGGCAAGGGTGTGTAAATCAGGTAGTATTGGCATTCCATGGGGCCCATACACCACAGTAAATCTGCCAGGCTTGGACGGGCACAGGGCTTACATTACATTTCGGGGTTGTCTGCTAAACTCCTGTTTACCCAGGGCATCAGCCAACCTCGTCTTTGTTATAATTCTGTATCTGATGGAAGCCCATAAAATATGCCACTTTATACCCCTCCCCATGAGTCAGGCTCCCTTGGTCCCCAGAACCGAGTCTGATGGCTTCTTCTGGTGCATGTGCCTGTTGTGTGTGTGTATGTGTGCGTGCGCCTGTGTGGCTATTTATTCAAGAACATAATTCAGGAACAGGGCTGCTCCTGTTGACACAGATGAAAGGAAATGTATATCAAGGAGAAATCCCAGCCTGCCCATAGCAGGAGAACTTGGTGAGGAGACATTTTGCTGAATTTGAAAAGCATTCTCACTCAGAAGCTCCCACCTAGCTGGTGAAGGGGTCACCATGAGTCTAGCCTCAGAACTGGACTCGTTTGGGCTCTCCGACAAGTTCTGGGGTCAGGCCACTAGATGTTAGGGTGGGAGCAAGGGCTGGAAGATGCCCATGGGAAGAAGGAGGGGACAGATAGCCCTTGTCTGGGACTTTCTGAGCCCAGCTGGGTCTCTTGGGGCCCATCTGGATCCCAAAACCTTGTCAGTCCAGAGTAATGAGGTGCCTATCCCTCTCCTTTTCCTTTCTCTGTTTCCTAAGGGTTGTGGAAGCCACAGGGTGGGTCTGAGACATGGATGATGCTTAACCCGGTACCTAAGGTGGTATCACCACCAACTAAAGAAACTCCAGGTTCAAACTCACTTTAAGTCATGCGATATTCTTCTCTTCCTGCCCCATGGCTAGCATCACTTTTATGATAAAGGCACGCAGAATGGCTTCTGTGGTAGCCACTGGCATGAGGCTGTCAAACACAGCAGCATAGACTTTAGAGGTAGCCGAAGGGCTCAGGATTCCTCTTTTTAACCAATAACCATTTGAGTGTGATTGAGTTGGACTTCCTGTCATGCTTCTTGGGGTGACCAGCTAGACAGTTGTCAATCACCAATACTTGGGGTCTCTGTGGCTGTCACGCAGTATGACTTGCTAAGCAGGGATAGTTTCCTTGTAAGTGGTGTATTCTATCTAACCTCTCTGTTTTCCATGACTCACCAATGCGCATGCTGCCCACCACCCCCCCAGACATCCCCCCCACTTCCCTTCAGCCCTCCCTCCTAGGCAGTGGACAAGCACCACCTGCCCAGCTTTGCCTCCCTCTCTGCTCCTCACCCCTACAGTGAGGGGGACTCAGATGTGGACTCAGAGCTGGAAGACCGGGTCGACGGTGTCAAGTCCTGGTTGTCAAAAAACAAGGGACCTTCTAAGGCAGCTTCTGATGATGGCAGCTTGAAGAGTTCTAGGTAAGTACATGGCCTTGGGCTAGGAGAAAAAGCTAACTTGGACCACCAGGCGTGGATGAGCAGTGCCTTGGTGCCAGGAAGACAGACCTCACGCCATCTGTGTCACCCTCCTGGCATGAGGTGCCTAGTTGTCTCATGACCTGTGGAATGTGCCCAGGAAGAGGTGAGCTGCTTCTAAGCCAGACTCTGTCTTCCTTATTTTTCCTAGGTAATGTTTTCATGTGAGGTTCAGGGCTCTAGTGTAGGTTTAACTTCATCCTCTTTTATTTATTCCACAAATGCCAATGAAGCCATCGCATGGTTTGGGCTCTTAGAATCAAGACAGAGATGGATCTGGTTCTGGATCTCTGCTGTGCTTATAGAAGTTTCCCTGGGAAACTCACTGTCTCTCAGAGTCCTGTCATAGCCATAGCCACAGATCTGTCTCTCTCTCTACCCATTCTTTCCTTTCTCTCAATCTTTTCGCTGCCCACTTAGAGGCTTCCTGATAATGCACATCCACTAGTGAAATTGCTCCCATGTTTTCTAGCCTGTCATAGTCTTCTGATCATATAGACAGCTGCCTCTGGAAACCCAGGCCTCCCCTTTCCATACCCACTGGCCAGCATAGCAGCAAGGAGGAAGAACTGTCCTCAGCCCCCATTCCTCCTGTGGCTACAGCCCTGCTGATGTGTGTCCCATCTGCCCACCCACACTCAGCCCCACTGCACTCACAGCTCCCCAACTTCATCCTCCAAAGTGCATCTGCCTAATGCCTCCTAAAGACGGTGGGCTGGGTAGAAAAAGTAATACCCTTCCCTCTCCGCCAGTTCCTCCAAGGCCTCTTCCCCAGGTCCAGCCCCTCACAACCAGCATCCAGCAGCCCCCTCTAATTGACTTAATTTATTCAACCAAACTACATTTTGTTACTGCAGACAATGCCGCCTTCCCCACCCTACTGCCGT
This sequence comes from Cavia porcellus, assembly GCF_034190915.1. Classification (NCBI taxonomy): domain Eukaryota; kingdom Metazoa; phylum Chordata; class Mammalia; order Rodentia; family Caviidae; genus Cavia; species Cavia porcellus. The sequence continues at coordinate 79,760,447 of NW_026947489.1, forward strand.
TCACCGCAGCGTGGCACGAGGCTCCAGGTAGTTGACAATGAAATAAATTGAACTAAACGTTTTAGAGGGAGAAAAGTGATGAAATAGAACAATAGTCTAATTTACATGACATTCTCCATGAAGCTATTTTCACTGACGCAAATTATTTTGCTTCATTTGCTCCGCGCTCTCGCCACCACTTTTCCAAGGCTGCTGTCGTTTTCTCCTCCTTCACCTCCCTCCCCCGTGTCTTTATTCTCGAGGTTTAATGCGTGTTCCTCTTCTCTCTCTTTCTCCCCCTGCTCCACATCTCTCGGGCTCTGGGTCCTCTCCTCCGGGCCTCACATCCCTCCCTTAGGACAGCCCTAAACAGCCTCCCGAAGGAGGGCAAGGGGGCGGAGGAGAGGCCAGCCTCGGCACTGAGCTCGCTCAGCTACCGCAAGAGGCTCACCCTGAAGGACTCAATCGGGGGCACAGGGGACGAGGACTCACTCTTCACCACCCTGAGCGAGCGAGCTGCCTCCCCTGAGAGGCCCCCCAGGAGGGCCCGCACGGGTGTGAGGGAAGAACCAGGCCAGGACAAGAGGCCCAAGGAGCTGGACAACTGTGGCTCCATCCTCTCGGAGACGGGAGGCCGGGCCAGCAGGGCGCTGGAAAAACGGTGGGGCTCTGACTTTGACCGAGCCTCAGCAGTCTCCGCGCCGGTCAGCCGGGCTTCCTCAGCGACACGTCATGGCTCTGGCGAGGAGGGGGCCCGATCCTCCCTCAGCTTCTCCCTGTCAGGCTCTCCTAGTTCCCGCCGCAGTACCTCCCGGCTGGACAGCCTGTCAAGGACCTTAAGCCCTTCCTGGGGCCGGACCTCAGGCCTGAGCCGAGAGAGCCCTGACTTGCGCCTGTCCCTGGGCCGGAGCTGCCTGGATGAATGGGACGACGGAGCCAGCGTGGCCTTGAGTGAGGCACACTCACAGCTCAGCCACCCATCGCTGGCCCGCAGTCTGTCCGTGCCCCCTCGGCCACGTGGCTCAGCCTTGGCCACCGAGGAGCCTGTCGGCTCCAAAGCCCACTCCGCCAGCCGTCACTCCTACCTGGACCCAGACCTGGAGGCTGCCATCAATGAAGTCTTGAGCTACAAACCTGTCGCATTCCAGCGGAGCAGCCTGGAGCCTGACTCTGAGGAAGATGACCGGAAGAGCATCCAGAGTACCCGGAGTGCCCAGCTGGACCTCCCAGAGCGAGGTGCCAGCATCCGCCGCTCTGCCTCTGCCGCAGACGTCTCTAGGTCACGCGGTGGCCACAAGAGCCGGAGCAAGCACAGGAGCAGAAGGACCAGCTCCAGCTCCAGCTCCAGCTCCAGCTCTGAAGGTTCCTCCGAGCACAGGCGGCGAAAGAAGGGACGTTCCCGGAAGAGCAAGAAGTCCAAGTCAAGAAGAAGGAGAACCAGGACAGAGTCCGAATCCTCCGAATCCTCGTCCAGTGGCTCCACTGTCTCAGGCCACAGCCGCTCAAGTGTGAAAAAGGGGCCAGCTGCGGAAAATGAGGAGACTGAGCGGCGGTCCAAGAAGGAGGAGAAGAAGCGCAAGAAAGAGGTGGACAGCCTGATGATGCGGTACCTGTACAGGCCCGAGAGCGACTAGCGCTTGTAGGTGACGCCTGGTGTGGAGTGCAGCATGGTGTGTCTCGCCTGCCTAGTGTGAACTAACATGCTCCTTGCCCCACTGACCACCACCCCAGGCCCTGCATTCCTCTTGGGCTGGCCTGGCCTTGGAGAGCTCCCTCGATACCTCACACAGCAGGACCAGCCAAGCTGGCTCGCTACTGAGTCAGCCAAATCAGCTGAACTTTCTGGGAATACTGATTACCAAGCTCTTACCAAGTCCGTACCCTCAGCCAGGGCCACCCTACTGTGCCACACTTTAATTCTCACCACAGTCCCATAACAATCTCCAATGAGCCCTGTTTCATAGAAGAATAAGCCAAGGCTCGGAGAGCTTACATCACCTGTCAGAGTCACACAGCTGGGAAGCGGTGTGCCAGTAGCTGAATGGGACCTGTTTAACACCAACACCCTTACTCTTAACTGTTCATGACACAAGGCAGAGCACACTGGTGAAATAAGGGTGCCAGCCAGCACCCCCATTTGAGAACTTCCATCATGCATGGCCTTGTCAAGCTGGGCTCTGAAAGGACCCTAGCTGACACCCTGCTGTGGGTGGGTACATCGCTAGGCACAATTTAGAATGTGGCCTTTCGCTGTGCTTTCCCCAACTACCACAGCCTCGTTGCTCCCTGGCACAGATCTCAAGTTAGGAGGACAAGGCTACAGCCCACACGACACCACACCCAGCAGCAGACCCAGGAGATAGATGCCTGACGCTCTCCCCAGCCTCCCACCCACACACAGCCCACACATGGGCGTCACCTCAGTTCTGCTCATCTTGGAAAGCTCTAATGAATAGAAATTAGCAACTGCTGAGTGACAGCCCCTCCTGGCTCCCCTGCCTCCCCCAGCTCTTCTCCCTGTGGGGAGTTAGGCCCTTCATGCCTGCACCCCCACTGTGGAAGAGAGGCAGAGCCTGACTCACTAGAATCCTATTGTTGCCAGTTGCCCTGGTGGGTGGTGACATTTTGGATCACCCGCTATGTGGCTATGTGAAGTGGTTTCGGCATGGTACCCTTCAAGCCAAGCATGCTGCCTCCCAGGAGGTACAACCCCAGCATGTGGCCCCCTGGGGCACAGGCAATTGTTTCCCAGATGCATGAACTAACACACACCTGTCGAATGCTTGTGCCACGAAGCAGCTGGACAAATCCACTGACTTTGGATGGGGGTAACAAAAGCGATCAGTTGAAGGTCCCTTTTAAGGCATGGAGCGAGTGAAGTGAATGCTACCTGCCGCTGTTTGGAGATGCTGATGGGCTGGGACTGGGAATGTGGGGTAGGGGAGGTAGAGCTTAAACCCAGACCAGTCATGTGGCCAACTCGTCTCTCAGGTTCAAGCTGTTCTGAAGCCAAGCCCTAGGTCTACACACAGCTGTGTGGCTTTACCCATGTGGCAGATGGTTGCATGGGACTCCTCTGAGAGCAGGAAGCATCTCTGTTGCACTAGAGAGAACTGTCAGCTACGTGTGAGAAAAGACAACAGTGAAAATATTTGGTCTGCCATTCCAGCTTTCCCCTTAGCAGCCTTGCTAAGTGCCCTGCACCCCCAGGGCACGAAGTCAGTGGATAGATGGAAACAGAAACCTAGAAATCATTTTTTAAAAAAAAATGTGCCAGACCCTTCTGCACCCTGCCTAAGGGAAACACTGGCACTCTGGGCCATCTGATGCTGACTGGTGACTGGCAGATTTCAGATCCCAGAGCCCTCATCCCACTGTCACCCTTGACCTGCAATCAGCAAGAACAAAAAAGCAGAAAGCCCGTTTCTTCTGCCATTGACCAGTGCTGTTCCTCTTGTCCACTAGGAAAGCAGGAGTGGCCCTCAATTCCCATACTCCCCACACTCTGAGGCGGACTGGATTCTCCATTGGTTGAGTGGCCTCCACCCAGAATTTAGCCAATCAGCACTGAGCTGGATCAGAAAGGCAGAGGAGGGAGGGCCTGGCTGGTGCTCAGCACTTATTGTGGGATGGATACACTGCTGAGGATTGGGGCAGGGGTGGAGATGGCGCTGAAGCTTAGCTTCCTATCTGATGATGCAAATCATCAAGAATTCAGGAATTTGAAACACAGATGAAGCATCCTAGCAAAGTCAGGGGAGAAGTGCTAGTCTGGGCTCTCTCCCAGCAGGAATTAGCTTATGTACCAAACTGTTTGTGACAGCCTTGAACAGGAGACCCTGGCTTGTGGGGAGGAAGGCTTTTTAAACAATTTGGTTAAAATGTCCCAATTGCCTGCCTCGGCTCTTGCCCTGAGGAAGAGGGAGCTGCCTGCTGTGGGCCTGTTGATGGCTGTAACCGTAGAAGCTACTGAGGAGATTGGCTAAAGAGAGCGCACGGTAGAAGCCAGTGGATCCTGTGGATCCACAGCTCAGGAAAGAACAAAACACAGAGCCTACCATGTCCCTGGCTGCCTGTGCTCCTGCCTTGCATCAGAGGAAGTGTATGGAGACCTGACTGTTAGTTCCTTAGGTGTTTAGAGTGTAGGCACAGGACTACAGGGGGAGGAGGCCCTGGAGCACAGCAAGCCACACAGGGTGAGGCTCTCCAGCAGCGCCTTGCTGGCGTCTGGAGTCCTGGCACCTGCCTCACCACTCTCCATCCACAAAATGACCCCACTGTCCTTCCTCAAAACCAGGCATTCCTTTGCCTAGCAGCAGAACTTCAGTGTTGGGTGCCCAGAAGTTCTGTGTAGAAAATGAAAACAAAGTTAGTCTCCCACTGATACAGAATGCAGATAACCCGTAACTAAAGTGACCCCTGTTTTTTTCTGTGTTGCACAGTTATAACTGAGCTTTGTAATTCTTTCCTGGAGGTACCTCAGAGCTCGTAAGTGCCTTGGGCCCATCAAAGTAAGACTCACTTATGTTCAGTCTAGTTTGTGTTAAGTGTTTTGTGCTATGCTGGTTCCTTTAAAAAAAAAAAAACTGTTCATTCATGAGAAATACATCATTATTAGTCAGACTGCCCCAGTCCTGAGCCGTTTTGCATAATTGAAAATTATTCTCTCGGGGCTGGGGATTTAGCTCAGTGGCATAAGCACCTGCCTTGCAAGCAGGCAGTTGTGAGTTCGATCCCCTGCGCTCCACCCTGGGGGTGGGGAGGCACAGACACTGAGACCTTGCTTCACACAGCCCTGGCCCGCACCCCAGGGCAGCAGAAAGATTCCAGCTCCCTCTTGTTTCTTCTCAGTTATCCAATCTAGTGACACAGTCCTCCCAAAGCTTTGGGGTTTGGGTCTGGATTTGTGCTGGCCGCAGGACCTTGGGTAAAGTGTTTCATCTCTTTGAACCAGCTTCCTTGTCATAGTCTATGCATATGGTTGCTTGGGAGAATAAGATATCATTTCTAGAAGGTCTAGACCTGTGTCTCACACACAGAAGAACCCAGTGAGCAAATACTTTCTTTGGATCTCTCACCTACACCTTGGAAGAATGTGGTTCTTCTCAAGACTCCTTCCAGACTCCTGTTTCTCCTCTTGTGCTTTGGAGATACCACTTTCAAATAAGGGACCCTCCTCAAATTCTCATATCAGAAATGTAGACCACAAGGATCATGGCATTTCTTTCTCCCCAAGTAAAATCTCTCTAGGACTTGGAAGCCAATCTCTGTCCCTCTGCTGCTCCGAGCCCAGGGCAGCAGCAGTTCAGGGACCCTAGTGTGTATAGGGCACTGGTACCGGAGGAGGCTGTATTTTCTCCAGGGTGTTGAAATTACTGTGCACTTGAGCTGGTGGAGACAGTGAAGGCAGGAGGAGTAGGAGAGGTGGCTCCAAGGCTTTGGAAGGATAAAAAAGGTGAGTGGAGCCGAGAGATAAGGTCCCATCTGCCTTTGTTGGGTGTGGTGATCCTCCTCCATCCAGGGACAGAACTACCTTCCTTTAGAGGAACAGCTAGAGGCTTCCAGGGCCAAGGCCCTGATGAAGACTTTATGGGGTAGGGTCTTAATTTACCCATTAGGCCCCCTGAAACAGTTCTTCCTGAGTCTCCATTCCTTGGGGTAAAGGGAAGATGCCATGGTCAAGGGTGTCTGCCTTCTGTTCCACTCAGAAGGAATCATTTTAGGAGGAACTTACAGGGAGATGTCCTACCTTACACTGTTATGACCACGTAATCCCCGGACCTCCAGTCTCCTTTAGTATGGTTCATGGAAAGCCTGCACCTGCATCTTCTGGGGAGGAAACCAAAAATGCAGAATCCCTGGGTCCCACCTAAGAGCTGCCAAGTCAGAATTTCTGAAAGGAAGAACCCAGGAATCTGCTGCTCATTCTTACACCTGCTTGAGTCTCCAACCCCCTGCTCCCTAGAATCCCTCTCCCAGGATTTTTAAAAGCTTTCAGAGTCAAAACGGTGTGTTCTTTTCTCATCCTATTTCTAGTAAGCCAAGGAGAGTCTTCACTTAGCAACCTCTGGTGTCTTGGTTTTGTGGCCTCTCCAGGACCAAAGGTTTTAGTGCCACAACATCAGAGTGTCGTCCATCCATGACCTCGCTGCTTTCTCCCTGCAGCCCCACCAGCCACTGGAAGTCCCCTCCCCCTGGCCAGTCAGATGATGAGCACGACCCTCTGGACGGCACCTCCAAAACCCGATACTCCCACAACTATCTGAGTGACAACGACACAGAAGCCAAGCTGATGGAGACCGACGCATAGCCTAGGAGAGCAATTCGCAGCCTGCTCTCCGTGGCTGCCTCTCCCAGGAAATGACAGGGCACCAGTCCCTCCGCCGGACCGATCTGCAAGGGAGACACCCTGGCCCTCTGCTGTCAGAGGAACTGTCGAGGCTGGGGGTGTCTGAGATCGCCACATGGAAGAGGTGGGGGCAAGAGGAGTTTCTGAAAAGAGAACTTTTTGCTCCTCCCTGCCTCAAAAATGCCACTCGTAGATTCTACCCCGGGCCACCGTGTCCAGTGGTAAGTGGCCTGTCACTGCATGGAGCCAGCAAGTTGACCTCCATCTCAGCCCCCTGCTCAGGGACAGTGGCCAGTTCGCTGACTGGGCCACTCACAGTTGCTGGTCTGCGGGAGGAGTCAGAGGGGACAGCGGCCCCTTCCCTGGGGTCTGGGTGAGAGCTCCTCTCTCAGTGCCTGCTCTCCATTTACTTTTTAATTTAAATACCCCCCCTCCATCACAGCTGCATCCCTGAGAGAGAAGGGCTGCAGTGGCAGCTAGGCCCTGACTCAGACTCGGGAATTTCCTCTCCATCTCCACTTCTCCAAGCACCCAGGGAGCCTGGGGAGGGCTGGCAGGTGCTTCTGGGCTGGGCTAAGCAAGCAGTCCTGCCTAGGTGCCCACCCTCCCCAGCTCACCCGCATTAAGTGCAATGACCTATTTAAGAGAGAACCCATCCCACCACCGCCACGGCAGGCTTGCCAAGCCTGTGCCCCTCCCCTCTGTCCATGCTGCCTCCTGTAAGCACCACCCGAGAGGAAAGGTCTTGGGTGGAGGGCTTCCTTGGGAGGACCTGAAGATGGGAGCTTTGCCCGATGCGGGTGTGTGTCACCCTGTCCTGAGCCCATGTCATCTTTCCTCTTCCCCCAGACATGGCAATAATCTGTCTGCAGGTCCCAGCTCCCCTTCCAAAGGTTGTCCTGTGTCCACCATCAGACTCGGGGGCCACAGGCAGGGCCTGCCGCTGCTCCAGTCTGCTGTCCCCCTTCTCTCCCGCCATTGGTTTGTACTCACTGGGCTGTGCGCTCCCTGTTTACTTGATGTATGAAATAAAGGCCCCTTCCTCCCGGCTGCACCACGTTTCCTGCCTCTTCTTCAGGCCCAGGGAAAGTCCGCTGTGGTCACTGGTTGGGGAAGAACCAGGATTCTGATGGGGATGCAGGGAAGGCCTGTTCCTGTGTCTGACTAGTGCCACTAGAGTCTTGACATGTCCTTTGTGGCAGGCAGAGGTCGTGGGACAAAGGGATTGATCAAGACAGTCCCCACCTGTGGATTATAATCCAAGACTCACGTACTCTAGCCCAGGAAAGAATGTTGCTGTCTGTCTGATTCTTAAATCTCACCAATTAGAGTCTATTTCTCCCCTCCCCTCCCTTCTTTTCTCTCTCCTCTCCTTTCTCTCTTCTCTCTTCGCTTTCTCTTCAAGACCTTCTCATAGCTTAATTGTAGTCACTCCAAAGATGAATTTTATTTTAACGAAACTTGACAGGACTCTGGCTTCTAACCTGGCCTTGGCCGAAGGGCGGCTTGACTAGGCTGGGAATGCTGTCACCGACACCCTGCTCGGTCCCTGTCTGCAAGTCCTAGTCTGCGCCTTGTCCCTTCACCAACAGCTAAGAGGCAGCTCGTGTAAAAGGACCTAAACCAAACGACTCTCACTCTCTTCCTCCTCTAAGACAAGTGGTTTGGGCAGGGTATCAGACGGCTCTCGTGGCAAGGCTCTAGTGGTATGGGCCACCAAGAAGTCAGGAAAAGGAAGAAAGGAGAAAACTCACGCCCAGAACAAACAAGTGTGAAATGGATCCAACTTAACAAAAGACCCTGCCCCTTCTGCTGCTACAAAATAGAGGAGTAAAGTTACTGTAAGAAAAGAAAAAACTGTTGACTCACATTCAATTCTGTGGTTCACATCTTTTACTCCTGCTTTTATTTTCTCTTTCCCAGGAGCTAGTGTGACAAACTGTCTGCCATCTGGTGACAAATTCCCAACTCTTCACCCAAAACAAATCCAGCCTCTGGTTCACTGCAGAGTCCACCAGCAGATCCGGTAACCTGGCCTCCAGGAAGAGGCTTTGCTGGGCTCAGAAGCCTGGTACCAGTCCCATATTCAATTGCTCAACAGCTGGGAAATATTTCGTGACTTCCTGTTGTGGTCTAGGCACTATCCTTGGTGTTGGGTATTGATAACACCCCTTCCTTCCTAAAGTGGGTACAAAATATGTGGTGCATCTGCTGGTGTGTGAGGCTTGGGATGAGCAGAGAGGAGTGAATTTTAGTTCTTGTCCTGCTGGGGCTTGGACTAGGGCTGGAACAGATCCATCTAGAATAAGCATAGCAGTCATACTATGGAGGGAAATGTTCTCTCTAGGGAAGCAAAGGGCCTGGGAAGGATTCCAAAAGGAGCTGGTATTTTGAGTTAGTACTGGAAGAATAGTATTTCCACAGGTAGATATTGCTGGGACAGGTGTGTTGGAAAGAAAGCTTAAGCAAATGTCCTGGGGTAGGGAAAGAGATGGTAGTAGAATATGACACAGGCTGTCTGGGGACATTGAAGGACATTACTTCCAATGATCAGTGCTTTTCTAAGCTTCAGCAAAGCCCCTTGGCCAGGGTACTGGACTCCAAGCTGGGAAAGAGACAATTCACTCAGCACCAACTCCCAGAGGAGCGAAGGCCACCAACGCCCATCTTCCCTTTGGATATACCTTAAGAGCTTGCTAGGCTCCTGTCCTCACCTGTGCCCTCCTGGCTTCTCCAGCCTCTGTGACTTCTGTGAGACAAAGTAAATCTGTCTTGGTGCCAAGCTCAAAGCCACCCTGCTACGTCCTCCTCTCTAATCTCAGCCCCTGGAACTCCTCAGACTGCTGGGTCAGAGGCAAGGGTGGGAACCAGAGCCCTGCAGGGCTCCTCATAGTACCCAGAAATCACAGGAGCAGACAGTGACCCCTGAACTCCCTCCTTTTGTCCTTGTGTCCCCTAGGCAGATTATCCCGGTTGTCCTTCCCCGTCCCCCGCCCCCGTGCCTGGTGGCACAGACACTTAGCGATTTGCTTCTTAATTGTCCCCCAGCCAGGCTGCGCAGATGCCGCTCTTTAATCTCTCCTGATAAATGAATCGCGCTGCTCCTTTAATCATATGTTCATATCCAAGCCAATTTGAATCAATTTGGCAGGGAGCGTGTTGCAAGAGATGCCATGACTGCTGTTTCTCCCCCTAGGGTCCCAGAGCCTGAACAACTGCTCAGCAAAGAGCCCAGGAGGCCCATGGAGGAAAGAAGCTCTTACCTGAGTGGTGGGGACTTTTAAAGTCATCTCATTCATTGCTGTCCTACAGGCAAGCCGTGTGGAACTGGAAGATGGATTCCCAACGGCCTCAGAAGCGGCAGGGAGGGAGATGAGTCCACCGCCTTCCTTGGTCACTGACTAAAGGCCCCATGATCATCCCCAGGAGAAAGTGCTGCCTTCCATCTAACCTTAATCCTTTCTGTTCCCCCTTCATTTTCTCTGAGCTGGTTCTCAGGGAAGCTGGGACTCTCCATCACCTTTTATATAGCAACATTCCAGATCAGTCTGTGATGTCTGTCCCCGCCTGCTCTAGTCGGCTCCCCCACTCCTTTCATCTTCCTCCGCCATGAAGTCTTAGCTAAAACCTCCAGGCTGCTGGGCAGTCCCAGAAATGCGTAGGAGGGGGCTGCCACCTTTTTGCCTCCCGAGTGCCCACGTCCAAAGCAAAAGCAGGCTACACCTGCTCAAATGAAGGCTTCTGCCACTGGGGTGTGATCTTAGAAAACTGACTTAACAACTCTGGCCTCAGTTTCCCCATCCATAAATAAGACTGTATTCGTGGCAATGGAAATTTTTGGCTCCTAAGTTCAGGGCTCCTTACTGTAGCCAGTAGCATCTCTTACCCCACCCCTTTATCACGAAGGGTTGGGGGGGTCAGAAGGACCCCAGAGGGCCTGGGAGGAACACCTCCAGGGGTCAGGTCTGTCGGGTCGGTTTCTGGGCAGTCACCCCTTTGCACTTTAGCAACCCCTTTCATTTCCTATTCTTCCCTGGCCCCTCTCTGCTGGTTTTGCCCCCCCAGCTGCAGAGGCCCATCTGGAAGTTCTTCCCACCCTTCCAGAAACTACACTCCTTAAAAGGGCAATGTTAGTGTCACGGCAGATGTTTTTACGTGGTGCAGGGCATCAGGCCCAAGGCCTTTTGCACGACAGACAAGGATCTACCACTTAACCACATCCCCAACCCTGCAGTGTTCATTTTGTCGTAACCTGGTGACAGGGCGAAGTCCATGGGGCTGTCCTTTAATAACTATAGCAACTAAATTCCAATCTACATTTAGCAACATAGAAATATTGTTTCCCCATTCTTTTAAGGGCTCCTGGCAATCCTTGACCTGAGCTGAGCAGGAGATGCGGGGGTGGGGGGGGTCCCCCAGCCTGTCAGTAATGACCCCTGCACTGATGCAGAAGGTTATAAAGCCAATTAATAGTTCCTATTTGTTGAGCACCTGCCATGTCCTGAGCTCTTGTGCACTTGGCCAACTAATCCAATTTAACATTAGTCACAATTTTGTGAAGTGTTGTTGTCCCTATTAGACAACTGAAACTCAGAGGTGATGTCATTCTTCCAAGTAAGGTCCTTAGCTTGGTTCTAGCAGCTGACCAGACATGTCAAGCTATTCTGGCCTTATCAGAGAATGAAGAGGCTGGAAAGCTAAAAGTCACTGTCATGGTCCCCATCTCAAATTGCTGTATGCTTGATATTCACCAAGCCCTGGCTGTAGGAAGAAAATACTTCTTGGTAGTTGGGGGGAGAAAATACCTGCCTTACATTTGTGTGCTCTTTACAATTTTCAGAGCATCCCCCACGTACATGATTACATTTGCACTTCCTGCCCACTATGCCAACAACGTGAGTAAGAGTTCCACATGGCTCAGAGCGCATATTTTAAGCTCTATTCATTTCAGTCTAATTTCATGACAGTTCAACAGAAGAATCCAGTCCATTCTATGCAATTGGATCTGGAAGGAGAGATATCCGGAGCAATAGCCATTTTGGAGTTACAAGGATGCTGCAACTGTTTAGAAGGAATTTTACAGAGAAATTGAGTTTTCTGTGGTTCCTGTGATGGATCATATAAATAAGGGAGATTCTAAAGAGGCTGTGTGCTTTGTGATTGAAGTCGGTGACATAAATCTCCCAACGTAACACCTATATGTGCAGAAAGAATTTGCTTTCAATATCAAAAGTCAGCTATGACAGTTTTATCAAAATAATTTTAAAGGATATTAAGTTTTGACACCATTCAGGCAAATTATATTTGAGGTGGCTTAAGAGTCAAAGAGTTTCCACATTTTAATAAATTTTTATATGTTTTGTGCCACATTTATGATCTGACTAGATTAGGAAAAGAAGCAAATGGATTTGGGGGAAAAAGGACACTAGAGAATTTGAAAGTGAAGATTTTTTTTTTCAATCTTGCTATGAGGAAGAGGCAACCAATAGCTTCAGCAGCATAAGGCTTTGAAAGACAGGCTAATGACTAAAGCCAGGAATGTATACAGTGTGTGCAATGGAATAGGCTCACAGCTCACCCTAACCCTGGGGCTTGGCATCAATTGCAGCTTGGCACCTTTGCTAGAGAGCAGCTCCTGACCCCCAAGAGACTTCTATCTTGCAGGGAGCAAGGGAGAGTGACACTTCTGAATGTCTCCCTGCAATGCTGTGCCTGGAAGTAAGGGTTTCACAGCCTGCTTAGGTGGTCCTGGAGCCCCTCTGTGAGGCTCTTCCTTCTGGTGGATCACATACTTAGCACCAGGCTGGATTTTTTTTTTTTTTTTTTGTCTTTTTGCTTTTTATCGGTACGGGGGATCGAACTCACGAATGCCTGCTTGCAAGGCAGGCGCTTATGCCGCTGAGCTAAATCCCCAGCCCTCACCAGGCTGGATTTATTGCATAGAAATAACCATTCCTGGAACTGACAAAATAATGCCTGGAGAACCAACTAGAGAGTGAGGCAATCTCGAAGCTTCGCTAATAAGTTCTTAAAATTCCTTGTATGCACAAAAGTGCATATGAAAATGCAGATCAATAAATAAATACTAGGTGGCTGGGGATATAACTCAGTGGTAGAGTACTTGCTTAATACATGCAAGGCCCTGGGTTTGATCCTCAACATCACAAAAATAAATAAACATTAGAAGGAGCTGGGTATGGTGGCACACATTGGTAGCCCAGATACTCAGGAGGCTGAAGCCAGAAGAGTCTAGGAGTTCAGGGAAGACCTGCGCAACATAGTGAGATCATATCTAAAAAAAAAAAAATATATATATATATATATATATATATATATAAAATGTATATGTATTTTTGTATATAATCTTCATATATACATATATATGAGAGGAAACCTTATTTTGGAATATGGGATTAAAGATAAAATATCTGTTCTTAATATAAAATTTTTATGCAGTTTTAAACATCAGTGTACCAACGCCAAAGAGGGCCCCCTAAGTTGTCATCTAAGGGTGAGTCTAAGAGTGGCTTCTTTCCAGGCGTTTCCTGTACAGGAATGGGGTGGGTTGGGGGGGTAAAGCATGTGGCAAAGCTGCTTAGAAACTGCTTAGATCCCTCGCTCAGGGAAAGCCGTTCTTAAAGCTGCAGGCATCTCCTGGCAAGGCTGAGTGGAATCTGCAAGAGGAACAGATTGGAGGTGGAACATGAACCGGATATTTAGGGATAGCAGCCGCGGCAGGGAGGGTAGAGGGTCTAGACCTCGGTCTCCCATGTGGCCCGGAGCTCTGCAGGTGACAAATCTAGGTGAGCACATTCATGTTGCTGAAGGGACGGACGGAATTTAAAGGTCATTTGAGGATATTTGGGCTGTGGTTGTATCCTTTTGGGTTTTTTTACAATCTCTTAAGAGGAGTCGGTAGCTCACTGACCGGTCTTTGCACATGGTTGATAGAACTGTGCTTCTAATACCTGGTTCCATCTGAGAAAGTTTAGCCCCTTATGGAAAAAGCACTGCTGAAGAGGCAAGTGACCAGGGAGTTTCAGTGAGAAAATGAGGTTTCCCTGTAGAAGGGGCCACCTGGGCTCCGGAACCCAGGAAGGTCTAGGGAGAGGACGCTCCCTGGGGTGTGAGTGTGATCTCCCTTTCCCACCCCAATCCCTGGCTCCCCAGTAGAAATCAGCTACAAATCTCAGCTTGTTGGGAACAGATGGCCTTGGCTGACGAATAAGCCACCGCAGGCTGCTCCACCTGTTCTCGGGCTGGAATAATCAGCTCGAGACAAACATCGGCGCTGAAATAACTCATGGCAGCGGGTGATGTGCAGACACAGATTCCAAAACTCTCTTAAGCAGACCCCCTCCAACTCTCTCCCCTCCTCAGCCCCCAGAGGCCACTGGGGAAAGGTAATGGAGCAGAGAAGACTGATTGAACTCCAGACTCAGGAGCAAGAGGCCGGAGAGCTGGTGGTGGAGAGCTGGTGGTGGTGCGGGGCAGGGCTGGTTGGAGGGCCCAGCCAAACTCTGAGGTGGGGCAGGAAATTATTTTCATCGAAATCGTGGAAGTGGTTGGTCTGTGTGTGATTGGAGGCCGAGAAGACACAACCAGTGCAGGATAGGAGACCTGAGCATCGGGGTGCATTTGGATTTGTTTATCAAGGAGTATATGCAAATGAGATCGAGTTCCCAGGGAATCTCTCAGCAGCTCAGACAGCTCTGGCAGCAGCCACCAGAGCCTCTTCCCCCAGCCTGTGTGTGCCTGGACGCCTGTGATTCTACGGATGTGTGTTCACACCTCCCTCCACCTCTCTGATGAAGTCAGCTGGGCTAATGTTCCCTGGCAGAGGCAGATGAGCCAGTGAGAGGGAATGACAGCACCGGGAAGCAGTGGGAAGGGCAGTGGGGGTTGTGGCTTCCTATGAAGCCAGTCAGGACCAGAAGAAAAGGCCGATCAGCGACTGTTTGTGTTGGGTGTCTTAGGCAGACGGCTGGCTTTTTGGGGCCGGCCAGCCAGGAGGCCTGGTTTATAGGAGTGTGAGGGTCTTGAGTTCCTGCAGGGTGGGTAGACACATAGGGAAGAAGTTTGCAGAGCCCTCTGGCCCCCACTTGTGTTTCTAGCTGCCAGTTCTTTCTGACCCCAAATGGGCCCTGCTGGGCTGTTTGGATCAGAGCCCTGCCCCGGTATGTAGGGTCCACCCACCGGTCTCCTCCTGGAAGCTCATTATCCTGTTTCACACCGGCCCGGAGGTGGTGGCATCTGTGCCAGGTTCTGCTGCAGGTCAGAAACACTCAAGGAGCTGCTGCTATTTGCTTTGTGTACAAAAAGTAGGAGTAATAAAAATAAACCTATTTACCCTTCCCGCAGCCTCAACAGTTATCAATCTCGCCCCGCCTACTTCCCCGTCCTTTCCCTGGCTGATTCTGAGGCTGACTGCAGATCTGATGGCCTTTCATCAGGAAATACTTCAGTATTGATCCTCCGAAGAAAAGAAAATAGCTGTTTAAAAAAATATAATCACAATGCTATCACACTTTAAAAATGATCAATAATTCCTTAATATCAAATATCCACTCAATGTTTATATTTTCTGATTTTATTATATATATTTAATCACATGTGAGATATGATATATATGAGATATATATATTTTTTTTTTAAATTATTATTATTATTTTCAATCAGGATCCAAAAAAAGATTGAGGAATTTAAAAAACGTCCTATGCTCAGGATCTTTTCTCCAAGGGATTCTGATTTAATTGGCCTTGGGTGGGACCCAAGCAGCATATTTTTTTAAGGTTCCCTAGGTGGCTTTAATGTGCAGCCAGGGGTGAGAGATGCTCTTCCTTCCCTCTGTCCGGAGTTTCTTGCCAATTTCAACACTGCCGGGCTGTTAAATACTTCTCCCAGGCGCTAGCCCTAGGCCAAGCAGCTGGCTAGCAGTCAGCACCAACCTGCCGCCTGCAACCCTCAAGCCCAGGGGCCCAGTCTTTCTCCAGCCTCCCCTTTCAGATGCATTCAGCTCTGTGAACACAGCATTCCTTTTCCCTCGAAATCCATACTCTCTGTGTGACTGTTCCTATCCCTTTCTCCCCTAATATGCCTGCTGCTTGTTCTTGCCTTGCAAGCATAGCAGATTTTTTTTTTCCCCACATGAAACTAGCAAAATTCCTGCCTCAGGAAAAAGTGAGACCTTCCCCGGGGCTGTACTCATTTGGCTGCTCAAGTGGCAGCCTGGGGAGCTGAAAGCTGAGTAAAGGGCCTGCTGGCAGCTTGACAGCAGATGTAAGGGAAACAGAATTTGAGGGGGATTTGAACCCAGCACGTCTTAGGAAACCTAAGCAATCAGTTTCCCCTTAAGATGTTGGCCCCGGGAATGTGTTAAAGAACCATACCTGAATCCCTAACTAAATGCTTTTGCTCCTGGGCCAGCCCTGGGCCTGCTTTCCTACAGTGGCAGCCGTTTCTGTATTCTGCTGCCCAACCCCTCCGTTCCACTTAGCTTTTGGGTTTGTTCCTCCCTCTTGTCCTCCTGAGTCCGCACTCCATGCCTCACTGACTGTTGGTGAAACAAATCTAGTCTAAAATAATGAACAATCAACTATCCTGATGTTCTGGGCCAGGCTGGGCAGGGGTGGGGGAAGGGGTGGGGAGCTGAATCATTTATAAAGCTTAATAAAGATGCAGATGAGCAGTGCTGACTAGGAACCCCAGAGCTGGGCTTATTCATTATTCAAAGTTATGTAAATGCCACTGGGTCCTGTGTGTCAGAATCCTGCCCCTCATCTCTGCTACCTCTCCGGGACTGACTGATCCAGCCCACCTTGCGTCACTCCTGCTTCTGAGGGGCCAGCATTAGCCCTGGCTAATTAGCCTTGCTAAAGTAACCATTTCCTACCCCAGAACAAGAATCCCAGGCCCTGTCTGCAGCCAGCAGTCTTCCAGAAATTTTGAGAGGAGGCCTTGGCCTTCAAATGAGAGTCTTCAGGAGCAAATTTCTAAGGAAAGGATACCCTAAGAGGCTCGTATGTGTGCATGTGTGTAATATTTCATATATCTGCCTACTGCCTCCTTAGGATTCCCTGAGGCCTTGCCTAAGTCCCTCTCGCTGCACTGAAAGCCCACCACTGGAGTAACCAAATTTCCTTTCATCACCCTTCCTAAGGAAAGAGAAACAGGCCCCCAGGAACTTTCCAGCCCGCTCTCTCTGAACCAGCTCTTTCTGGTTGCCTCCTTTTGCCTCTCCATAGACAATCGCCCCTCTTGTAAGTTAAACTCACACCCGACCCAGGGTACCGAACTCCAGGGAGGGCTGCGCTAGAGCTGACCACACTACCTATCTCCTCTCTTCCCGAGACCAAGGCTGTGGCCGTGTACCTCACAGTACCCACCCTGACTCTCCTCCCTCTGCACCAGTCGGCCTGTTTCCTCATTTGTCAGTTTGGTGAGGCTGAGCGATGAGGAATTGGGTCAGAGTCACGATGGCATTGATTTCCTCGGCTCTCCCTCCTTTCCTGGCCTGGCTGTCCTCCCTCCTCGCCCCAGTCTATTTTTAGTCTGCCTCTGTTTTCCTTCTTCTGGTTGGCAACCACCTCGGGCCTCTTTCTCTCTTTGCCCTTATCAATCCCCTGCAGCCTAGCCGGCCCCGGCTGCCCTTCCAGAGGTCTCTGACTGCCTGCCCGATGGATTTTGATTTTCTTCTATCTGGAGATATGTAAGGGCTGCCTGGTCATGCTCAGGTGGAAGAGACTCGGAGAGAGAATTCTGTTTGGACAAATCCTTCTACATTACAGAAACCCTCAAGGCATCCTCCTAGCCCTTATGCACTGACCTCTGTTTTCTTCTACGTCCATGGATTATTCCCTACTTCTCTCCCCTCTATGATACTACCTTGCCCCAACTAAGAAATGCTCACTTCCTCCCATTTGGACACTCGAGGCCCACTGCCTTTGACTTTTGGGGTGTGTAGCACCCCTTGCAATCCTTTCTGATCACCACATTGCCGGTCTCTGTGTCCAGTTCCTTGTCTCACTCCATTCCTCACTGGCCTCACCCTTCCCTGCATGCTCATCCTACCCCGTGCTCCTGCTCTCCCATTCTCTCTCCTAGCACACTCTGGGCCGTCTTGCTAAGGCCGTGTCAGCTCAGGCCGGGCTTGGAAGCATCCCCCACTTGTCCTTTCTCAGCCTTCTGGAGACATTGGTCCCCTCCGTGGAGCTGCATAGGCTGGATATTTTGGAAGGGAGCTGCAGCTGGCTGGGGGAGGAGGGGATGACACCAAGCAGCAGAGAGGACTTCGGGCAGCTGTGGAACCAGAGAGGGTGTTGCGAACATCCTTTCTCCTCAACTTGTGGGCAGGAAAGCTGCTGGGATGGTGCTGTGGTCTCTCTATCTCATTTCTCTCTCCTCCTCAATCACAGTGCAGTATCTTGCTTTCTGATTCACAGTATCCCTTTACACACACCCAGATAACCACACAGCTCAGTTCTCCTCCTCAGGTCTGCAGAGGGGCACCCTCCAAGAGCCAGACCCATCTTGAACACTCATCAAAAAGGACAGATTCAAACTGGGTCTGGTGGCTCAGGCCTGTAATTCCAGCACTTGGAAGGCTGAGACAGGAAGATTGTTGCAAGTTCAAGACCAGCTTGGGCTACAAAAGTGAGCTCGAGGCCAGCCTGAACAAAGAGACCCTTAAAAAAAAGGTCAGCTTCTCCCCCAGAACTCACTGTCCTCACCCTGCTCTGTTTTCCTCTTTTTTTTTTTTTTTTTTTTTTTTAATTTGTACCAGGGATGGAATTCACGACCATGTACTTACAAGGCAGGCACTTACGCCACTCAGCTAAATCCCCAGCCCTCTGTTTTCCTCTTAAGCATTTATTAACTTCTACTATATGGTAAAATTTACTTACATGTATTGCTTACCTGACTGTAAACTCTGTAAGAATAGACCTTTTGTTTTCTTTTTTTAAGACAAGATCTCAATATATAGACCAGGATGGCCTTGAATTCATTATGCAGCCAGGCTGCTTTCAAACTCACAGCTATTCTCCTACCCCAGTCTTCATAGTACTGGGATTACAGGTGTACACCACCGGCAAGAATAAATTTTTTTTTTTTTTTTTAGTACTGGGGAATGGAACTCAAAATCTTGCGCCTGCAAAACAGGCGCTGTGCCACTGAGCTATATCCCAGGCCTGAATAAAACTTTTTTTTTTTTTTTGTCTTTTTCCTTTTTATCGGTACCGGAGATTGAACTCACGACTGCCTGCTTGCAAGGCAGGTGCTTATGCCGCTGAGCTAAATCCCCAGCCCCGGATAAAACTTTTAAAAATGTATTTGTATATTGAATGAATGTAATATAAACGAGGCATGGTGGCATATGCCTGTAATCCTAGCACTCTGTGGGGATTAGTCAGGAGCATCATGAGTTCAAATAGAGTTTTGGTAATTCAATGACTTTCCTATACCTGTTTCAAAAAGTAAAAAAAGCTGGTGAGTTTAGCTCAGTGCAAAGACTCTTCATTTGTGTATTGAATAAACGAATGAGTGAGCGAATGCTCTTATCCAAGCCTCACACTTCCCTGTACAATGGGCCAACAATGCCCAGTACTGAAAAAAATACACACATACATACAACATAAGCGTTACCATCCTAGTCATTTTTAGGCATATACCTCAGTGGCATTAAGTGCATTCATATGGCTGTGCACCCAATTTCTGGAATGCTTTACATCTCACAAAACTAAAATTGCACTCATAAACAAATCCTCCCTCCAGCCCCTGGCAATCATTCTACTCTCTATGAATCTGACTACTGTATTTGTATAAATGAAATGGTGTGGTTGGTCCTTTTGTGTCTGGCTTGTTTCACTTAACATAATGTCCTCAAGTTGCCTTCACGTTGGAGCTTGTATCCGAGGTTTCTTCCCTCTTACGGCTGAATAATGTTCTACTATGCGCTCTGCATTCTGTTTACCCTTCATCTGTCAGTGGACATCCGGGTTGTTTCTACCTCTTGGCCATTGTGAATTATGCTGATCTAAACGTGGGTGCATAAATATCTTTTTGAGACACTGTTTTCAAATCTTTGGGGGTATATACCCAGAGGTAGGATTGCTGGGTCCTATGTTAATCTATTTTTAATTTTTTGAAAAATCACTATCCAGTTTTAGAGTGAGGATTTTTATGTTTTGTTTACTGATACATGCAGTGCCTGACACACAGTAGATGTTAAATGAATATTTGGGTATTGAATAAAGGAATGAGTGAGCAAATGCTCTTATCCAAGCCTCACACTTCCCTGTATGGTTGATCAGTATTATTGTTCTCGTTATAGAGGCTCAGGCTCAGGGAACCACTTGAGATCACCCAAAAAGCAGACTTGGCATGGGGTCGGCAGGATCGGCTGGCTTTTATAACTCACTGGAGAAATCAGTGCTAATACATGTGCCGAGACCTTGAAGAATGGAGGCAGTTGAAGAGTGATTTCCTCTGCATTGTATTTACTGTGGGGATATTCTGACTCTCATTCTCATTGCTCACTGTTCCCCACTCAGTCACCCTTCCTAGAATATTCACACCACCCAGTCCTGTCTGTTTTCTCTCCAGAGCATTTAAAATCCCAATCTCTGGGGGTGGAACTGGCCCAATCTACAGATTCCCCACTTGGGTTTCACCTGAGTGTATCCCGCCTCGCCTGAGACCCTGTTTACACCTCAGCTCCCACCCACCCTGGGGTAGTTAGGAGCCCGTTCCCTTCCAAAGCAATTAGTGCAAGGAGGCCAGCCGACTCGGTGCTAATGCTGTTTCATTAAGTGGGAGCAATCCTAATGATAATAAAATGGCACATTTAACATTCAAACATTGAACAGGGCTTCTAAGCGAGTGTGTCTCTCTCTTTCTTTTTGGTATAACAGCTCCATCTTCATAAAGACCTGACAATACACCTTAATGAGGGACTGGGGAGTTGAGTGTCTTTGCAGATTCAGAGAGAGGATGAAGATCAGACAAAGAATCCAGAGACAGGGGAAGCAGTGCAGTGGGGGGACCAAGATACTGTGGATTCCTGGGGGTAACAGATTCTGTGATGCTAATTTAGACAATTAAAGTCTACAAGAAATAAGATCACATGGGAAAGAAAACCCACCACAGACTTTTATGTAATGCAATTATTTGTTTATTCAGCAATTTTTTTTTATCAAACGTGTATTGTGTAGCTATGAGATTGATGAGAGTTTGTGATGGAGGATGGATCTGTCCTAGGATGGCTTCCCTAATTTTAGAGAAAAGGAACCCCAAGAGCACTAGTGATCTGTAAGAGGTCATCTTATTTATGCTCCCCTGAGCAGATTTAGTCAGACCTACCCTAAATCCCAGAGAGAATCAAATGTCCCAGCAAGAGAAAAGGATGTATGTATCTCAGGGTCACTTCCCAGAGCAATTTCCCAGCAGAGGCCAGGGCACAGTGGGGAGGCCAGCCATCAAAGGTGGGCTTTGCCCAACCCAGAGAAACGGCTTATGCGAAACGGTGTCAAGTCATAGGACGACATTAATTTCATGCTTAACTCACACAGGATCTTTCCCACAACAGGAGCCAGCTTGAATCCATGCCCTAAGAGAAGGAATAGATGGTGATACATCTTCAGGGACTGAAAGGCTGGCTCCTGAGAAGTTCCCTGCTAGCCAGACAGGCTACCTATCCTGCTTGGTCTCATCTGAAACCTAGACATTGCCTCCCATTGAGCCCCTCTCTGTGACTGCCCAGCCTCTTTATACACTAAATATCTGGCCTCCGACACTTATCTAGGCATCTAAGAGTGTATAAAATACCCTTTTGCCTGGCACTGAGGTAGATCAGATTGAAGGTTTCCCATGTCCCTCTCCTTGGGCTCACCAGAGAATCCGGCACCAATGATAATGTTGTCGTACTTCGGGTGACGATCCAGGACAAAGTGCTTATCTGGGGTGTTCTGGAAAGAAATAGTTCCACTGTGTCAGCTGAGGACAGGGAGAGGAGAAGTGACAGGCTCTGATAGGAGGAGGAGTCTGGGCTGGATCTGTCTCTAGAAAGAAAGGATGGGGCACAGGCGTGTTTCCCACACGCCAGGCACCCCTGTGGCTCTGCCAGTCTTTCTTGTCTGTCCATCTGTCTCTCTCCTCCTACTGAGCCATGAACACAGTAGGCGCTCATTTCATCTTTATAAACCAACTTTAGCCAAGATGCCTCAGGCACTGGTGACATCTGTCTCTTCTCTTTGTCCCTAAGGCCTGTTCAACTGGAGCATCTTGCCAAAAAATCTTTTAAAGCTCTTCTGGGAAATATAGTGAAAGACTTCCAGGCATAAACCTAGTTGTCTAATGAAAAAGAATATGAATAATCCCTAATGGACCCTCTCTGGTGGAGGTGAACCAATCCACAGAAATTAGCTTCCTTGTTTCAGGTCATGTATTATGTCGGGGGTCAAATGTAGTCAAGCCTGGCTAGGACAAGATCTATCTGTCCCCATCCCCGGCCTCTTACCGTATACATGCAGCGCTCTATGATGGCAGGCTTAGACTTCAGGTCAGGGAAGTAGTCGTGGACAAAGTGGCATAGGATTTGGACATCTTGGACACCTGAGAAGGCCATGGGGTCGTCCCGTTCCTCCGGGTCCACTTTGTTGCCCTGGTGAACACAGATCTGGCCACCAGTAGAGCAGTGTGGTCAGTGAGGCTGATCCCATATGCCAGGAAGGGGCAGACTTGGACTCAGGATGTCCCCCATGCACCCTCCAGGCTTTCCCCAATCCTGGCACATGCTGTCTATTGCCTAATGTCAGCCCCTGCACCCCCATGTTTGCAAAGGAAAGATTCCTCTAGCTGGGCCTTGGGACAGCTGAGGGGGTTTTCTCTGCAAACAAAAAATAGTGAATACACAGTGAAGCGAACTCTACTTCTGCCCACTGGGACAGGAGGGGTCTGTGTCAGAAGGGCGAATTCAAGCAGCCACCTCTGCTCTGCCTTTCTGCTCACCTTCATCAGCCCAGGGTACTCGCCTCCAGGCAGCCCATAGACATGATAGGGATCCGAGTCCAGGCACATGAAGCAAGGAAAGGTCTGGGACACACTGTAGCTCCCAGGGACCTTCTCTGACCAGTAACACACGTTGATCCGCAGAGTCTTGAAGCATGGGAAGAAGCGGCACACAAAGGGAGAAAACAGACAACAGAGCTTCTTCTGAAGTCCCACAGCCCTTCCACACACCTAGGCCAGGTCTCCTGCTGTTTGCTCGTTACACACATTATGAGGCCTGAAGACCTCCAAACTCCCGTCTCTCCCCACCCAGCCTTACTTCTCTCTTATTCCAGAAGTTGGTAATACCTTGTATTTATTCAGTGTTCACTGTCAGTCAGACCTTCTGCTAAGGGCTTTCTATATATTACAGAATTTAACTCTCCAACAGCCCTTTGAGATAGCTGTTAACCCCATGTCAATAAAACTTGAGGTGCAGTGAGGTGAACTAATTTGCCCAACGTCTTCCACTACTAAGTGGCAGATTCAGAACTCAGCGCCTACACGGCCAGGGATACAGCTCAGCAGCACTGCACCTGACTGGCAAGCTCAAGGTCCTGAGTTCAATTCCCAGTACAAAGAAACACCAAAAACAAATATCTAGTCCATCTGGCTCTAAGGCTTCTCTTACGCACTGATTCTCAGACTCTCTGTTCCCCCTACCTGGAGTGGTAACTCAATGCCCAGGGGCTGGAGGAGCTTGTTGGACCATGGACCTGCCGTGATGACCAAGCTCTTAGCTTGGTAGCTCCTGGAGGTGGTTTTCACTAGGACTGGGAGCCCAGGTCTTATCTCTGTCACCTTCTCTCCATCATGCACTGTTCCCCCTAGCTGGTGAATTACATCCTGAAAGAGCAGGAAAAGGTAAGTTAGTTTGTACGTTCTTCATCCTAGAGGACAAATCCCTGCACTTAGGTCTGAGAAGACAGTGAAGAATCTAGATCTCCTCTCCACAAGACCAGCAGGAGTATAAAAATGACCTGCTCTCATGGTCAGGACCAAAGGCAGAGGGCAAAGGCCCTCACATGGAGGGGATTCTGGGACTGGTTGGCTGATGGGGACCCAGGATGTTCAGAGCATTTTTCAGTGCTGCCCAATGTCACCTGGAGGGCTCTGAGGGCCTTGTCTGCATAAAGGACCCCTCCAGTCTTGTCCAAGAGCCCCACTTCTCCCCTGGTCAACCGGAGATTTGGGAAACATTGTTTTAGTTCCTCAGATGAGAGACGCTGGTGTTCTATCCCATGCCTAGACATGGTGGCCTGCATCGTCTCTAATTCTGGGTTCCCCTCCATCCCTAGGACCAGTAGTTCAGTCTTCCTGTTAAAAAAAAAAAAAATCTAAATAAATAAATAAATAAATAAATAAGGCACCCCAGTGAAAGCCTACGCCAGGGCCCAAGGCATTCATCTGCTGGCATTCTTCAGCATTGGCATTTGGGGTGGGATCTGCTGGGGCACTGTAGATTTAGGGAGTCGGGAGTCATGACCTTGCATTCAGAGAACAGGTGAAGCCATCCGGTTCCTGCTGTAAGAGTGCCCTGCTGCTGGTTTCTAACTTATGCCCAAGTTCACACTTGGTTTGCCTGTCCCTCCAGCCTGCCCCTGAGAGCAGAAATCCTAAGTCCCTTTCTACCTAAAGATGGCAGGTGTGCCTTCAGTCCAGTAAGATTTCTTCCCCTTCTCGTCCTGACCCATTCCTTATGCTCACCCTCTATTCTCTGTCCTCTCCCCCACACCCACTGTTTGTTTTCTTCTTCCTTTTTCTTGCCATACAATATCTTGTCCCTTGCTAAGTGTCCACCTCTCAGATCTTTCTCAGAAGATGCTCGTTTTGTGGCAAGCATTCTACATTGGAAGATCTGGCTCTCCCTCTGAGCCTGGCATCACCTTGGTGTGACCTTGACCTGGTCACTTACCTCTTGGGGCCCATTAGAATCCTCTCTTCTGTAACACATGGCTGCTGGACCACTGGTGGAGCCCTTCTCCTACCCAGTGGTCAGGAGAAATGGTATGCATCATGTTTATAGTTGTCACAATGTCTGAAGTTGTTACTTGCACTTAATGAGTTGCTCAGGGATGCTAAATCTACAGTGCCCCAGCAGATCCCACCCCAAATGCCAATGGCACTTCCATGCCCAAACACCAATAGATGGTCTCTTTGAGTCCCAGCCACAAATCCAATGATCCTTTGATTTTATTTTTCCCTTACCTCCCTCTAGCCTTCTTATGCTGGAAAGGAGCAAAAGCTGTTTCTCTTTAATGCTTCCTGAATCTGTCGCAAGAGGCCAGAGCTCTTTGGGGGAGAGGGTCCATCTGCCCATCAGGCCATTCCTGTGGTTCGCCTTAGTTTCAGCAGCCACAGTGACCAGCGACAGCCTGGCGCATCCCCCAGGCACTGTGTATGAGGCTCGTAATAGCCTATAATGGAGTCTCATGGATATTACATGGTTCCAAATCCCACATTATCTGGTTGGGGGGATTAAAGAGAAGATTGGGAGGGGGTAGGGACACAGCAGACTCGGGGGCCGGTGTCAGTACACAGAGCCGCGCAGTGTGCCCAATCCATTTGCCATGGCCCCCGCCTACCCGGCATTCAGCACTGGTGAGATAGCAGAGCCAGCTTCTGCCACTTCAAAGCTCAGCAGAGAAAGACGCAGTGGAAATCCCCAGCAGCCAGCAGATACTTTTTTTTTGTAGCCCCCCAAAGGACTTCAGATTGGTTCTCAGGTAATGAAAACTTGCCTAGTAAATTTCTTGGTCGACAAAGTAATTTAGAAGCCATATATAGGGCCAAGAATGGTGGACATATGCTTCTAATCCCAGCTACTCAAGAGACTAAGGCAGGAGCATCGCAAGTTCAAATCCCAGCCTGAGTGGTTCGGCAATTTAGTATATGTTCTTGAGCCCTTTTTCCTTGCTAGATACAGTTCTGGGAAAGCCCTGGCTTACGTCCCAGCTGTGCAGATGTAATGTCTCTGGCCTGGAGACTCCACAGCAGTACATTCTAACTTCTGCTGGCTATACAGCAGACTCGGCCTCCTCAACGCTGAAACATTCACTTTCTCTTTTCCCAGCCTTTCATCCTGCCTGCCTTCCTTCTTTCCTTTAAATACGAACTCCTTTTACAGGGACACATTGTCTGGGAAAAGTGAACTCACGCCAAGACAACAGGCGAATCTCTCAAATTACTAAACGTGGAGTGATGTTCTAATTCCCAAGCTGTCCTGTGGTGGGTGAAGCGGGAGCTCCCCATCCCAAGGAGTAATCAGCGAGCTGATTCTGCCGGTGAATGTAATTGTGCCGATTGTAATCATTTTGCTCCAGCTCTCTGCCCCTGTGGCATTTATTTCTTAGCCCAGATATTGATCTAACAGTGGGAAATTTTCCATCTGAATTTGTGATGCCGGACCCTCCCCTAGTCCGAAGACGTGTTTGGGAAATTCTCATTTTCCGTGGATCACAGCTGAGCTATTTGGCCTGAGGGAAACCGCGCTCTGCTGAAGAAATGCCACGGACTGGAGAGAAATTTTTGACCATTATGAGCAAATCGGAAATAAATGTAAAACACTGCCTGGAAATGCAAAGGCCTGTCATTATGGGAGATAGGTGAGAGGCTCCTGTGGGAAATGCTCAGAGAATTGGAAATCAGTCAATCAAAACCAGGATGGGAGAACGGGCCTTTTCCCCCAGTATGAAGATAGATGACTTCCATGGGCAGATTGAAAATCATTTAAGTGCTTATTTTCTTAATGGCTTTTCCTAAATTCCAATATAAATAGGCTGCTCACTCTGCGTTAATTTCTCACCCCTGTGCTCCGGGCCCTCCCCTCCTCTTTTTCTGCTCAGACCTAGGCTGCAAAGTTTGGGAAGAAGAAGGTAAGAAAGGACAAGAACATCTATGGGGAAAATGACCAGGAAATGACAGATCAGGGCTGGTCTAAAAAGAAGGGTTTGAGGCCAGCTCAATGTGGCAGAGGAACCAAAAATTCAAAGTACCCCCCACCAAACGCCCATCAGAATCGAGATCATTTGGTGTGAATTATGCCTTTCTCTAGACTCCAGCTGGCACCAGTGCTAGAGGTCACTGAGAAGTCCTCCCCGGGGCCTTGTTGACTCTTCGGTGGCTGACTAATGCCTTGGATGTGATGCAGGGATTGGTGATCTGGGATTTCCACCCGTTACTACAGGGAACAAGTGTGAAATGGAGCAGGCAGGACCTGGAAGGAGGGAAACAGCTCTTCCTGCATCTGCCAACTTCCACTGCAGGGTCCAGCTTTCTCCTCCCTCACCTGGTTAAAAGTGCCAGCTCTGTGTCACCTTGGAGAAGGGACTCGTCATGGCTGCGGTCTTTGTTGGTTTTGGAGGAGCTCTCTGTGTTTTATCTTCGGCTCAGTGGGCCGAGGTGGAATTGGTTAACAAAGACTGCTCCAGGGAGGGGATGTGGCTGACAATCCAGACACTTCGCAGACACAGGAAGCAGCAGCTGCGGAGGGGGCCGCCAGGTTCTGCCAGCAGCTGTACTGCCTACGGCTGTGATCTTGTCTGATATTGTCAGCGAAGCAGGGGCAGCCTGGGTCAGGAGCTGGATAGTAGGACTCAAAGGGAGAGGCGGGGCAGAAAAAAGATGGGTCACAGAGGCAGGCTTTGCTGTTGGTATCAGCATCCTGGCTGTACACATCACAAAAGATTCAGACCTTGTGATCTGACACATGTGTCATTGTCTGTTCCCGGAATATATGCAAATATTCTGAGCCCACTCATGTAGAGTATGCCACTGTCACAGCAAGCAGCAGAACAAAATAAAAAGAATTGGACAACCACCTCCATACCAGCTCCTAAATGTTTTTGTTTTTTAATCATCAAATCTCATTATGTTCCTTTCTATCGGTTATGGTATTGTGCTGGTTCTTCTAGAATCTGGGGGAAAGAATCACAAAGAGGATGAATCATTTAGAAAATCCAAATTATGTGTAAAAGCTAAAACAATCTGAATGACATTTAGCCCAAAGGTAGAGCGCTATATTCAGATACCACCTCCAGAATGGGTGGTGTCTGCAGATCCCTACTAGTAAAAAAAAAAAAAGCAAAAAATTTAACATGCCTGAGTAAATTAGGTTAGCATAAGACACGGCTTGTTAATGATAGAATAACAACAACAATGGCCATAATACTTAGTACTCCAGCACTTCACAGGTTTTTAAAGTACATTCACATTATTCTTCATCTTTCATAATTGAGGCTGTGATAAAATAGGCTTTTAGTATAGGCCATGATATTTCGCTGGCTTTAAACGCACAGTTGCAGTGTTTTGACCTGGAATGATTTAGGCATGAATTTGTTTGGAGACAAGGTAATGGACAACATAACCTGTTTGTGGTACCGTCAGGATCAGCGGCCAGTAAACTCTGATCAAGGGACCAATCTGGCTTCTGGCCTGTTTTTCTGTGATTCTCAGCCAAGATATCACACATCCAGGACCTGGGACTGAACACAAGACCTTTGGACTGAGCCACATTCTCAGACTTTTTTTTATTATTTTCATTTTTTATTTTTTTTTCTGGTACCGGGGATCGAACTCACAACTATGCACTTGCTAGGCAGGCGCTCACACTGCTGAGCTACATCCTCTGGCCCTTTTTAAATTTTTTATTCTAAAACAGGTCTCACTAAGTTACCCAACCTGAACTGGAACTTGGTGATCCCCCTGCCTCAGCCTCCCAGAGTGCTGAGTTTAGAGATGTGTTTCACCATGCCCAGCTAGTTTTTATATTTTTAAATGATTGATTTAAACAATCAAAAGAAGGAAAAAAGAAAGAAAGAAGAAGAGGAAGAGGAGAAGGAAGAGGAGGAGGAAAAGCCAGGTACTGTGGTGCAACCTATTCAGGAAACTGAGACAGGAAGATTGCAAGTTCAAGGCCAGTTGGGGAAACTTAATGAGATCCTATCTCAAACTAGAAAAATAAAAAGGGCTGTGAATGTGGCTCAAAGCTCCCTGAGTATGGGCTGGGGATTTAGTTCAGCGGCATAAGCACCTGCCTTGCAAGCAGGTGGTCATGAGTTTGATCCCTGGTACCGATAAAAATGAAAAAGACAAAAAAAAAAAAAAAAAAAAAAAAGCTCCCTGGGTGTAATTCCCATTACAAAAAAAAAAAAAAAAAAAAAAAAAAAATCAAAAGTATAACATCTTATGACTCAAGGCAAGTATATAAAATTCAAATTTTGATGTCCAGATTTATTGGATCACATCTAGGTTCATTTATTTCCATCTTGTCTGTGACTGCTTTCGCACTACAATGGCAGAACTGAATAACTGCATCAGAGGAGAACATATGGCCTGCAAAGTCTGAAATGCTATGTGGCCTTTAGAGAAAAAGTTTGCTGAACTCTGCTCCTAGACTAAGAGTAGAGTAATTCTGTGATTTACATTAATGCATTCAGACTCTGATTTACTACACCAGGCATGGTAGGGTAGTGCACCTATGGTTCCAGCTACTTAGGAGGCTGAGTCAGAGAGATCTCTTGAGTCCAAGAGTTTGAGGCCAACCTAGATAACAGAACAAGATCCTGTCTCTTAAGAAAAAAACAAAATAAAGAAGAAAAGAAACTTTCCACTTATCACCAACTCACTCTTGAGATTGTAGAGAGAAACAAATATACTACATATAGAGGGTAATTACCCCTTATTTAAATGCTTGGGACCAGAAGTATCTTGGACTTGTTTGCATTTTGGAATATTTGCATCTGCACAATGAGGTATTCAAGTCTAGACTCAAAATTCATTTATACATAGTCTGAAGGTAATTTTATATAATATTTTTAGAGCACCTGTGTGGCTTTTAGTTTGGTTTTGGTTTTATTTGTGTATGAATGTGTGTGTTTGTATATAGGTATGTGTGTTAGTCACTGGGTATGAAGTCCAGAACCCTAACACTGAGCTATATCCCCAACACGTATTTTTTTAATTTTGAGAGAGTCTGGCTAAATGGCCCATGCTGGGCTGGAACTTGGAGTCCTCTTGCTCCAGCCTTGCCTTACAGGTATGCGTTACCAGGCCTTGCAAGCTCTGTGCTTTGAGCGTCTCATCTCATGAGGTCAGGTGTGAAATTTTCCACTTGCATGTCAAGGCTCAGCAAGTTTCAGATACTGGAGCACTTTGGATTTCAGATCTTCAGATTAAAGATGCTCAGTCGTAAGTATTTAGAATAGCCCTAGTTGGTTTCTTCTTGTGAGTGCTAAGGAGATGGAGGAGATACGATTTTCCAGGTTCAAACCCACTAATACCCTCACGGCAGTTCCATGAAATAGATGTTACTGTCCCCACTTTATGGGTAAGAAACCCTACTCTCACCCAGGTTAAACAGCTGGCTCCAAATCACACAGCTAATGCAGAAGAACTGAGATTTAGAACCAGGCTTGATTGGTTCCAAAGTCCTTCCAAATTCCTGACCTTCTGCCAGACCAGAGGATTGTGAGATTGTGAGAATCTCCTATCTGATGGTCCCTTTCCTTTCCTCCTGTACTCATTCCCTGACATCTGTGGTCACTGCTTCCCTTTTGTCCCTTGCCCTTCTTCCTCCATCCCCCAAAGGAGCCAGAATATGGCTGGCTCAAAATAGGTGGAAGGGAACAGTTATTTATTTTTTTTTGGGGGGGGGGGAACAGTTATTTAAAGGTTAAGCATTGTGCCCAGGGCTGGGGGTTTAGCTCAGCGGCTTAAGCACCTGCCTTGAAAGCAGGCAGTCGTGAGTTCAATCCCCAGTACCGATAAAAAGGAAAAAGACAAAAAAAAAAAAAAAAAAAAAAAAAAAAAGCATTGTGCCCAGTATTTTTACAAAAGTCTAACATAATCTTCGCAAAACCACATGGGAAATAAAAAGTGATACAGAGAGATAAAGAAACTTTTCCAAGATCACATAGCTGATAATACCTAGGGCACAAAGTCAAACCTAAAAGCTGGCATCCTCTGGAAGACATTTGTGCACCAGGAGGAGGCATGCCCTGCAAGGCCTTGGGCGCTTCTAGTCCGGGACACTCAGCAGCGTTCACAGTTGGCCGCCAGAGAAGGATGCCTGTGCCAGGCCACCCCTGGGCAAGACGAGCTCCTTTATTTGGGTGCTGGGTGCATTAACTGCCTCTGAATAAATCCTTAATTAGCTGCCCCAGCTGTATTTGCATAATGGATTTCACTTTGTTCTTAAGTTAATGGTGTTTTTGCAACAGAACAGTAACCTCTTGGTTCCTGACCATTAAAATAACTGTCACCCTGTGGGGTAGAGCAGGGGTTATGCAAAGGAAGTTCAGTTGTGAAGGGAGGCAGGGCTGCTTAAACTCCCCATGGCATGGCAGATTTTCTGCTTCCCTTCCCAGATGTCTGAAAGGTCGGTGACCCAGGAATCCTAAGAGTTAGAGGGAGCCACTGGCCAACAGGGAAGTGGCTTCCACCTCACTCTTTGCAAGCAATCTGGCCTGACCCAGAAGGAAAATTCTTACTAGTAAGAATATATGGATCAAAAAAGCAGTTTCCAAGGCTGGAGATTTAGCTCAGTGGCATAAGTGAGGTCGTGAGTTCAATCCTGGTACAGCAAAAAAAAAAAAAAAAAAAAAAAAAAGAATAAAACAAAAAGCAGTTCTTTTTCCTTCATTTTAACACTATCCAAAACACAGCTAGACTCCAGCCAGCTGCTCATAAGCTTGCCAATTCTGGGGGTTTGCCCTCAGCGCTCTCACCGATTTCCCCAGTACAACCTCTGCCAGCTTTGGATGTAGAGTCCACCCTAGGCCTGGAACGCAGAGCCTGGACTCAGCTCTCTGGGGTGATAATGACCACCCCCCACTGTCCCCACCCCGCACCCCAGCACAGAGCTCCCTCCCCTGATATTTCAAGTGTTTGAGCTGCTTGATTCAAGGAATTCCTCCCCACCGACCTGTGCAGTGAGGTTCCAGCCTCACGCTCCAGCTGGGCCCATAACCGATAGCTCTCATCCATCATTTGGGTGTAGAAGTCTTGAGAGTAAGCCTTTCGGATTATGCGGCTCTGTCCATGGGAGCTTCCTCGGGAGTGTGGGAGAAAGAACTAGAAGTGAAGAGCAAGAGAAATAATGGAATCCATCACCTGTTTTGCTGCATCCTTTTTGGGGAGCTGGGTCATTGTGTGCTGTCAATCAGAAACTACTGATTCTTTAAATAGCTCCCTGCAATCTTTCCAAATTTTCCTTTTGTGGTCAATTTACTGTCTTGGTGATCAAGGGAGAAATTCTTCAATGGCAATGACTTTGGATTCCTTTTTGCAAATATTTGCCTCTAGAAGTCCCTTTGTTAGCTGATCCTCAGTCGTCTTAGTACAATCTGGCCCTGAAACAGGGACTTAGCATCTGGGCCCACAGATACACGGTGGGTAACAAAAAGCAAGAGGAAACTTGGCATCTCTGCCTACTTTAGGGAGGTTGGGGACAGGGTCTTACTTCACAGTTCAACCTGATTTTTTTTTTTTTTTTTTTTTTTTTTTTTGTCTTTTCCTTTTTATCGGTACCAGGGATTGAACTCACGACTGCCTGCTTGCAAGTCAGGCACTTATGCCGTTGAGCTAAATCCCCAGCCCCTGAGCTAAATCCCCAGCCCCTGAGCTAAATCCCCAGCCCCAGTTCAACCTGATTTTGAATTCACTCTGTAGACCAGGCTGGCCTCACACTCATGGTGATCCTCTGCCTCAGCTTCCTGAGTCTGGGATTACAGGCATGTGCTACCATGTCCAGCTTTGCCTTCAATTTGCCTTTGTCTCCTTTATTACTCCTTTAAAACTTTATATCAGATCCCTGCTCAGTTTTGTACATAGGCAGGTTAGTCACTTTTCAGGAAAATCTGTCTGAAAACTAGTAGTATAAGTTTATTAGCTCTAAATTTACCTAGCTTTTCTTATCTGCCTTCTAGACTGAGAACATTGAGCCGAGCATGGTGGCACATGCCTGTAATTCCAGCTCTCAGGAGGCAGAGGCAGGAGGATTGCTGTGAATTCGAGGCCAGCCTAGGCTATGTAGTGAGTTCAAGGCCAGTCTGAACTACATAGTGAGACCCCATCTCAAAAACAAAAAAAAAAAAAAAAAAGACTGAAGACAATAAGATAAGAATATCTAAAATGATTTTCAGGCCTATCCAGTTGCCAGCTTTGACAACATCCAGTTCCAGACCTCCCGCAGCAATGCTTAGCAGTCTTCTGTCACTGTCCTAGACCTACCTTAGGTCATCTCAGACTCCAGGAAAAGAAGAGCCACACACAAGCATCTCAACTCCCAGAACCAGTCCTAAGGTATCGAATCAACCAGGTCATGACCAGGGTTATCAACCCTGACAGCCATTCTCCTTTCTTATAAAACCCAAGGTTTAGGGGCTGGTGATTTAGCTCAGCGGCATAATCACCTGCCTTGCAAGCAGGTGGTTGTGAGTTCGATCTCTAGTGTCAAAAAAAAAAAAAAAAAAAAAAAAAAACCAAGGTTTGCTCCGGTCCTTAGAAGACTGAACTGGAACTCCTTTAGTTTCTTTTGGGTATGGCCACGCTAATTAAGGATTTATTTCCCCGTCCCTCACCACTGCCCTTCTGATTAGTGTTTTGGGAATGGGAGGCCAAATCTGGTCCGTTGGGACTACTGGAAACTGGGCTTTTGCCCTGAAACTCCAGTAACAATCCAGTTTAGACTCAGAGAGCAGAAGCAGAAAGAATCTTCTATATTTTTCTAATCTACCCATCTCATTTGTGGATGAGGAAAACAATGCTGACTCTTTTTCTGTGACTTTGGGTCACTCAGGATAAGAGAATTACCTTGGGATTTGCAAAAGCTGGAGAGTTCCCTGAGAGGATGAATCAGGAATCCCTTGGGCTTTGAGCAAACTGCTAGAGAAATGAAGATTTCTAACTGATAGACAATTGAAAAAGGTTTCATTACCAGGAAGAGTAAACTGTAACCCATCTAGAAAGCTGTAGGCAGAATGGAAAGATGTAGAAATCTTCTCAGGTAGGTGCACCTGCCCTCTGAAGGACCCTGCAGCTACTCAACTTCCACCCCCATGAGTCGCTACATGTGCATTGCCCAGGATCATTTTTCTCTTTAAGGAAAAATAAGACCTGCATCTTACTTCCTGTGTATCAAGCAAGGAGACTGCTATTATCAGAGGTGACATAATGAAAAGAAGTTTCTGCTGGGTTCTGGAATGTCAACCTTTGCCTCTTTACTTAAGGTTATCCAGAGTGGAACTGATTATTTTTGTGCTCTGGACCAACAATTTGGGTACAAAAGAGACAAGAGAACAAGAATGAAGAGAACAAGTCTGGGAGTAGTGGTGCAAACCTATAATCCTGGCATGTGGAGAGTCTGAGGCAGGAATCTCAGCTGGGAAACTTAGCAATTTAGTGACACTTTGTCTCACACTGAGATTTCACCTTGCCCAGAAAGAGTGGCTGGTATCAAGAAATCAAGCAATAACAAATGCTGGAGGGGCTGTGGGGAAAAAGTACCCTTCTCTACTGTTGGTGGGAGTGCAGACTGGTGCAACCACTGTGGAAATCAGGGTGGCGATTCCTCAAAAACCTAGGACTACAGGTCCCACTCAACTCAGCTATTCCCTTTCTGGGTATCTTCCTAAAAGAATTGAAAACATCATACCACAGTATATGTGCACCCATGTTTATAGCAGCACAATTTGTAATAGTTAGATCTTGGAAACAACCTAAATAAATGCCCACTGACCGAGGAATGGATAAAAAAGATGTGATATTTTTATGCAACGGTGTACCACTGAGCCATGAAGAATGATAAAAAACTGGAGACTTGGCTGGTCCGATGGCAGTGGGTTATCAGAACTTATTAACATTAGTGTCACTAAAGTTGGTATACCACTCCCCTACTGCTAAATTTGACTGGCTTTAAAAAAAAAAAAAAACTGGAGACTTTTATAGGTAAATGAATGCAACTTGAGACCATCCTCATAAGTGAAATAAATAAGACACACATGTGTAAACATCATATTGTGTCACTAGTGTGATAAGCTGAATGCAACAACATATGTTTATGTGTATGAATATATATGTATATAAAAAAACTAAAGATAATTATACTACAGATTTCTCTGAGTTCACTGAAGAGAAAGATTTGTGCTGGTATTGTTTGGACAATTGAAGGCAAATGTCTTGTGCTCTGGGTGAATGATTTGGGGATAACGTGCCGTGTATGTACCATTGCTGCCCACAATTGACATGTTTTGAAATTATATCTTAGTTTTTTTTCTTTTTTCTTTTTCTCCTTGAAATACAATAGATTCAGGGGGGAAAAAGTTAGGCCCTGTCTCAAAATTAAAAAATGAATAAAGCCTGAAGATGTAACTCAGTGCAAAGGCCTTGGGTTCAATCCTGAGTATCAAAGGGGAAGAGGAGGAAAAAGAGGAAGGGGGACATCCTGGGCTGGGTGTGGTGGTTCCTATCTATAACCCTAACGCTTTAGGTGGAGGCAAGAAGATTGCAATACACACACACACACACCATCAATTAAAACCAAAAACAAAACAGCACCAGGACACTTCTTGGTTAAGGCTAAGAACTGAGAGACAGTGACAAGAAGAAATGTGCCTAGAATCTCTGCCGCATGGGTTTCAGAGTGTGGAACTTGCTTTTCATCGTCAGGAAACACACCAAGCAGTGAAACTCCAAACCACACAGAATTTGTGATGATTCTAGCCTTTTAGCTTCACCCATAACCTGATAGATCTGGAAACCCCCGCCAGGTACAGTCCTTCAGGGCAGAAGGGCAGAGTGACACAGTACCTGTTCCAGCAGCAGGACTCTCTTCCCACGTTTGGCCAAGTGGTAGGTAGTGAAGCAGCCCTGGACACCTGCCCCGATCACAATGGCATCCCAGAGATTTCTCTGAGTAGCCATAGTGCTCACTTAGCCACACAGCCACAGAGCCAAGAAGGAGAAAGCAAACAAAAGCAGCTCCAGGAGGAGAAAGGTAAGCAAAGTCCAGCCTGGCCTGCCTTCCCACAATCCCCTGGGGCTGTGTCCCTCACATTTTCCCTCCCCCAGAGCCTCGCTCAGGGCTTGGCCTCCACCTCCCCTGCAGAGCAGAGCTGGTAGCCTGATTTGTGAGGTTTAGCCCAGCTCAGCTGCCAGTCTCACCCTTATATCCCTCTAGCTTTCTATTCTTGGCCCAATTATTGTCATGCAAATGGACTCCTTCCTATGCCACCTTCCTGTCTCATTATGATCTTTGTCTCAGGACTTCAGGCCTGGAATTTCAATGCCGCCTAGACCAAGCTGGGCACCAGGAATGCTGCCTCCGCCTGCTGGTTTTCCATCTTCAGCCTAATTTCCTTTAGAGAGTCCATGGGGCCAGCTAAGAACTTGGCAGGATGCCCAGGGTAAGGTCCACCTCCCGCATGGGTGGTGCGGTCAGGGGGTAGACACAGGGCCAATTGGGAGGGCAGTTTTGTGATTATGAAATTATTCTCAGCGTGTGTTACTTTCATTTTGAAAAAAAGGAAAATCAATGATCCTGAAAAAAATGGAAAGGACAGAGTGAGATGAGGAGCTCTAGATGAGAAGCCCTCTCCTCAAGCACAGAGGAAGAACTGGGCACCAACCTAGGGCACTGCGGAGCCCTGTGTGGAAGACGCCTCAGGGCCAGGCACAGGCTAGGTGCCATCACAGGCACTGGGTCAGAGCCAAGATCTGAAGGTCCTGATTCTTACATGCTTGGAAATCTTTAAAACAAAGGAAACGGAGGCTAGGATATAGCTCAGCAATAGGATACGCACTTAACATGCTTAAAGCACTGGGTTCAACCCCTTCCCCCAAAAAAAGTATGAACCCAGAATTAAGTGCTGGAATCAGAAGAGGTCATCAAATTAAGGAGCCCTATGGCTGAAGTTTCATTAGCTTCCTGGTAAATCTGCCTCTGGATACATTATCTCGTTGTACCCTCACAGCCTCAGGAATATCGTTATGGCCACCTTCAGCAGATTAAAGACAGCCCCCAAGTTCTCTGTCACTCATCCAGTCATAGGCTCTGTGACTCTTTGACCATAGAATGTGCTAGGAGCCAAACATGACTCTTTCTGATCTCTACCAGCTACTTCTTGTCCTAGAGTACTTGTTCTTAGAGCCCTGAGCTGCCATGTTGGAAATCTAACCACCCTGTGGGAGAGACGAGGCAGATACAGGCCCCAGGATGATCTTGAGAGCCAGTCCTAAGAGAGAAGCCAACTTGAACCCCCCAGCCCAGCCTGTCCACCATTTAAAATTGCTGAATGACCCAGTGAATACCATGTGGCACAGAAGAATCATTCAGTTAAGGCTCTTTGGAATTCCTGACCCACAAAATCATGAGGTAGAATAAAATAATAGTTGCTTTCAGTCACTAAGTCGGGGGGCGCTGATTTTTTGACGCAGCCTGTTAATAGCCAAAGACAGCGAGGCCTAGAGGGGCTGTAATTTACTGAAGCTGCATACCTGATGTACACAGACTCTGAGATGTGACTCCAGGTCCATCTGCTTAAGAACCTTTCCTTTCAAACACGATGCTGTGCTGAAGATTAGTCAGAGCTTGTAGTGATGCTTCTGATTTCAATATTTTGCTGTTTTTCTCATGGCCATATGGTGAGTGGGAGGAAACAGTCCTCCAGAAAGCCTGAGAGAGTCCAGGAAGCTGTGTGGCCTCAGCACAGTGGCCCACTGAGACCCTAGCAACCCTTCTCATTCCACAAATAACCCCCCACAGAAGCCTTAGCAACTAGCTGTCCTCTCAGTCCAGCTCTTCCTTTCCCAGAGAAGGGTGCCATCTGATTTTCCTTTTGGAAGAAAAAAATCATTTTATATCTAAAGGTTATCTCAACTCTGCGTCACCCTCCATCCCACATGGGACAGGCTAGCATCTGCCTCACAATTGGACAGCTCTTGTATAGTAAAAAATAGCAGACGTAGCCAAGAAACATATACTACACTCAGTATGTAAAGGCCTGATAGAAATCCGTAAGGCCAGATTTCTCGTGATAAGATGTCGGAGGAGATGAAGAATTTACACACGAGGAAAAGCAGACAGTCAGTCCTTCCATGGAAGTGTGCCCAGTCTCACTAGCAATGAAAGAAATAGGAATTAAATTGCTTCAAGGTACTATCATGTGCCTATGAAATAAACAAAAATAAATTAAAATAACATGATCTTATGTTGTCCATGCTGTGAAGACAGAGATAGAGTAGGGTGGCAATTCAAACTGCCCAGATATTTGTAAAGGGCCAGGGCAGTGCTCAACAACCAGGGTAAAATGATTCAAACATTCTGATCCAGAAATTCTACTTGAAGAACTATTTCCCAGGGGGAGAAAAAGGCAATTGTATAAAGACACGCATATGGATCTGTGCTTTTAAAATGTAAAAAAAAAGGAAACAGACCAATAGCAGGAAATAGCCATACTGTGTAGCTATTCCAAATGAGAAGCATGAGGACTCTGCTTGGTGGCCAGGCATATATGCAGTGGTACTCAGAAAGAGACACAGGGCACAAATAGACCCGTGCCAATCACAACCACGTGTTCTGCCTGTGTGTTATCAAAGATCTAAAGAGAATTTGGTAATTGAGCTTAATGCTCATTAGTTCCCGTATTCCATGAAACATGCTTCCATTCACAATTTGTAAAAGGAGGAGAAATCCCCCGGGGAAGCAGATGCTTCAAATCTCCCTGGTCACTGGTTCTGGGGCCTGGGGAAGTTCTTTCTTTGTTCTCTTTTCGTTTTTTACTGCTGCCCCCAATGCTTCTTACTGTTCAGTCCTCCAGGGAAGCCGCAGAGCGGCTCTGTAGTCCCGCTCCACCCCTGTTTAATATAATATCCCTTCTGAGATAAAATGACAATTCCATTTCCCCACCCCTGCTTCACAAGCTGCCCTGGATTCCCAGACTCAAGCATTCTGCTTCTTGTTAAGAATTTCAAACAGCTCCTCCGAAAGCAGACACTGGCCATGGCCCAACCTTGAAACGAAAAGCAAATCGACTTCTGAAGGCTTCCCCTTCCCTCAGGGTTGCGGTCCTTGGGGATGCCCTGACACGGGCAAGCAGAGAGATGCGATCCCCTCCAATTCCACTTTAACACCCATTCTGGATCGGAAGACCATTAAAGGGACAGCCAGCAGCCCTACACCTTGCTGCTTGTGTGTGTCAGCAATCACCGCCCATGTCCTGGGGCAGAGATGCGAGGATGTGAGGCAGAGCTGCTCACCCGATGGCTTGATTGACACTTTGCAGACAGGGGAGCTAGGGAAGCAGCAAGCTGCACGGCTCAGAAATAATGAGAGGACCCGAACGGAGAGAGAGCATGGAATAAATAAGAGACCTTGGAGATAAATGGCGAGGGAGAGGCTTCTGTTCTGTTTTCCCTGCCTCATTTAACCAAGAGACTGGAGCTTGGGGCAGGGATCCTGGAAGACCTGGAAGATCCCC
The DNA here is from genome assembly GCF_034190915.1 of Cavia porcellus. NCBI lineage: Eukaryota > Metazoa > Chordata > Mammalia > Rodentia > Caviidae > Cavia > Cavia porcellus. The sequence continues at coordinate 79,799,294 of NW_026947489.1, forward strand.
TTTGGACCATTCTGACAGCTGCTGGGGGTGACTGGGGCCCCAGACGTGCAAAGGATGCCAGTGTGAGAACGCCCAGAGCCAGCTCTGTGCATAGACTCCATATCGCTGACCCATTTCATCCCTGTCCCTCTGCTCCTCCCTTTGGTCAAACGGGCATCTTGGCTCACCTGGAGGATTGCATTAACCTCATAGCCCACCCTGCTTGTTCGTCCTCTCCCCTCTTAACCCATCCTCCTTGTTCCTGTCACAGACAGCTCTCTAAATGGCAAATCTGAACGGGTCACTCCCTGCTGACGATTTTTTCATAGCTGTCTATTTCCTATCAGAATACAAATCCTAACTCCTTAGCTTGGCAACAGGCAGCTCACATTCTGACCCCTGCCTGTTCCTGCAGCCCTGCTGTGCCCTTTCTGCCTGTCCTCTGGCGACCGTGAGCTGAAAGAGGTTCCGGCGTTCACCCTGATTATACCAAGCTCCCCTGCACCCGGAGCCCACTTAGACATTCCCTCTCCTATACTCCCTTCCCACCCTGCGAATCTCAGCAATAACAATTGCACATTGTCGTAATTGTTTGCATGTCTGCTTCCCCTTAAGCCTCTGAGAGAGGGAGTCTTCTTTTTATGTCATTTTTCACAGGTAATGCATACACATGGGACAAGAATAAAAGGAACAAAAGAAAACGGTGGTGTCCTTTCCACCCTGTCTTCAGCGCTCACTTCTCAAACCAGATGCAACGCTGTTGTTATTTCCTTTTGTTGTTACTATCCTTTTTCAAAAAGAGTTATTCTATGAGTATATAAATATGCTTATAAACATAGATATATTAATCTCAAAAGTAGCCACACAGGGCTGGCATATTTTCCAGATGGCCATATAGCATTCCATGGCATGGAGGCAGCCTTGGGCACAGAGAAGGCCCACACACATTTGTGATGAGTGGCGAGGCTCCCTGGCTATTGCAGGTACCCGGATATTCGAGGCTGTCTGTCTGGTGTTGGGTGGTCAGGGTGGGCCCAGCAAGGTGTGAGCTTCCAGGACAGTGGTCACGTTCAGGAGCAGTGCTGGAGGAACACACAGACAGCTTGATTTCTGTTTTCTGCCATGCCTTTGTGTTTGCTTTTGTTAACATGGCAGATATTAGGGTCAACCCTGCTCCCTCAAAATTTCAAGCGTGCAGATGAGGAAAGTGGTGCACACCTGTAATTCCAGCACTTAAGAAGGCTGAGGCAGAAAGAGAGAAAGTTCAAGCCCAACCTGGCCAATTCAGTGACTTAGTGGGACTCTGTCTCAAAAAATTTTAAATATGAAATTAAAAATTTACAGGAGTGCAATTGCTAAGCAGATTAAAAGTCTCGGGCATTGGGGCTGGGGGTTTAGCTCAGTGGCATAAGCGCCTGCCTTGAAAGCAGGCAGTCGTGAGTTCGATCCCCGGTACTGATAAAAAGGAAAAAGACAAAAAACAAAAAAAAGGTCTTGGGCATTGGCAATCGAACCTCTTTGAGCCTGAGGTGAGGGTACACCTGCAAAGAGGGCCTCCCAGAGTCCCCTGGGGCAAGAAGAAATGCACTCAAAATGAGGAAGGAGAGGTTTTCCTTTGTCTTAAGGAAAAGGTCCTTGAAAAGAAACACTAAATCACCTTACCCTTATGACGCAGTCTCTTTGTCCTAGCTCTACACAGAAACACGTCACATTTGCACACTTATCTGACTGTGGTGCTCCAAAACACATGCAGGTATTCATGAAGCAGTATTTTCGTACCACTGGGCTTTGGAGAAGGTTCCACTAAAGCCCAGCAGCACTGGGGGAAATGTATGTCAGGGAGAGTCGCTGCCCAGCCATCTTCTGGGGAGGCGGGGGCGTGTCTGGGGCCAGATCTGTGGCTCTGTCACAGCCTCCCCACTCACACCTGGAGAGAGGCTCTTCTATCTTTTTCCCAGACTTCATACCTCCAGGTTGCTATCCTCCGAGGTGAGGAGCTGAGAAAAGAGTGGGGAGGGGGGACAGGAAGAGTGAAATAACTTTTGCATGAATTAACAGATGACAAAAGGCACCCAAAATTCAGTAACATGTGGGAAGATGAACTCCAAGGGTTCCACTTTCTGGAATTCTCCACTTTTCCAACAGATCTCATCTTCTCCTATCTCAGCAGACCGACCTGCTGATATTGCTGTTTGAGGATATAGGCAGATAATGAAGCTGAGGACCAAGCAGGAGCCTAAAGAGATGTCTTTCTATGGTCTGTTGGCCATTTCAGAACTTGGGCAGTGAAATGGTCAATTCATTAGAAAGAAACAGCTTGAAGTAACCCCTCCCCATCCCCAGCTGCTGTGAGCATGGTAGGCTGCAGTGGCCCAGGACACGGGAGCCACCCATGTTTACTGGGACCCGAGCCATGCTGGGACTTGGAGCACTGAGAAACCAAGCAACCCCTCTCTCCCTGCCTGTTTTGTTTTGTTGAATTTCAATATACATGAAAGTATGGACAGCTATTTTGAAGAGAATGAGACATTCTATGACAGCCTTTAGTGACTTCCCTATTGTCTGGTCTTGAAGACCTAAAACACCTTCCTCATTCTGTTCAGATCAGTTTTATACTATATTGTTTTGTATGAAATCTCTGTATGTGAAGACATGGACAACTGTTTGGAAGAAAACAAGAGATAATATGATAGACGGTGAAGACCTCAGGTTGTCTAGCTTTGAAATTTATATCTCTTACATTGCTTTCTTATTCCTATTTTGTTCTGTTTTGTTGTGTTTGATTTTGCTGCCTTTAAAATTAAAAAAAAAAAAAAAGGAAGTTGAGGACCACGCGCGTATACACACGGTACCACCAGATATGAGGTCATGGCAGCCGAGCATCCAAGAGAGAAATTGGAGTATGCAGGGTGCTTCCTCTACAGAAGATTGTATGTACTCCTGCCAGATGCCACAGACACCACCAGCCCAGAGCTGTCTAAGCCAGGGACCAGCCTGAGGTTCCCTGGACACCCAGGCAATGTGAACTAGGCTGCCTTGCTTCAGCTTACCCTGCCCTGGTGGGGTGGCCCTCTAGATCTCAGTGTATTGAGAAATGAATCTTCCCTTAGACTCTCCACCAGGTGCAGGAACTAAGCTTAGATCCCCCATGCCCTCCAGTCTCCCAGGCCATCAAAATGAAAAATTCAGATTTTCTAGAATTGACAGGTGCTCGTTAGAAAAAAGTGGTTTCTAACATCTGCTTTTCACTTCTATGTGGGCCTGTTTAATGCCTTACTACTAACTCTTTAGAGTTATAAAAATATTTTTTGATATTTTATCTAGCATTAGCAGTTGTTTCCACTGGGATCCTTGGTCCAAATAATTTGGCTTTCATACTTGATGGCAATCCAAGTACTCATATGCATACCCAAGCCCAGATCTTCTCCTACCCCCTCCCTCCCAGATTCCAAGAATGAAAAAAGACCATGGAAATTGCCAGCAAGAATGGCCACCCCCTCGGAGGATAGCAGAGGTGAGACTCTTGTAATAAAGTTCCCACAAAAGCTCCATTTAGGCGAGAGCCAGCCAGGCTTTGGCCTAGGGGTCAATATACCTGGGACCCTAAAACACCATCATAAATTGCAATAAGAGAAGAGAATTTTGCTTAAAGGAGAACTATTTTGATAAGGTGCAGGTGTAGGCAATAACCCCCCCAAGGTTAATTGGCTTCAGCTGAGCATGGGTCCTGTCTCCTGCACAGCTTTTGTTTTGAAGAGTTGGGCATGTACTGGCCCACGGGAGCTGAATGTCTCAGAATAACGGAGAAGCATGGTCCACTGTTCATCCTCTCTATTTCTAGTACCTAACCTCTTTAAATAGTGTTGAGCAAATATTTAAAGAAAATCAGGGATTTTTGTTTTTCCTCTGTAAGGATGACAAGAAGCTGGCAACACCAGTTGCCCCTGGGGAGTGAAGCTGGGTGGAATCTTGTTTCATCTAGAAAAAGGCTCAGAAGAAAATGCTGTACAGATCATTGCAGTCCGAAAGGGACTCAGGGATGGGGGCTGAGCTTTGTCAGCATCCTGCCTGCTCCTAAGCTCTCAGCCACAGCTGCCAGGGGACAATCAAGATTCAAAGAAAGGCCAGAGAATAGGTGAAAGGTTATGGGGAGTGTCTGGGATTTTGAGAATGTAAAGGAAGGGGGCTTGCTGGGCCCACCAACTGCTCCCCCACTTAAGGCCTGGCCCTGGGCAGCACCTCTCCCAGGTGGGGTCTTGGCTATGCTCCCCATGCCACTCTTCCCTAGTCTCTCCTAAGTGTCCACCTTTATTTTCTTGCTGTTTAGAGGGGCAGACAAAAGAAAAGACACTGGGAAGATTCCAGTTGTGTTTGGAACAGACTCTTAGGGCTCCTTGCCCAGAAATCTCAAAGGAAAGTTAAAAGCTGAGGTTCCTGGAATGAGCTAAGAAAGATGGGTCTGAGGCTCACCCAAAAAGCTCTCTGGACGTTCTAGGGGGCTGGATAAGCCCTTACCACATCACATATGCTTGTCACAGGTTTCAGGGTGCTCACTCAATAGGAATTTCATTCAGTCTTTGTAACACCCCAAGGAAGGGACAGGCAGGCATTTTACTCCCATTTTACAGAAAAACCGACAGAGCCAGTATCTCCACCCTACCCAGAACTTGTGCCTCCACATCCAGAGTTAGGCCTGGTGCTCTCCCTCTGCGGCATCGTGGGTCCTGGTCAGGGCCAGTCCTTTGGTGAAGATGACGTGAGGATATGCTTTATTCCACCACCCCCACTTGTGCCAAGACAGAGAAGACGCATGGCCCCCAATGGAAAGAAAGTCTGAAGCTGCCCTGGGGACCTGTGGAGATGCTGTTTGATTTATTCCAGTCCCTACTGGTTCTCTGTGCCACATTTATAAACGTCAGCGCCAAAAATGAAGTTCCCACCGCCCTGGCAGCTGCTGGTTGCTGCTGTTACTCACCAAGAGTTCTCCTCCGCATGATTGATAGAGAGCTGAAAATAAAGGAAACTCAAAAACCCCCTTGAGCACTGAGCATTGAAGGGAGGAAGGGGGACCTCCTCCAGAAGAAAAAAGAGGGCAGAGCTAGAAAAGGCCCACATTAGTGGAGCAGAGGGAGGGTATGTTTATGTCTGCCTGCCCGCCTGCCAGCCTATAGCCTACCTTTAGCATACAAAGAAAAGACACAGTTGTTAAGGTTGCACGGAAAATAACCTTGCGCTTCGGCAGGGGAAAAGTGGTAAAATCAGGTTCATTTCAGGGGCTGTGTCACGAGATGAGGGAAGGAAGGGGGCTTGGCGAGGTTGCTTCACGACCTCCAGGTGCCTCATCTCCTGAGCAGAATCTGCCATCTTCTATAGTCTGAGATGGGGCATAGGCTGGCAGGAGCAAAAGGATACTGGAGGGAAAAAAAGAAAGAAAGAAATCCTGGAGGAAAATGGAAAGAAATAAAAGGTAAAATGATCTTAGTGAACCACTAAGCTAAAGACATTATCTTTTGGGGAGGGGGGCACTGGGAATCGAACTCAGGACCTTGTTCTTACGAGGGAGGTGCTTTGCCACTGAGCTATATCCCTGGCCCTAGGATGTTATCACTCCTGACTGGCTACTGGCTGAAATTGGGGAGACCTTGGGGGAGGCTAGGAAGACCTGCTGTAATGCCTTCCCTTGTTACCCTCGCACATCTGTGATGCTCTCTTGTCTTTGTGAAATGCTGGCTGTGACCAACACATACAGCCCCTGGTAAGCACCTGAGGGACACAGCAGGTAACCAGAGATGGCCTAAGTGATCCCCAAAATAAAACATTTAAAAGCGGGGTGTGATGGCACACACCCAGCATCCTAGCACTCGGGAGGCTAAGGCAAGAGGATTGCTATGAGTTCAAGGCTAGTCTGGGCCACATAACAAGACACTGTTTCAAACAAACCAACAAAAAAGTAGAAATTTTTTTAAAATTTGATATTTTGTACCCTTAGACTAAAACAAATGTTTCAAAGTAAACATTCTCTTCAAAGTCGCCTCTTTGAGAAGTTGCATAATTAACCCAGGAGTGCTCCATGGGTGGCCCGACTTGTCTTGGAGGTTGATGTTTGAAATACCTCAGGACCAGTTATAACCCAGGATATAAAATGTCTTCTTATTTCATAGGAGCTTCTTTTCTGACCCTTGATTTATCAGACCTCTTTCCCTATAACTTTTGGCCCTTCCCAAGTACCAAATGCTGTGCCAAGTGGCATTCTCAGAGTGGCTTGGAACAGCTTTTGGGTAACAGCTTTGCTCAGTGATGGGACAGAGCAGCAGTTACTAGCAAAGGAGAGACAGAAACACATCAAAGGAGGAGCATCTTTATAGTGATGTGATGGGTACTTGGAGAATTTTCTCTTCTTTTTGCTTTCTTTACATGGGAATGTTTGTGTTTTAAGAGTGGAATAAACAAAATGTGGCATATTCATACAACAGAGTATTATCAGCCTTAAAAAGAGATGACATTCTGGTATTTGTGACAACATGGTTTAATCTTCACAGTACGCCGAGTGAAGCAAGGGAGACACAAAGGGGAAACAATATTTTTTCACTTATAAGAAATGTCTAGGCAGGGACTGGGGATTTAGCTCAGCAGCATAAGCGCCTGCCTTGCAAGTGTGTGGTCGTGAGTTCGATCCCTGGTACTGATAAAAAGAAAAAAGAAATGTCTAGGCAAATTCATAGAGACCGAAAGTAGGAAGGGCCTAGGGAGAGATGAAATGAGGAGGTGAGTGGGTGAAGAATTTTGGTTTGGAAAAAGAAAAAAAAAGAACTTTGGTTTGGGATGATGGAAAAGTTCTGGAGACGGATGGCGATGATGACGATGTAACACTGTGAATGTAATTAATGCCACTGAAATGTGCCTTTAAAATGACTACTAAGGCTTGGTGGCACACACCTAGAGTTCCAGGGACTGGGGAGGCTGAAACAAGAGGAATCCAAGTTCAAAGTCAGGGCAAGTTCATAAAACCTTAGCTCAAAATAAAAAATGATTAGGGTTTAGGTGGCAAAGCACCTCCCTGGTAAGCACAAAATAAAAAATGTTTAGCCCTCTGGCAAAATGCTTGCCTTGCATGCCTGAGGTTCTGGAAATAAAAGTAGAATAAAATGACTTTTATATTTTGGCACCAGGAATCAAACTCAGGACCTCCTGCTTGCCAGGCAGCTAAATCCACACCCTGAGTAAAAGTATTAAAAGATAAATTTTCTAATATTTTTATTATACATATCAACATATGAGTTGCGTGGATTAATGGGATTGCTATGGTATTTCCATACCTGCATTGTGCATTGATCAGATTCATTCTCCCTCTATCCCTACTTCTCTACAGTCATAACTTTTCTGTTACGTATATTTTACTACAGAGTAAACAAAGACTGGTTAATAAAACCAAATCAACCCACAAAAGCTATAGATTTTGGTGGGATATGGTGTCACAACCTGGAATTCCAGCACCTGGAAAGCTGAGGCAGGAGGATCCCAAATTCAAGGCCAGCCTGGGCTACACAGTGAGCTCTTATCTCAAAAAAAAAAAAAATCTGAAGATTTGATTCAAAAGACTCCGCTACAGGATGGAACAAAGTCCAAAGAAAGTCTAGATAGAAAATTCTACCTGCAGGGGGAAAGTCACTGAGATCAGTTGCATTAACTACAGGTGTCTGTCCCTCCCGCTGAGATAGTCAGTAAAGTTCCCTTCCCCAACTCTTGGGTTCTCCCACAGCATCCTGAGTTTGTCACACGGCCCCAGAGCATCTCCCGGTTCTGGAATGCACACAGCACAGCCTAGATCTCCCTGACCCGGCCCTCCCATGCTGGCCCACTACCCTGGCAGCCCAAAACAATCTATGGTCAGTGGCGGCTCTGTTGGCCAGGAGGCTGCTGAGGTGGCTTTTTAATCCTTCAGCTGTGCCATCCTAGTGATTGCTTTTATTAGGAAATGTAATGAAAAAGACTATATGAAGCCCCTGCCAGAAAAAAAAAAAAGCTAATAAGATTTTACACCAAGTGTGGCGAGAAAAGAAAAGGGGGAAAAAGCACATTAGGAGTCAGATAATGAGATAAATGAAGACCGCAGGGAAGATCAGTTTTGCAGACTTGCTGGATGGTTGTAAAATTTTTAATTTGCTGAATTCTCTTTTTTCCGTCGTCTCTGATTCTTCCCACCTCTGTCTTTCCGTGTCTCTCTGATGCTCTGAAGCACGTCTGTGTTTCTCTCTTGGTCTCTCCCTTTCTTCCTCGGTTATTCTCCCTGTGTCAGCGCTTTCAAATCTCTGTGTGTGTGTGTGTGTCTGTGTGTGTCTGTGTGTGTGTGTCCCCATCCTTGCATGCACACTGATGACTTCTACAGGAGGCTGGAACCTGGGCAGCGAGGACGCACCCAGTCAGTGGAAGCAACGGGACAAAGGGCCGCTTTGTAGGCAATGGCTATGATTCGGCTAAAGGCAGAGAAAGAGGGAGAAACCAAGGGGAGAGGGAGGGAGGACAGGAGATCAAAGACCTGGGAAGTAAGGAGGAAGAGAAAGCCCCTGCTGCTCCCGCAAATCGATTCTCCACAACGCCCGCCTCCCTGTCTGTGCTCCGAGCTCCGGAGCAGAATGCCACCTCCGTGGGATGCCAGGCCTGAACAGAAGGGCCTGGGGCACTGGGCAGATATGGAAGCCAGGCTGCCGGGGACCTCTGAGCCTGCCTTGTCTGGCACCCGCCCGCCACTCCTGCTTTAAGGAGGCCTCTCCAAAATCTTGTACTGCTCCTTTTGACTGACCCCAGCCCCTTGCTCCCTAGTTGGGGGTTCCAAGGTGTTCCTTTGCTGCCTGTACAAGTTCCAGCCCACAGCTGCAGGTGAAGGGACTGAGAGTGGGTGTGGATGAGTAGCTTCCCTGCAGGGTGTGCAGGGTGGGGGTGGGGCTGCAAGGTACAGGAATGAGAGGCTCAGGATGGGGACACATTGGTAGTTACATGAAGACCCATCTCAGCCCGCCATCTCTTGTTCCTTTCCCAGTGAGGACTCATCTTCTGTTTCCCTCCCAGCAAAGCCATCTCTGGATGCTTCTCCCTCTGGAAAAGTATGCACTGGCCATTGCAGGGATCATAACAGAAGATAAAAGAACCATAAGATGGGTCTGGGGGTTTAGCTCAGCGGCATAAACGTCTGCCTTGCAAGCAGGCAGTCATGAGTTCAATCCATGGTACCGATAAAAACGAAAAAGACAAAAAAAAAAAAAAAAAAAAAAAAAAAAAAAAAAGAACCATAAGAATTGAACACAGAGCCAAGGATATAGCTCAGTGAGTTAAGCACCTGCCTGGCAAGCATGAGGTCATGAGTTCAATCCTCAGTACCAAAAAAAAAAAAAAAAAAAAAAAAAGAATCAAGCACAGGGGCTAGGGATTTAGGTTAGCGGCATGAGCGCTGCCTGGCAAGCACAAGGTCACAAGTTCAATCCCCGGTAAAAATAAAAAATTAAAAATTAATAAAAAGAATCAAGCACAGCGGAAGGGAGGGAGAAATTTATTAGGAATCAGGCAAAAGATGGAGAGAAATCTAAATCTGAAACGTCAACAAAACTCTGGGAAGTCACTGGGAAACCTCCAGGAATGGGGGTGGGGAGAGCTCTAATCTTGGGTACCCAAGACAGGCTAGGAAGGAGCTAGGATTGGAACAGAGGAGGGAAGTCCCCAGAGAGAAGATGGAATGGGTTGAAGGTCAGTTGGGGGGTGGCATTTGTGGAGTCCAGGTTAGGAAAATGAGCTGATTATAGCCAGATCTGGTGGTTTATCCGTGTTGGCAAAGGTATTCCTGCACTGGAGGCTGAAGGCTGAACCAGGAAGATAAAGACCTTGGACAAACCAAGGTCAAGACTAGCCCAACAATTCAGACCTTATCTCAAGAAATAAGCCAGGCATGGTGGCTGATGACACACATGTAATCCCAGCACTCTAGGAGGCTGAGGCAGGAGAATCACAAGTTCCAATTTAGCCTAGGCAATATAGTGGGATCCTGTTTTAAAAAAAAAAAAAAGATTGGAGATGTAGCCCAGTGTGAAAGTCCTGGGTCCAACCCCTAGCACTCCCAAGGGAAAAAAAAGTAATACATATAGGCCTATGGTTAATATGATTGTTAACATCTCTACTTCATGCTTGAGGAAACCCAGCTGTGGGCTAGGACTTGTGCAGGCTGCAAAGAGACACCTCGGAACCCCCAACCCAGGGGACAGATTAAGTGCAGGAGCCAGGAGAGCCAGGAGTAAGGCCTCCTAATATGTCTCTCAATGGCCCTCCAGCACAGGAGACAGTCTGGAAGAGTACTGGAGATTGGTCTACAGGGAAACAGCGTGGTAGTTAACAATGTGAACTTCGGGGGCTGGGGATTTAGCTCAGCGGCATAAGTGGTCGTGAGTTCGATCCCTGGTACCAATAAAAACAAAAAAGACCAAAAAAAATAAAAAAAATAAAAATAAAAACAATGTGAACTTCTGGGCTAGACAGTCTGCTCTTATCCTCAGGGTGACCTTATACTGGAGCTTGAGCACTTAGGTCACCCTCAGAGAGACTTGAAGACTAACTGCAAGCATGTAGGTTAAAACATGGGCCAGGCATGGTGTTGCATGCCTGTAATCCCAAGAAGAATTACAAATTATAAGGCCAACCCAGGCAATTTAACAAAATAAAAAACAGCTGGGTGTGGTGGCATATGCCTATAATCCTAGCCCTCAGGAAGCTGAGACAGGAGGCAAGGCATATGGCTCAGTGTGTAGTCCCTGAGTTCAATCCCCAGTCCTGGAGGACGTAGGGAAAACTACACAAATTGGGCACAGCACTGGCTGTGAACTCAGATACTCTCTGCTTCCCAGGAGATGGAGGAGGCATCTTTGGTGCTTGGCCACTGGCCAGTCTCCATTTTTCATATTTCATCCCCCACCAGAAATATTAGAGGTGAACCCCTCCCAAGGACAAGCTTCTTAGGGGCACACAGTCCTGCAAAGAGCCCCCCCCCCACCTTGCTCTCTCCTGCGGACCCCAGAGTTCTCAGGCCCCGGCAGCAGCCCAGTCCTGTGGCTCCCTGCATTGTATGAGCTGCTGCTCTCTTTCTCTGCCTCCTTCCCTCCCCCAACTCCGGCTTTTTCTTTTTATGGAGAAGGCACAAATTAGGCAGAAAGGAAAATGTTGACAGTTCCCAGCCCTCCCTTACTGGGGATAAAGAGAAATACGTTAACGGTTGAAGCTTTAGGCGGATCAAACACAGTTTGTGAGACGCTTCAAATGTATTATTCATCTCACCAATGAGATGCAATCTTGGGCTTTCTCTTTTCACCCCATCAAGAGGAAACCTCAGCTACCGTAGAGATGCCAGGCTCCAGAGAGGAGGGGGAACTTTCAGAAAACCACCTTTTCAGTATTGAACCAACAAGTCTATCTTGTGTCCATCTTGTCTCTCCTGAAGATTTCCTTTTTTTTTTTTTTTTTTTTTTTTTTTGCAGTACCAGGGATTGAACTCACTACCTTGCGCTTGCCGCTGAGCTAAATCCCCAGCCCTTCCTGAAGATTTCCAAATGAGATGGGTCAACCTGCCAGACAGTCTAAGAGGGTCAAGGCTCCAGGTGAGATCCACAAGAACTGAGCACCTGAAATCAAAGAGAAAACTAGGCCAAGCATAATGGTACATACCTATAATCCCAGCACATGGTGAGGCTGATGCAGGAGAATCACAAGTTCAAACCTAGCTTGGACTATGTACCAAGACCCTGTCTCAAAAGGAAAAAAAAAGAAAAGAAAGAAAGAAAGAAAAAAGGTTGGGGGTATAGTTCAGTGTGAAGGCCCTGTTAGGAGACAGGAACTGGACGTGTTGATGCTAGAAGCTCTTCTACATACCATGCAAACTCAAGCAACGTAACTCTAAGGAGAAGCAATCGCCAGCCACCAGGACTTCAGAACTGTTTTCACTTGGACAGAGCTGCCCAGGGAAGGTCTGCATCTAGCCGTAGGAGCTTGGCCTTATATTTGAACTGATAAAGAACCCGCCACACCTTCCTGGGGAGTCCACATCTACTTGGTGGCCAGTTGGTCACCAAGGACTCCTCTGCATTCCTGCCAAGAGTCTAGAGCTCTCCCCCAGAGCAGAAACCTCCCCACAGTTCAGTCCTGCTACCTCCTAAAACTTAACCTTGCACTGTGTTGAACAAATCTGGTATGGAGTAGGGAGTGGGCACTGCTGATGAACAGGAAATTGGAATAATGAGGAAAGAAAGCAGTTTGACATGATGGATCAAAAAGCCTCGAAGCATACATACCCTTTGACCCATGTCTTAAAACTGCCCCAAAGAAACATCAGGCAAGCATGCAGAAATGTACAGAAATATTCACACCTGTCTATAACAGTAAGACTCGCAAACATTTTAAAATCATAATTATATAAGATTGGTTGACTAGCAGCCTTTTGAAGCAGTCACTTGAAATCAGATTCTAAAACGGAAGTGGTGGTACCCACCAGCAATCCCAGCACTCTGGAGGCTGAAGCAGGAGAATTGCAGAGAGTTCCAGGCCAGCCTGGGCTACAAAGTGAGCTTAAGGCCAGCCTGAACTGCATAGCAAGACCCTGTCTCAAAACAGGGGAAAAAAAAACCCAACAACAACAAAAATAGAAATTAGATTCTGTAAAAAGTATCAAAAAAAACTGGTATATAAATATATTTTCATTCTGAAAGAATTTCAAATAATAAAGTTCCCCTTTAGGCCTAATTCAATCCTATCGCTCCCACAAGGAACCCACTGAGACTCATTCAATATGTATCCTCTTGCTTTTTATTTTTGAAGAACCATATTTAATGTAAACAAGTAATAAAATCAGGTTATGCAAGTTGGTAACCATAGATGCATGTGTCCCTGCAAAGAGAAAAGAGTGGCTATTAGACACCACAATGTGCCCGGATTCAGCTCTAAATAGCAAACTGCAAATGATTTTTATTTTCTTCTGCAGGAGTTATTGTATTTGCTACATGAACAAGACAGAAAAACAATGATATTTTTAAATATAGTGAAGCAAGTAGCTTCCTCCGAGGACTGGGAGTGCCGTTTACTGTTTGCTCTTCTGCGCCTTTTAGATTTTGTACCTTGGGCATGTACTCTCTATTCTAGAAATGAATAAAAATTTTTAAAAATTTAATATGGCGATAAAATAAAATGAGAGGGCTGGTGAGAAGACCTCCAAAGAATGGCAAGCCTTAAAATTCTGAGAATGTGTAAAATTCTTCAAGCTGCGTTTATAGTTTTTGATCTGCTCAGGATTTGCTCGAATAGTGTGATATCTGTCTTGCCAGGTCAGGAATTGGGATCTCTGACCTGGAAGAAATGAAGTAGGGTCTAAAATAAACCAGGCTGCCAGCCAGAAATAACTTATAATAATTTACGGCACAGCAACGATAATGGCTCTGCTGAGACTGTTTTCATACTTTTTCAAAGTACTTTTCATCTTCCTTTGGTTCTCCAAATTTTCCTTGAGGCTACCTGCTGCTGTCAGGCTCCCAGGGAGGAAAGGAAGGGAACAAAGACCTCGTCTAAAGGGTCATTCATTGTTTGAAGTCTGTCTGCAAGATCTGTACTTCCCAGGGCTGGGCCATGCTCTCAGACAGCAATGTCTCTCCTTTCCAGAGCCATCTCCCCCGTATACCCAGTGTGGCCATCTGCCTCTGAGCTGCTGCCTTGTCAAACGAGGGCATTCCACCTTGCCCCAAAACTAGTTGTGAGGTGTGGTGACAACAAGACTGTCCATCAAGGAACAGAGGGGTCCTCAGGGCTGGAACATCTTACAGGCTCCCACCTGGGAGCTCTCAGACCTGATACAGTTACTCCCCATCCACTGATGACATCTATTTTCAATCAACTATACTGAGAGAAGAGAACCCTGGGAAGTCTCCCTCCAACCCGCCCTGCCAGTCACATCCTCCTCTGCCTCTGCCATCTCTCTTCATTGTAACCCTGTGCCTGTGTCACGTACAGCTTCGCCGGCCAAATCGAAAGCACATTTTGGGCCCAAATCATTTTATGGCACACAGTAGGCCCTCCAAGATGATTTACCAAATGAATAATGAATGCAACTTATAGAGCTGCCTCTTCTTCCTGACTAGAGCTCACTCCAAGCTGGACCAGAGGAGATGTGAGTAGACAGGTGGAGGGGGGCTGGGGGGTACAGTGGGGTTAAAACATGGACTGAGCTTCGGTCCGAGGCCTTGGAGATGGGACCTATGTAGGCTCAGTTTCTTCGTATATGTATGATCCTTAGAGCAAGTTGGGCTTGAAAACTTAAATGCCCACAAAACCAAAAAAATAATAGAGAGGGAAACAAGAGGTGGAGGATGCGACATTCAGAGGCACTGCACTGCAGCACGACCGACATTTGACATTTGACTGTGGGTCAAGTGTGGCAAGAGTCCCTGATTATCCGGAGAAGCCAGAAAGCTGGATTTTTATGGGAAGTCTCCCAGGGTCAGGTCAAATCCATAGGCCATGCACAGCTGGGAGCCCACTGTGTGACCCTTGCCCGGGCTGACCACTCAGCTTCATAAAGCCTGTGAATTCAGGGCAGTGGCCTGAAGACTTACACTGTTGGAAATAACCTTTTCGAGGAAGGACCTAAGATCCTGGCCTCATTCTGGCCACTGAACCTCTGGCAACTGCCACCCTGACCCCTAAACTTCAGCTTTATGCAAATACAGGTCACCCCTTTTCTTTTCCCCACCCTGGCGCTCATCAGTGGATAGAAATGGGGTGGACTGGGGACAGTGACAGCTTGTCCTCCATTGAGCCAAGATATATCCCCTCATGTCCTGCTACCCCACCAAGTGCCTACCCTGCCCAGAAGTCCAGGCCGAGGAGCAGCCCCCCAACCAACACTGCCCTGCACAGGGACCCCATAGCGATCCAGCCTCACCCAATAAATTCCTGTCAGAGAAGTTGTCAAGGCCTGGGAAATAAATAATGATATTTAACATTTTGTAATAACAACAATTAACCAGTAAATAATGTCCTTTAAACTGCAAACGCTGGAGTAAATTAATTCTTCTAATGAGCTGTCAGGCACGGAAGAAAAAAAGTCCCCGTGTTCTTTGGTGCCATGCAGCTGCCGTGTGAGCAGCCGGGGAAGCTCACCTCGGGCCCTGGGAGCTCATTACGAGAAGCACGCGGCACTGGCTGCCCAGGAAAGCAGCTCGGCCTGCCTGCCCACGTGGGCGCCCGGCGCCGCCCGCCCCTTCGCCCCTCCGCCCCGCCCGCTCCGGCTCCCACAAACCCCGCCAGGTTCGCAGAGCGAGCAAACGGCGCCCAGAGCATTTCAATTAGAGTCCCCCCCCCATCCCGGTCCCCCGCCGCTTTTGTGCGCCTGGGCAGCTCTCAGCGTCGAGGTGGTTGGGGACAGGAGCTGGAGGCAGAGGAGGGGGACAAGGCCAGCGCGAGTCCCGGAGTCCTTGCTGGGTGACCTTGGAGAGGTTTCCTGCCTTCTCTGGGCGGGGATGTCGTAAATGGAAATGTGAAGCTAATCAAACCAGATGTGATTACTTCTGAGCTCTTGAGAAACCTGTGACCATAAAAAAAAAGAAAGAAAGAAAAAGAAAAGCACCTAAGAGAAGGCAGCTCTTTATGTACTGATTCAGAGTAATCTCCAAGATATATTGTCAGGTGACAAAAGCAAGGAACAGAGAGTGTGCAGGAAATGCTACATCTTGTGTATTAAAAATAGGATGAAGGAGAAAGACTGCGCCTGGATTTTCTTGTCCAGGTCTAGATGAGGGAAGGATAATAGTCTTTGCCGCTGGGAGGCAAGGGGGTTCCAGGGAGATGTCACCAAGCAACCTTTCCCACCCCTATTTTCTGGAAGCATGTGTAAACATTACCTGCTCCAAAAAGTGTCACAAATGGCAAAGCCACGCACATCAGAGGTCAACTTGTCTCTCTATAGCTTTTAGAAAATGGAAACTCAACTGAGACCCCAGCAGAAACCTCTCCAGAGCCAGAGCAGGCTGCCTCTCTTAATAACCTCCCCAGACGCATAATGAGTCAGGAAGTCCCTCCCAGGAGCTAATCCCATCCCCTCCTGCTTCATTTGGAATTTGTCTTTGTTTAAAGGACCCATGGATAATTTTCTGCAGAATCAGGGAGAGACATGAGGGTTGTTCCAGCACCCTGAGGCCGTACTGACCTGGGTTTGAGTCTGCATCTGTCGTTTGCTGGTTCTGTGACATTCTGTCACTCTCCACTGCTGACTTCAGTGTCCAGAGGGCCCTGCAGCCTCTGGAGAGGAGACAGAGAGGAGGCAGGAGGCCGAGCCTACTCAGCAGGCATTTCCCTCCCATGAGGGCCAGCCCAGCCCCGTGAGTGCTCCCCAGGATGGACAGAGCCCCAGTTCATAAGCCAGGACCTCTGGCCCCCAGATCTATGCTTCCCCAGCTGAATGCCCACCCTCAACTCCAGAACAGATGGACATGCAGCCTCCTTGTGACCACAGGCAGCTACACCTGCTAGCATCTAAATTGTCATGTGCTAAATCCAGGGCAGGCTGGAGGTGGCTGGTGGCTAAGAGATTGTACTAGAGCCAGAAAATCCCTGGGGTCCATCTCTGAAAGTACCTGAGGGCTGGAGCTGAGAGTGGGGGGCAGGGAAGGTGGTTTTTCTGCCCAGTCACCATCTGACCAATTCCCCTCCACTTTCCTTCCTCACAAGGTGTACCCTATGAAAGAGTTACCTAGCCAAAACATATACATAAAGCCCTGGCCTTGGCCATTTGGAACTGGGTGCTCAAGGCATGGGCTCACAGAAAAAGCAGAGGCGAGAGAGCTGAAAGATCTCCAGTACAGGGGCTGGGGATTTAGCTCAGCAAAGCGCCTGCCTTGCAAGCAAGCGGTCGTTTGATCTCCAATATATATACTCTTTGCCAGACATCCAACCTACTGTATGTTCATTTGAAACCTAGCAACCTGTGGTTTGGATAATACTGTTCCCATCAGATGAGCAGGATAAGAGAAGTCCCAAGAGTTTAAGACATTTGCTTAGGATTATTCAACTAATAAGGGCTGGGGCCACAATTTGGACTCAGATTGGCTGACTCCAAAGCCACACCTCCCAACACTCTGCAGCCTGTTCCAACCCCCACTCCTCACTGTGTGGATACAGCAGTGGCCCCCTGGTGATGCCGAGCTGGAAAGCAGGGAGGAAGCTGGCTCAGCCTCCTGACCCTCTTACCTCCTCAACACTGTCAGCTCAGTACTGCAGCAGTGAGGTGAAAGTTCAAAGGAATAATTGCTGATTATGAGAATTCATAAGAAGAGCTTTGCCTTCCTGGCAGCCTGGAAGAAAAGCACTGGCTTCATTGATCCAGCAAGTGGAGGCTGAGGGCACCTCCGATGTCATCTGTAGCAGAGTACGGGGCTTGAAGCTTAGATATAGGACTCTGACCAGCATGGGCTCACATCTAGGCTCTTGCACTCAACAAGCTTTGTGATTCAGGACAAGTTACTCAACTTCTCTGAGCTTTGGTTTCCTCCCCAGCAAAAGGTGGATAATTATTACCTAAAGTATCTCCTTGGGGGCTGGGGATTTAGCTCAGTGGTACAGCACCTACCTGGCAAGTGTGAGGTCCTGAGTTTGTGTCCCAGTATCCTCTTCCCCCCAAGAAAGCATCTCCTTTGGCTGTTGTGGGGGTTAAAAAGAAGGTGGTGTAAAGTACTTAGCACAGAGCCTATGTACAAAGTAAACACCTAATAGAGTCTGTCATGGCGAGGTGTTTTTCTTTTCTGCCCTGGTAGACACACTTGTCTCCAAGTACCAGAAGGGCAGTTGTGCTAGTACCTGAGGTAGCAGCCTACCTCTGAAGCTCTCTGATTTGGGAAGCAGCCCAGAAGGGCCTCCAGGCTTGGATTTTGCAGAGGAAAGCAGAAAATCAGAGCTGAAGCCAGCAAAACAAGGATCCCAGCAGTGGACCTGAGTCAGCTCCTTCTGGGTCTGGGGGTTTAAGGGCCTTCCTCAAAGTCGCACTGCCTCTGGGTCACCCTGCCCTCTATGCAGCTGCCCTCTTGGCCTCAGCCTTCCCAAGACTCTGGGCACCTAGGCATGAAGCTCCAGCTGGGAAAAAAAGGGGACTCCAGTGAACACAGGAAGCTGGGTCTCGGCCACACGGAAATTAAAACCAGCTTGCCCAGCGCTGAGTTACCATGTCGCCTGAAATCAGATTGATTTCTTGGGCTTGTTGTGACGGCAGTGTTGCAATTGATTCGTCTGGATGGCGAGGAGTTTATCTATTTGGAGCTGTCTGTCATTGATCTGAATAAGCTTCTAAAATAGCCCAAATACCTAGTGAGGGCGAGGTCACCACCAACCCTGGCTCAATATTAATTATAATAATGAACAGGCATGAGGAGGCCTGGTTCATTTCCTGCCCTGCAGGGCTGGCCTCTGTGAGGTTTGATGTTTAATATTCATTTTGAGCCAACAACGTGCAAGAAGCTGGTGGCCGATCCTGCTCGGAAAGTAGTTTGCACGGAGAGTGTGATTCTGACCTCCTCTTCCATGAGACTGAGAAGGGACAGTGCTGCTGGAATAGAAAAAGGTTAGGGTTAGATGTTCCCATGACTAAACGTGGATGGACATAGAACATCTGACTCATACAGAAGCCTAGACAAGTTTCATCTCTTCTCTGAGTCTGTTTCCTCCTCTGTAAAGTAGGAATTATAACACTTATTTCTCAGAGCTGCCACTTCTAGCTAAAAAGCAAGATTGAACAAAATAAAATTGGAAGGTTTTTCTGGGCTACCTTCTGGTTTAAGGGAGGAACAGCAGGATTCTATTTCAGATAATATCTAACCTGCTCATCCTTGGTATAAAGTGAGAATTCACCCAGTGGATTGACTCAATGAATCAATTATTGATTCAGTGAATATTTATTGAGCACCTGCTACATGCTGACTAGGAAAAGCTAGTTAACACACCATGGTCCCCTGCCTTTGAGGAGAAGATATCTGGAATTATCGAGCGAGCTAGGGGTTCTCACGGGAGGTGGTCAGAGGTAAAGGTGAGCCCTGTCTCTGGGAGACAGCTTGGGAGTTGCACGTAGAAGCCAGCAGATGGACATGGGGACATTGGGGGTGGCTGATGGTCTGAGGCAGAACATTCCATTAAACATCAGTCAACAAGAGCCCCTGCAGAGAGCATTGTTCCGGCAGGAAGAAGGGGATCCCTGTCCTCAATGAATCCAGTAGAAAAATGGTCAGTCAAACTGGGGATTCAAATCTGCAAGAAGCAGAGAGTAATCAGATAACTCCCCACCACCACCACTGTCCAATGACACCAGTAAGAAACAAGCAGACCCAATCAACAGAAGAACTTTCTGGCTACAGTCTAGATGGTGGGCAAGGGCACCACAGACAGACAGACAGACTCCTTGTGTGTCAGGAGCCTCACCTGCTCAGCCTTCCATATATCCTCCCGCCTTGATTCCTGCAAAGGAAGCTCTGCTGCTCCTCCAGCACAGCTGCTGGTGGAGACCCCCACAGCCAGCCTTGAGACAAACATCAGAAGAAAGTTAACAGTGAAATGCTCTGGCGGATCTAATTGATTTTTTTCCTATTGGTTCCCTAATATAGGCAACACTGTTCATGCCGCTTTTCTGGGCTGGAGATTATGTCATAAATAAAGAGATTTGCTCCCTATTTCCATGTGCTTATCTTTAATAAGTTAAGAACTCAACAAGCTTTAGAAGGACTTGAAATAAGCAAGGGATCCGGTGACGGCTTTGGCTGTGGTGGTGGCAGTCACAGTATTATTTTAGCAAAGGGTAAAGCAGACGGCTGAGGCGCATGGGGGAGAATTCACATCCTTTGGGCTGCATTGGGCCCAGGCTTAGCTAGAAAGAACAGAGCGGAAGAAAAGGTGGGAGGGCCATAGGGAGAGTTGGTTCTGGCCAGTATGATGAAATAGATGGACAGGACCATGAACTAGTGTGGGTAATGTAGGAGTTAAAAGTGTAGGTTAGAGCCAAGTAGGCTTGGTTCAAATCTCAGCTCCGTCACTGCTTACCACCTGTGTAACCTCAGGTAAATTACTCTGCTGGGTTTTTTGTTTTTGTTTTTTTGAGTACTGGGAATCGAACTCAGGACCTTACTCTTGCCAAGCAGGCACTGTGCTACTAAGCTATATCCTGGGCTCCCGTTTATTTTTAAAAATAGTTAATAGCTACTTTGAAGGTTGTGAGAATCAGTTATATGCAGTGTGCTCAGAGAGCCTGGGCCAAGACATGTGCAGAAGACATGTTAACTTGTGTATGGAACGTCACCTACTTCAGTTCATTTTAAGTGTCACTGTGTCTCTGCCATGTGAGGCGCTGGCCAGGGCTTCGTAGGTGAGACAGACATGGCTGGCCCTGATGGCAGCAATACCCAGCCCCTGAGGCCAGTATAAGCTGGACAGCAGGACTGAGCATCCACACTGGGGAGGTCCAGAAAGGCAGCAGTAACCCTTCCCAGGGCGGCTGCTATGGCCCCGGCTTAGGAGTTCCTCACTCTCCAGGCCTGGGCACCTCGAAGATCAACCTACACTTGCAGAAGAAACCACATGACTTGTGCAGAAACAGCCCCGCTTCAGACAAGCACAGCTGCCACCTTCCTCTGTACATGTACATTTTTTTTTTTTAGTCTTTTTCCTTTTTATCGGTACCAGGGATCGAACTCACGACTGCCTGCTTGCAAGGTAGGTGCTTATGCCGCTGAGCTAAATCCCCAGCCCCTTCCTTTGGTCTCTTGATGAGCAGGCTCCCTCTCTAGCAGGGCTTACTCTTGCAAATCACCAGCGTGGCCTCATTGCAGATGGACAGAGAAGTGGAATCCTCTTCCCTCCGAGAGTCTTAATGCCTGAGGCCTCCCCCATTCAGAGTAGTTTCTATCTTGGGCCCCGGTTTTATATCCTCCTCCTCTCCTCCAGGCCATTGTGTGGACCAGCAGATTCTATGGCTTTAAGGACCAGTGACCTCACAGTCAGTTGCCATAGAGACCATTGTGATGTCACAAAGCAGAGGACAAATAGTTCAAGGAGGACTGGAGGGTGGGGGAGGGAATGCACAGCTAGAATTGAGAGCCACACTGGATTTTTGTCTTGTTTTGCTGCCCAGAAGTCGAGGTGGCTAGAAGCAAGTCTGCAGCCAGCTCCTGAGAGATCCTGACAGTCTCAAGGCCAAGTGCCCCTGTCAGTTTGCCTGGGCTCTCCAGAGACCAGGATGCCTTGGAGACCCAAAGGGAGAATCAGTGAAAAGCAACAGCAGAAACAACTGCACCACTTTGAAGCTGTAAGAAGTGGGAAAGGAATAGGATTAAGTGGCGGGAGGATTCTTGTAGCTGAAGATCTGCCTAGAAGGAGCCAGTGCATCTTTACCTTAGGAAACATGGACCAATGGGGAGCTCAGCTCCCGGTAGAGACAGCCTGTATGTTTCCCCTCCTCAGTCTGGCTGCTCCAGGAGCCAGCTGAGGTCCTGGCACACACAAAATGCTCAATAAATGTTCCCTCATTTGATAGACAGAGTGGGAGGGTGATGAAGGAATTGGGTAGGTGGTAGGTGCTTGGGTATGGGTTAAGTGAAGGAGCCAAGCACAGTGGCACCCACCATTAATCCCTGCTATTCCTGAGGCTGAGGCAGGAGGGTGGAGAGTTTGAGGGCAGTTTGGGTAACTTAGTGGGAACCTGTTTCTTCCTCTCTCTCTAAAAATTAAAACAAAACAAAACAAGATGAGTGAAGAGATGGGCAGATGACGAACCTATGTGTCACGCCCCACCTTCATGGAGGTAGGCACTTTCCACCCCTCTGGCTAGGTCTTCACGTCACTTCCTGTTTTCTTTTGGTAAGGAGACTCAAACTCAGGCCCGTGCACTTGCCAGGCAGACGCTGTGTCACTGAGCTACATTTCCAGCCCACTCATCCTTTAATTTTTTACTCAATCACCACCTCCTCAGGGAAGCCTCAAATTCCCATGTGGGCATCTCCAGAAGGCACCTCACCACTTCACATTCAGTCAGGTGGTCCTGTGTAGGTCTCAGAGCTAGACTATGACCTCTGTGTGAGCAGAAACAGGTTGTGTTTTCACTCACCTTTGAGCTAGGGATTCAAACTGGGTACTTATTAAATATCTGTCAGATGAGTGAATTAATAAGTAACCAACCCTCCTTAATCCTCCAAGCAGCCCACACTCCAGACACTGCAGGGAGACACAAGCTTCCTACAGGAAACCCCTGGAAGTCCCAGACAACTCAGATCCCTCTACCATCTTTTCCTGCAAAGGTTCACTGGTCTGAAGCCTCCCGAAGCCTCAGTGTCCTCATCTGTGTAATGGGGACAATAAATAGTACTGTGTCAAACTTACAGGATTATTGTAGAATGGCAGTTAAATTCCCTGGCTTAATGTTCCAGCAATAGCAAATAATAAATGGTAGTTTTGTTATTTTTGAAGTTCAGAAAAAAAAAAAAAAACATTGACCTCAGGGATTGCCTTTAAGATGAGAAACATACAGGAGTATTGTGAATTTGTTTTAAAATGAATATGGTAATCTTTTTACCTTCTATAAAATGTGAAGCAGCTACGAGTCCCTGTCTTATGCTCAAAAGGGAAAACAGTTATGCTCTCACATTTTTCAAAGTAATGCCCTAGTCTTGTATCAGGCATAAAAAGGGAGAGCATTCTTTTTCCAGCTTGACTTGGGGTGAGCACCCGGTTGGGATGTTTGTCCACACCTCCTGCCCCATCTTAGCCTAGTCCACTGAGTTGAGTAGAGCTGGCCCTAGGATTCTGTAAGGTGAAAGGCCTCTCCCCAACAAAAGAACAAAAGTTTTTGGCCCATGGTACCTCCTTCCTGTGTGTTGCATGATTAAATACTCTATGGTCCGTTGTCCAAGGTTCCAAGTTAGGTTCCAGGTTGGCCCATCTAGGCAAGAAAGTAGGGAGGTGACAGGATAGGTTTGGGGGTAAGCCTAGCCGACTTCACACAGAAAAGAACCCGGACATGTTTGAGGGATGGGGTGAGCCTCAGTCCCCCAGCCCAGCCCCATCTCTGTGGCCCCTTGCTGTCCCCCTACCAGGGGCAGCCCACAGAAGCTCACTCTACCTGATCACCTACTCATCACGTGGCCATCAACCTGGTTACTGGCTGAGTTCTTAGCTCCAGAGTGGCACCATAAACCTAAGGCCTCTAGACAGATGTATTTTATATAAGTTCAAGCGCAGAGAACTATTGAGTTCAGAAGATTTTATTTCTAGAGCTCTCTATATTTCTCTGGGATTATCACCTGTCTCTGTTCCCTCCCTCTTCTGGTTGTTATCTTTGGACTCTTTCCAAGCCAAGCTGCCTTGATTGCTCAGGGAGATGAAGGCTCCCAGAAAGGTTCCCATGGTGCGTCTGGTCTGTCAAGGGTGCCCTTGGAAGACCCTTTCTTCTTCTTCCTTCCACATAATTCTGCAAGTGCCCACAATGCCCAGGCAGCCAGTTCTTTTAGGAACTGACTTCACTAAGCCACTCTCCAAGCACCAAGGAACATAGAGGCCTTATGCCCTCCAAGTTGGGGAGGGTCACGCTCAGAGTAAGCCTTGGGGTCCAGAGGAGAGGGAGAAGGCCAGCTGTTCTCTTTCCTCCACGGTGCCAACCTAGCCTGATACCAAATTAATAGCATTCAAATGAGATGCAAGGCATTATGCAAATCTAGAGGAGAAGGCCACTCTTCCCAGAGCCTTTGGGCTGTTGTGGAAGGCCAGTGTATTGAGCCCTTTATGGAGGACCCCACAGACTCCCATAAACTACAACCCACGCACCTTCAACACCGGCCAGCAAGAAAAATCCAATGACACCAGCTCTCTGCTCTGCTGCTCACTCTGACCTCACCTCCCAAGCACTCAGGGCCCCTTCCATTCTGACATGATACAGAGGGAGCCTCGGAGGCAGTACAGCCTCCCTGGACACTGGTTCTCCCTTCATCCGCAATGTATGCAAAGTAGATGCAGGGGTTTTTGCATCTATTTAACTGTCCATTAAAATAGCTCCACAACCGGTCACCTCCGCACAGGCCCAGGATTCCAAATTACCAAGCCCTGCTGCCTGCAAGCACCATGTGGTTCCTGAGCCTGGTAATTGCTGTGGTGTTTGTTGAGCTGTATTTGCATTTGATTGTCATTTAACTTTCCATCTTTATCCTTCAATCAAATCAGGATTTGGGCTTCTGCAATTGATTATTCGTCTTATTTTCAGTCCCTTCGTGGTTTTCAGAGAGTTTTATTAATGCCACAAACTTGAGCCCTGGGACTTTTCTCCCTCGACATGGATGGGGAGGGTCTCCACCTACCTATTCCAGGACTACTACATGAAAACAATCTAGCCAACATCGTGGATCTCAAGCCCTATCCCCAGTCTGCCTGTTCCAGCACCTGCCTCTTTCTGCCCAGCCAGTAGCATTAAACATTTATGGAGCTGTGGAGGATCAAAGGCCTCCGCTGGGGGTGGTGGGCAGGCTGGAGGCCTCTGAGATGGGAAAGTAGCTCACATCAATCCACTTTCTACTGCAGTTTCCATCCACCCTGGGCTCTTGCTACAGCTGAGCTGGTCCCACTCCTAGAGTGGGAGGAAATGCTCAGAATCTAGGACTCTGTTTATCAGTCTCCTCTGTCTCAATTGCAAGGATTACTTTTAGGTAATCCAGGAAGCCAGACTGTTCCAGTGCTACAAGGTTGTTAGCCCACTCTGAGAATTGGGTTGAGGTGAGCAGACAACTCTGTGCCCCTGCAGTCTCTGAAGTGAGGCAGCAGCCCCCCTGCTTCTCAGAAACCCCTTTTACTCCACAGAAGATACCGCTCTTCCTAGGCATAGGGCTGCATAATCTAGGAGGCTGAGGCAGGAGGACTGCAGGTTCAAGCACAGTCTGGCAATTTAGGAATTTGGCAGAAGTTTCTCTCAAAATTTAAAAATATAAAGAGCGCTATGAAGGCTGGAGATATAGTACAGCATCACAGCACCTGCCTGGCAAGCTCAAGGTCCTGAGTTCAACTCACAGTACCAAAAAATCACTGTGGATGTAATTTACTGTGAAAGTTCTGGGTTCCATCCTTACTACCAAAGGAAAAAAAAAAGATGACTGGGGATGTAGTCAATCCCTAGTACCACCAAAAATAAAAAACTATAGCTCTTGTTTGCAAGCTGTCTCCTCTTCTGTCTCAGAAAGCAAGTGTTACCCTTGCAGAGACTTCAGAATAAGCCATCAGTGTACAAGGCGGTGGGCCGTTTGGGAGTAGCAAGTGATGTTGCTTCGGCAGGGATGTGGACAGGAGTTCTGACATGGTCTAGGCAGGGACTGCAAGGGGTACTGGGATTAAAACACCCCTTCTTCCCTGTCAATCCCAATCCAGCAACAGCAGCTTTCATGACATGAAGCAAGTGCCCCCTTCTCCATTACCTCACTTACAGTGATCTCCCTTGGACTTTAGACAGTCTTTACACCTATATGTAGTCACAGACATTTATTGAGCATCTGCTATGTGCTTGTCACTGGGCTAGGTTGGGGGTAGACAAGACCAACTTAGTCCATGACTTCACAGACTGTACAACTAGCAGAGAAGAGAAGACAGAAACTTAGCAATTACATGTACAGGGGACCCAGGGTCCCCAAAGAGACACAAAGAGAACTAGAGAAATGACACCAGTATGGAGGAATTTTTCAGTTCCCCAGGTGCCACTTTCAGATGTAACATATATATGAATTTAGTACACTATAAGCCTGTCAGCCCTATATATAGCTGAATGTCCCTTTGTACATTTTATTGTGCTCAATTTGTGGGTGATGCCAAGATCTAGGAAGAGTGGACCCCTTGGAGGGTATGAGAAAAGTGGTGCATAGCAAAAAGTCTACTGCTTGCAGAGTCGGCCCAGGCTCTGCCTCAATCTCACTGGCAGCCCATCACATAGAAGACTCATGAAGCGTATTTAGGGAGGAGGGAGAGCCCCGGGGCATAATTATTCCCATATGCAGTGCAAGACTATTC
This sequence comes from Cavia porcellus, assembly GCF_034190915.1. Classification (NCBI taxonomy): domain Eukaryota; kingdom Metazoa; phylum Chordata; class Mammalia; order Rodentia; family Caviidae; genus Cavia; species Cavia porcellus. Next base: position 79,825,352 of record NW_026947489.1, read on the forward strand.
TTTAAGCTCAGGGCCGAATGCTGTCTTATGGGGCTTGAGGTCTCCAGTGGACCCCCTTCCTGAATGCCAAGGTGATTGCAAGCAGCAGGGAAGATGATGGGGAAAGTTATAGATGGCTCCTATCACGCTCCTTCTTCCAGACAGCGTCCTGCCCAGCAAGAGCCCGGCTGCAGGAGTGTCAAATGAATCCGTGCCACCTCCAAATTGTCAGGATTTCTCTTGGCATGCAGTGTTCACTGTCCCTGGGTCATGGTCACCCTTCTCCAAGTTGCCTCGTCCTGAGGGACCCAGGGATGTGGAAGGAGCTCAGAAATACCTTCAAGCAGGAATCCCGTGGCATTGGCCTAAATTTCTGTTTCTGGGCCTAGTTCTCCATTCCATTCTGGTTCTTCCTCTCCTCTGTGCCTTCTTTCTTGGCTTTCTCTCCTCACCTCTGGTCCTTTCATCAACACCTCCCCCTTCCTGCCATCCTTCTGCTACTGCTCTTTTTCCTCAGCTTCTCAAAACAACTGTCCAAAAACCTTCTCCCAGCATCTCCCTAGGCTAATTCCACACGCCACCTGCCTGCTGCCTGGGTGTCTTACAGCAAGACTGCTCTCTAGAGCCCTCAAGAGAATCTGGAAAGAATCCCTGAAGCAGAGCTGGAAGATTGTGAGGACAGAAAGACTAAAAGACTCTGGAAAACAAAACAAAACAAACAAAAACTCTCTGAGGAGGGAGACTTAAGAGCATAAGTTTTGCCACCAGCTTTTAGGATGAAAAACACTGGAAAAGCAGTGGGCAGTGGCTGGGTTCTGGGTCAAAACTAAGATCAGAACTGCCTTCTCAGGAGCCAAGGTCAGTCTTCATCTCCTTTATATAACATCAGTCACAAGGTTATGTGACTGAACCCCACTGAACCCCTACACATGAGCCCAGCCATGGACTCCTGCATCTAAATGGCAGCCTCAAGGATGATACACTCTCACTGGTCCCTTTACTGTCCTGAGACGCACTCCTGAGCCCAAGCACAGCCCTGGAAGCTTATTTTTCCATGTCATCAAATGGTACAGCTTTTTTGGCTCCTCCTTTGGGCCTCCTACAAGTCTCCATCTAAAATAGTCCTAGTGAACTGGGGGTGCAGCTTACCAGTGTGAGGCCCTAGGTTCAATCCTCAAGGATGATGATGATGATGATGATGATGATGATTATAAAGCCTGGCACACACCAGTAGTCCCAGAATACTGGGAAGCTGAGGCAGGCAGGAGGATTAAAAATTCAAGCCCAGGGGCCTGGGGATTTAGCTCAGCAGCATAAAGCGCCTGCCTTGTAAGCAGGAAGTCGTGAGTTTGATCCCTGGTACCGATAAAAAGGAAAAAGACAAAAAAAAAAAAAAAAATTCAAGCCCAGAGCTAAGGGTTTAGCTCAGCAGCACAAGCGCCTGCCTGGCAAGCCTTAGGTTGTGAGTCTGATCCCTAGTACTGAAAAACAAAACAGAACTTTAAACCCAACCTAGGGAATTTAGTGACTTAGTGGTACTTCATCTCAAAATTAAAAATTAAGGTCTATCACAAAATATAAAAATAAGCACATTATTATTATTTTTTTTAATTCCTAGAGCCCTTCCCCTATCTTCTCTACCAGCTCCTGGAACCTGAGCAGTGTGCAAAGGATCTGGGCCGAAGGCTCTAGCTGTTCATGTGGCTGATCTGGTCCCACAGAGGGGACAAAGCAGGATCCTGGACATCCAGGTTGCCTGAGGACCTAGCGTACCACCTTCGGTTCCCCACCACTTGGCCCAGGTTGCCTCCTGCCAATTGGAGAATGTCTCCCCAGGACACAAGTGCCACTGGCTTTTAACTATAATATCAGGATAATTAAGCTTTTCTGTGAGCACAGTTTGCTGCTGCTGCAGCTGCCTGGAGCCTTGGCATTTATTGAGTGCAAAGTAATAATTTATTGTCCTTTGTGGGCTCAAAAGCCATCTTCATTATGGGCCCAGGACGGAGCTGCCACAAGGACACCCGGGCCTCATCCACTGCCTCACTCAGAAATGTCTTCCCAGTTCACCCTAAGCGCCCTCAGGTACCAGGATGGGGTGGAGAGAGGTGGGAAGGCGGGGTGCTCTCTCACACGCAGAGTCGGGTTAAAATCTACCACCTGAGCAAGCTGCTCATGGGGGACAGGGTGGCAGGCTTGGCTGGGCGTGGGCAGCGCGCAAGGGAGGGGGCCGCGTGCCCACACTAGTAGGGCAATCCTTCCCCTGAGCAGGCGGTGGCGCGGGCGCCGCGCTCCTGCCGCCGGGCTCTGCGCCTGTGCTTGAGACTTTACGGTAACCGCTCCGCCCGCGCCCCCGCCCCCAGCCCCGCGCGGCGAGCCCGGCGCCGACGCCAGGCGCTGGCCGTGGTGCTGATTCTGCCAGGCGCTGGCGGAGGCGGTGGCGGCGGCGACCCCGCTCCCGCTCCCTGGCCGGACCCAGCAGGCTCTGCCCCTCCTGCGCCCACGCCTCGCAGAGCTCCTCGCCCTCCCGCCGCGGCCCCAGCCCGGGCGCGGCTGCCAGCAGCACCATGCGCCCGGCAGCCCTGCTGCTCCTGCCCTCGCTGCTGGCGCTCCTGGCTCACGGTAAGGGACCCCGGCGTCCGGCGCAGGACGGTGGCGGGGGCCAGGTCCCGGGGGAGGACGGGAAGAGCGCTGTGGCGCTCCGCTCCTCGCGTCCGGGTGTCCAACCCGAGCTCCGAGTCCTGCCGGCTGCGCTCCCCCGGCGCCGGCAGAGCCGGGCGGGGCGCAGGCTCGGCGGGCGCGAAGCTGCCGCGGCTCCCGCCATTCGCGCCCAGCCGAGACCTCGCCTTTAATCGTCTCCCCGGATCGAATGGGATTCTCTGCTGCAATTCATCCCGCCACCCCCTCCCCGCACACAAGCGCTCAGCCGCGCGCCACCTCGCCACACTCCGGGCGTCTGGGGCGCAGAGGCGCGGGCGGGGGGACGCGGCGGCCAGTCGGGACGGTCTGGCCGGCGGCGGGCGATCGCGCCTACCCCGCCGCCCGCCAAACTTCGCACGACTTTGCCGCGGGTCCCGGGGCCTCTCGCATCTTGACTGCGGAGGAAGCCGGCCTGCTGCCGTCCGGTCCCGGGGTTAAGGTGTCGCTCACCTCCCTCCGCCTTAGCACCGCCGCGCCAGAATCAGAATCTAGAGCACAATTTTGGGGAGACCCTCGGGGACCCCTGGGCCGTGTATCTGGCTCCTTGCTCTGCCCTGGACTGCAGAATAGGAGGTCCCGGGATAGTTTGTCCTCTCTGAAGTCCTTTACACACGCGCGCTCGCGTACACACACACACACACACACACACACTGAAAACGCCCAGAGCGCTGCTTCCCTCCGCCCTGTCCTCCCAGCCCTCCCAGCCTCGGCCGCAGGCAGATTCGTTGCGAGAGCACTGCTGGTGCCCCACTGTGCGCCCTCAGCCCCTGGCGGGGAGTCACGTTCTCAACTTCATTGGTCTCAGGGGAAGCCTGGGCTTGGAGTAGGCACAAAGGGAGTTTGGAGAAAGGATGCAGGCTCTGTGCTCCGGAGAAACAAGATTTTGGAAGCTCCTCTGGACCTGCCGTCCCGGTTTAAACAAGCTATTTTTCGAAGCTGATTGCTCAGGTCTTTCTCCCGCTCCTTCGCCGCCGGCTGGTGGGGTAGAAACCGCGCTCAGAGTTGCAAACCTCGGTCCCTTGCCGTATGGTTCGTAGTGCCTGCTGTGGAGAAGGAGAACGGGGGAGTTTCTAACCTCTGCGCCGGATCTTTGCACTCCGCAGCTGCGGTCGGGGCAGCGCTGGGCCCCTACACGGCAGATTGTTTGGCTCTACAGCCCCAAGGGCGTGGAAGCCCCTCCTTGAGCCTTCAGCTCATCTCACACGCAGCCTCGTGTGTCTGCCAACCACTTGGCCACACTGGGGCCTCCAGCAACACGGTAACTTGGAACCTGGTGTTTGTGTTGAGGGCAAGAGGAAAAATCCCCGAAGCCTCACCGCAGGGACTGAATGGACAAGAAGTCCATAGTATGACCCTCTGAATTCAGCATCTGACTGGGAATCTGGTCACAGCCTTGCTCTGGACAGCTCTCCCCAGGCATAGGGCCATTCCCTGGCTTGCAGTCTGAGGCCTCCTGTGTGAGTGTGTGGGTCTTCGTGTGAGTGTAATTGATAACTTGTGTGTCTGCGGTAGTAAATCCCAGGTTGTCTGTGCTTGGGGAGGTCTGAATAATGGGAGAGAATTCAGTAATGTCATGTGAGGCCACTAGTACACGGTTGCAGCCTCTGCCAGAGGACTCCCCGGGAGCTGGACAGAGACCTCAGGTCTCCAGGAGGAAGGCTGATGTGGCTGGGAGTTCCCTGAGGCCTGCTGAGTTTGTGGGGGTGGGTGTGGGGAGGAATTTGCCCACTCTGGCCAGAAGTCTGTTTGTCCCTCTGCTAGTGTACCCCTCTAACCCAGTAGGATTTCCAGTCCCCATTTTTGGATCAGAGGTCTGACTGCTGAGGAAGTCCTTTATTTTCACTCAAAGGAGGGGAGGAAGAAGCCTGGCAGGTAAAGGCATGGGCACCAGAGCTGGATGGCTCAGAGACCCCTCCCTCTTTAGCTATGATTCAAGATCCTGGTTGTTGAGGGTACCGACTCCTCTCTTTGGGAGACAGTACATTTGGCCATCTCAGAGTTCCTGGAGCATTCAGTGAAGGAGAGCCTCAAGGCACAAAGTCCTAGAGCTGTGAGCCTTCACAACTCAGGACAATGCATCCCTCAACCGAGCAGTCTTGCAACCCTCAGAGCTTTGCTCACATTAGAGACTCCAGCTGCAAGATGCAGCCAGGCATAGCTCAGAAGCAGCAGGAGTCCTGGGAGGCAGAGGCCCCAGAGGCTTTGGAGACTGGCTGAGAATGGGCCCATCCCATGGACTCAGTCTCCTATTCCCTTCAGCACCTTCTGTGAAGAATTGGCCCCAGGTCTAAGGGACACTGTGGACCGCAGAGTACCTGCCCAACCCATGGCCAGTTTGGAGATCCGTGCCATAGTGAGGCAAGAAGGTAGTGCAGGAAAGGCTGGGCCTGCCCAGGCCTGCTGTGTCAGTTTAATGATTTTTAATGAGCAATTACCTTTAGTCATTCTCCTAATTTCTGAATATCAATAAAGTTAATTAAACTCTGCATGTGTGAATGTGGCCTGCGGAGATTGTGAAGGTGGAAGCAGAGAAAACAGTGGGATTGGGTCCCCAGGGGTGGAGGCTGCTCTATGCTGTGTGACCTTGGACCCACTGTACCACCTCTCTGAGCTAGCTGGAGACTGCTGTGGGAGAAGGAGAAGTGCGGGCCTCAAATCTTAGTGCTATCTCTGTCAGGAACTAGAAGATGGCTTACAGGGGGTAAGGCACGGAGGAGAAGGAGGGAAAGGGAAGGAGGATCTGGCTTCCAGGATCCCCACTGCTGCAAGGGTACAAAACAAGGCTGCCTTACCCTAAAATGGGAATTGCTGCCTGCTTCCTCCTCTAGCTGTGCTGGATTGACAGCTCCTTCTTGAGTTGGGGGTTGCTGCAGAAGGAGCTGACCCTCTGTCCTACTGGGTTCCTTATCTTAAAGCTGACTTTAGGGTCAGCTGTGTGACACTGGGGACAAGGAGATAATCCTGGTTCCACTCAAAGCCCCAGAGGTTGATGAGGTGGGCAGAAGGTCCCTATGGGCTTCTGAGGAGATCAAAGGGGCCAGAGACTGCTGTGGGGAGGAGCGGGAAGCCTGATTTGGCTTTCTGCCCCTCACAGCCTAAGCACATCAAGCTTGGCAGGTCCTGGCGGCCATCCCGACCTCCTCAGCAGGTTGGCAGCTTAAAATGCCCTGGAGATGCTGTAGGGTGCTAATGGGGAGCAAGGAGACACAGGGGCTAGGTTTAATTAGAAACTAAGCTTCTATGCCCACCACCACTGAGGCTGCCCTAAAGTGGAGCCGTATGAGAAAAACTTGCTTCCTTAACCCCTCTCTATGCAGTCCCCGGCTCTGCAGCCTCCTCTGGCCCTTCTAGTCCCTGCCTCTCCAGGCCTGTGCCCCTCCCTCCATCAGCCCCCTGCGAGCTTATCTGCCAGTATGGGCTCCATTCAGGGATTCTGCGCCCCCACCTGGCAGAGCTGTCAGGCTCAGTGCTCTCCTCAACCCCCAAACAAGAAAGAGGACACAGAAAAGGACCTACAGGCAGGAGTAACTTTACTTAAGGAATCTTCCAGTCTACACGGTTAAGAGCACAGCCTGTCGCGTGGCCTCAGGCATGCTCCTGGCTTCTCTGGGTCTTCACTCTTCCTTCGGAGAATTCAGTGTAAAGTTACACCAAGTTCATGGTTGCCAAGCCTAGGAGCACATCTGGGCTTCGAAGGACTTCGTTAAGCCATGCGATTTCTGGGTTCCCAGGTTACTGGCCTACTCTCATGGATGGGGAGCCAGCTTTTAAGAAAGAGAGAGAGAGAGAGAGAGAGAGAGAGAGAACCTAGAGGAGGTAATGCTGCTACCCTAGTGCACAGGTCTCCAAGGAGGTTTCTAAGGACAATCCCAACAGAAAGCAACTCCAGGAAGATGGTAATTCAGGCAGGCCAATTCCTTAAACTAGCTAAATTCTCAGCAGCTTCTGAGATCTTGCCATTCCTTCTCCTGATATTCTTTGCCCCTCTAAGGGCCAATCTGGCTCACTCCAAATATCAGCTTAGCTGGTACGTCAGTAATTATTCAGCACATATTTATTGGGCATCTACTCTATGGTATCTCCAAGAAACCTGTCCTCCAGCCTGGGTCAGGGGACTCTTTCATGTTCCCACTGTCCCTTGCTTCACCCATCCAGGTGTCCATCTTGTTGGGCCACAAGTACCTGGTTGCTTGCTATTTCTCCCAGGAACAAATCTAAACTCAGAAAAGAGGACACAAGTCTGTTTTGCTCCACCATATATTTTGGGGCAGCTCAGGATGCCTATTCAGGAGAAACTAGGGTCAGCTGCCTGGTTAGTATGGAGAGTGCCCTCGGCAGCTGGCACTGCGTCTTGAAGCTGAGTTTGCGTAGCAAGCACACTATTTTTACATAGATTGTATGTTAGGGCTTTTTTTCCCCTTTCCTAACAGTTGGCCAATTATCCCAACTGTAAATTATAGCCTGTACTTAGTTTTTTCCTTCTACAAATTAAGCTGTCATGCTATCAGTCTGAGGTGGCTTGGGGGTGGGGTGCTGATGGCCACTCTTCGTGGGGTAAAGGCTCTCCCCAGTCAACACGTAGTGCTACCACTGCGTGTGTCCCCATTGGCACAGAGCCTAGCACACATCAGACATTAAATGCATATTGATAAATACAGAGAATTGCACAGGTAGACATCAGGAGAGATAAGCCCAGGGCTCAGCCTTCCTGACCCCTTCTCACAGCACCTAGCCACCCAGCCCTCTGCTACCTAAGCAGGAATTTAAGGACTCAGATGAGGGCAGGACAATCTTATGTTTTCTGGCTCTAAAGCCCCTCGTCTGTCTCAGTTTCAGACACCCTCACACAACTTGGAGTAATCAATGTGAGTGAAACGGATCAACTCCGAGCTGATGTGCCCTTGAATGGAGCGGGAAAGTGATCCGAAGATTCCTCTAGCAATTCAGGCCTATGAGCCTTTCATAGCTCTTAAAAAAGCAATCCCTGGAGGATAGCCATCCACCATTCATTCATTCATCCATTCACTCTTTCCAAAAACAGGTATAGAGGTGTGAAGTCTACCCTAGGACACCCAGGGTTCAGGCTTCACCACTCAGATCTTCCACATAAATTTTTTATTTAATGCAATAAAAGATTAGTTATCCCCACTTTAAAGATAGGAAAACTGAGTTGTTGAGATATTTAGTCACTTGTCCAGAGCTACACAGACAATAATTAGTAAGGTCAACTCCAAAGTGCTTGCCCATTTTGCAAAGCCTGGCCTCAGCCAACGCCATGTTCATCCTCACCACCCCGACTACAGCAGAGCTTCAATACAGACAGATGGAAATCCAGGAGAACATCATATTCAAACGACAATAGTGTCAACAATAATAGCAAACATTTAGTAGGTACCGACACATGTGAGATTCTCCATTGAATGCTTTACATACATTACTTAACCCTCATAGCAGCTCTGTGAGATAGAGGCTACTAGCTTCCTTTTGTAGACCAAGTTTAAGCTCATATTATCAGACTCAAAACACAAACAGCCCCTAACTTTCTTCTAGCACATTTCTGTTCATGACAGTTGCTTCTTTCCTGATATCTCCTCTTGGCCCGTAATGCTGTAGGGTAGAGACGTTTTATCTTGTCCTGTCCTTAGCGGCAAAGGAATGAAACATCTTTTCTAATTAAAGGCCAAGAAAAAGCACAGGCCAGAAGTTGGTGAAATGTGCTTCCTGGATAGGTCCAGAGGTCAGCGGCCTTAGGTGAATGTCCCACACTTTGGGGGCCTTGGTAAACGAGGACCAGTCTCAACTGTCCTGGCATCCTGAGCTACCCAGCCCCTCAGCTTCCATCATGGAGCCTCAACCCCTAAGTGGGAAGGCCCAAATCTGCCCCAGCTTCCTTTCACCTGCCTACCTGCTGCCCAGCTACCAACCCCGGGAGAGTAGGATCGATGCTGCAGCCGCAGGCAGAGCGTTGTTGGCCATTGATTGTTGAGATTTCTCGGCAGGCTCAGGAGCAAACAAACTAGCAGCTTCTCCAACAACAATCCACGTCTCTGGCTGCAGAGTCTGCAGTCTTCCTGGCAGGCAGTCTGGCAGGAAGGGAAGGGGTGGGAGGGGAGGTCCTGGCTGGGCCCAGCAGGAACAAGGGGCTCTCTCCAGATACCAGCAGGGACTGAGTGGGCATGGGAAGGGGGGCAGTGGAGAGAGAAAGCAAAGATCAGTCCAAGACCGTGTGTGTGCTTTGTTTGATCCAAACTCTAGTTTCACTCAGTCATTTTTCCATACCTGGAACACCGTCCTAGGTCCTTCTTATTTGTATTTGTTTCTTTACTATGTACTTAGGACTGTCTTTGGATTTGAAGCAATCCCTCGCCTCTACCTCCTACTCAGAAGGATTGCAGACATGCATCTGGGATTGCAGACATGCACCACCAAGCCCAAGGTCCTCCTTATTTCACTTCTCCCGCCACCCCTTTTCCTGATCACTCACTCATCCCAGGAGGCTCTCTCTGTCCTCGATACTGTAAATACCATCCATCAAGAACTTAACTTCTCCATCCTTCACCCACACATCTGTTATCCATCCAATAACTCTCTATTCAGCACCTACCAGGTGCTTGATGGGCAGGAATATAATATAATCTCTCTGGCTTTAAAGAACTCAGTCTGGAGGGGAGCTGCCTCCTTAAGAAGCCCAGCTCTAACTACTTCTCCCACTAGATCAAAGAACTTTTGATTTTAATTGAATGAGATAAAGATGAGGTGCCAAACAGCACCTACGTGATCCAACTATCCTGACCTTTAAAAGGACTGGAGAATCCTGGCTAGCGTCTACCCTGCGTCTCAATTCTTCATCTGTAGCAGGAGTGTTCACCATTTGGTTCCATAAAGTCCCAGCAAGTGCCTGAGATTCTTGGGCGAAGCCATGATGGGTATTCGTCCCATCTCTACTGGGTATGGGTATCCCCCAAACTCTCAAAAAGGCAAAACAAACTGAATGTGGTGGTGCACACCTGTAATCCCAGCACTTAGAAGGCCTGAGGCAGGAGGATTGCCGCAAATTCAAGGCCAGCCTAGGCTATGTAGTGAGTTCAAGGCCAGCCTGGACCATATAAAGAGACCTTGTTTCAAAAAACAAAAAGAAAGAAAAGGAAAAAAATGGAAAGCAGGTGCAGTGTTCCTTCCTGACACCAAACCAAATGTGCTGTTGAATCCAAGCAGTGGTATCCACCGTAATGCAGTCCCCAATGGGCTCAGCCAGAGGAACCATCGTCAACCTCAGCCTGTCCTTCAGCACCCCCTACACACACACACACACACACACACACACACACACACACACACACGCATGTGTGCGTGCACACGCACAGGCTTCCCCTACCCACAGGCACTACTATCTCTACCCGCAGGACCCTCCCTCCAGCTGATCCGCAGATTAGGAAGGCAGAAACGGTAGGGGTGGAGGGCAGTAAAAAGGGCCTGAACCACTAAGCACTGCCCCCATCTCATTTGCATGCTGTTTTCCTGCAATTTGTTCCCCCATTCCTTGTTAAAGGCACCCTGCTTTTAAACCAACCCTGCCCCTCCACACTCCCAGCTCAGATTCCTCCACCCCCACACAGTTTCTCCCTGCTCTCTCTCCCTCCCAGCCCAGCAGCTGAGCACCAGCTTCTTTGTCCCCCAAGCAGCCACCTGCTGAGTGTCTGGCCCTGGTCCCACCAGCCAGCAGGTGCCTAGGGAGTCTTGGGGGAGGGTTCATGCAGTGTAGGGAGCCAAGTTATGCCTCAGGGAGAGGGACACAGTCCCAAAAGAATAGGATGGGCGGCGTGTGTGTGAGGGAGCCAGGATACCAGTGTTTAAATCCAGTCCTGATCTTGCTGGTTGAGTGATCTTGAGTAAATTGTGTTGCCTCACTGTGCCTTAGTTTCCTTGGGAATTCGGGGAGCTGTTTGCTTCCCACCTCTTTCAAGGACAGCATCACAATCAAAGGAAATCAGAGGGTTAGTGGTGGGGGAGAGACCAGGAGTTCAAGCTGAGGTTGTGGGAGAAGGGTGTCCTTCCACAGCCAGAGCTGTCTGACCACAGGAGGGGTAGTCCCTGAAGGCTGGATCAGATAGATGCCCAGCACACAGCTGTTGAGACAGGAGTAAAGGATAACCCTCAGCCTGACCAGATCAGACCAAGAAAGTGAGACTAAAGTTAGGTGTGGTGGCGCACACTGTAATCCCAGCACTCAGGCAGGAGGATTGTTGCAAATTCAAGACCAGCCTGGGCTACAAAGTGAGCTCAAGGCCAGCCTGAACTGCATAGACCCTGTCTCAGAAAGACAAAAAAAAAAAAAAAAAAAAAAAAAAAGGAAAAGAAAAAGAAGAAGATGGTAAGATTAGCAATGCAGAGAGACAAGGATTACATTCTGGATGTTTCTGTGCCCTTCTCCCTGGCACACTGCTCTGATGAGCATTGTCATAGACATCATTTATGTCTGGAAAGGAGGACTGGGATGCGGCCCAGTGGTAGGGGCCCTAGGTTCAATTCTCAGCACTGCAAACAAACAAACATACATCCAGCAAGAATGTAAAACATCTGGACCAGCAGCTGGCAGTCCCCTTCCTATCCTGAGACTATATTGTGGATGGCTGCCGGAGACAGAGGATCAAAGAGTGCCTGGCAGCTCCAGGCAAAGGTGTGAAGAAGAACCCAGCAAGGCACACATAAAAGAGGTCATCCAGACATTTATTTGCCCAGATTCCCTTGTCTCCCTTCTCTTCCTGCCACTCAGTGCCTGTCTTGTGGATGCACCCTACTCCTATCCTGCTGGGTCCAGCCACCCTATGTAGCTGGGTCTATCTGGTGTTCCCGGGGTTCTGGGGAAGAACTCCACATAAGCAAGTAGCTGAGTCTGTGTGCATCTCTACGTGGCTCATCCACTTCTTCTGGGTGTCTGAGCCCTCTCTCTGCATACTGGGACTGGGGCTGGGACATAGGCACAACAGGCTCCCTCTCAGGCTGGTAGCTTCCTGTCCCTGCAGCTCATTCTATTCTTTTTCTCCCCAATCTTGGGCTCCGCTGACCCCTCAAGGAGACTCACAGCTAGAGCTGCTGTTGCTATTTTTAGCAACTCTGTACCCTTCCCCTCCCCCATTCAGGCTTGACAGGGAATGTGGAGGAACAGGCCAAAACTGAGGAGCCTCACCTGTTAGGGTGCTGAGCAAATGAAACCCCTTCCCTCAGCCCCACAGGACCTTGGGCAGGGCGCCTGGGCTAGTCCACAGGTGCAGGGCCTGTCTCAAGGCAGGTTAAGATCCAGCCCCGGGCGGAGGTTTCCAGGCTACACACACACACACACACACACACACACACACACACACACACATGTGCCAACAGAGCCCACACCTCCAGTAAATAGTGACTCCCCCTTAGGCCACTTGAAAGGACAGCTACAGCTCCTAGGTCTCCCTCACAGAAGATGCTAGAGGCAGAGGGACCCAAAGGGAGGCATACCCTGAGCTGACATCCAGGGACTGGCACTGTCCCTGCCCTTCCCAAAAGAGTTCTGAGCTCCTGCTGCAACTCAGCTTTGCCAAAAAGACACCATTAATACTCACTACCATCTATATCCTTCTGAGTTCCATTCCTACACCTACCTTACCTGCTCTGGAAACTGATATGAGCTGGAAGAGAGTAGAACAGAGCAGTTCAAGGAGTCTGAACCCTGGCCTCCCTCATAGGGTGCCTGCCTCTGGGCTCTGGCTGTCTTTGCTGTCAGAGGCCTTTTGTTCCAGCATCTGTCCTGTGGGTCTTGTGGGCTCAGCAGGGCAGGGATGCCTCAGGTCTGCGTCCCAGGCCCAACTAGATCATTCCTTACAGGCCAAGTCAGCTCTCTCACCCTGCTTCTTCATCTGTGGGGTGGGGAGGATGTGTAACTAGTACAGGTGATCAGTAGTCCAGAGCAGGTGCTCAGAAAGGGAGAGTTCTCTGGGTCCTTCCCCCTTACCTGCACCCCCAACATGTGCATGTATACATGTGGACAGAAACACAGGGGGCTGGGGATTTAGGGGGCTGGGGATTTAGCTCAGCGGCATAAGCACCTGCCTTGCAAGCAGGCGGTCGTGAGTTCGATCCCTGGTACCGATAAAAAGTTAAAAAAAAAAAAAAAAAAGAAAAAGAAACATGCTACATGCCCACATGATAGCCATATGTGCACACTCACACACGTATATTCACATTAGCACACTCACACATGTACAAATACATATGAATATTCATACAGGAAGACTCAAGAGTATGCATGCCCACAGATAATGCATGTATGCATGTTCATATTGGCACATATACACACTTGCACAAATACATTCAAACATGCACACGAGTATGCTCACATGGGTATGAATACGTATAACCTAGTCTTCCAGTGCTCAGCAAAAACTGACCAATGGGTGGAGATGAGATGGGCTCCAGTGCACACAACAGAGCACAATCCCCCACCCTGCCAAGGACCCTCCACTTCCATCCCTACTCCCCAGGAGTCTCCACTGGCCCCTAGAGTTGGCTACTGATAATAGAAGAGTCAATACCTCATCCTACCCACCCAAACACTCTTAAGAAGTCAGGAGTCAAGTGTTGTTTGTAAAACCAGAAAGGCCCAGAGAGAGCAGGACAAGCCCAAAGTTGCACGGTTTGTCAGTGGCACAGCTGACACACTGGACGTAAGGTTCATGTGACTTTCCAGCTTTCCAGCTAAGAACAAACATACCTGCAAAGTAGAGAATAGCCAGAGTCTACCTCAGCATTAAGGACCACAGTAGCCCAGATATCTGGGCCCAGCACCTCTCCAACCCCAGCCAAATTCCTCCGATCTATCTCTTCTCTGATGCAGCAGACAAAAAAGCCAGGGAGCAAAGATAACAAAGTCAGGGAGGTGAAGTTGGCCCTCCTGTCTCTTTATCTGACCCAAAGGCCATGAGATCTTGGGACTACCAAGCTGGTTATTCAGCTCAGAAGTGGACACACATGCTGGGAATGAGTTGGCTTTTGAACATCAAAGTGGAACTTGGAAAAGGGCAACAGCCCAGAGATGCTAGTCTGGGGCCCAGACAGATATCTGCTCTGCAACCCTGACACCTTATGGCCCTGTCTTGCTGGGCTTCGTGGCTAGAAGGGACTATCGATCTTTGGTGACTGTGTGGAGCTGAGCAGGGGACAGAGCATGAAGGCGATCACTGTTCCTCCCTACATCAGTCTCTGTCTGGTTCCCTAACTTCACCACTGTGCTGGGCTGACCTGGTTCTAGGGTGAATGCAGTTTCTGCCTCTGCAGCCTTCCTTGTTCTTCTGACATTTCCAAAGTTTGCCATTCAGAGAAATACGCTCTTTGCTGCTGACTTGGCGGTGAGAGGGACTGGCACCAGGGGGAGGGCTGTGACCTGAGCACCTCCATCCTGGGTCCAGAGAGTAGCTCTTCTAGCATAGCAGGCAGGAGTTGTGGTCTGGGGGTACAGATGAACAGAAAGAGCTAATGGATAGAAACCTCTACCATGAGGAAAGGAGACCAGCACCCACCTCCAAGCCTACCTAGACTCCCTCTCTGGCCACTGAAATGGGGGAATCAAAGTGAGATACAGTGGATCAGACTGAAGGAGATGTTGGCAAGGGGACCCCTGCTGTTCCCCCCATTCCTTCCTGCATGCTCCTGGGGGTGGGGCCAATTCTATGACCCCTACTTTCCAGGACTGGCACAGTCTTTCCCTTATACTATACTCCAGGCCCCCAGCATGTGCGACCTGCCTAACCCCAAGAACTGTGGACAGGCAGGGCTAGGGTCCTCTGGGTCCCTAGGGCCAGCAGCCAGACAGGAGAGGGGACAGAAGGCTGCAGGGGAAGGTGCAGAGCGCAGCAGGTGATGCTGTGGCAGAGACCTCATTAATCACCTCTCCAGGCCCCAGCTCTGCAGTGGCAAGACCGTATTAGATTTTAAATTGGAAAGCAGAGAACGTGGCAGTTAGCTGGGAGCTCCCTCTACCCTGGGCCCCTGGGTCCCAGCCTCATAGAAGGGAGGGGACAACAGGGTGAAGAGGGCTGGCTCAGGTACATCCCAGAGCAGTGTCCTACCCCCTCAGAGGCTAAGGAGCTGTCCAGGGCAGATGGGCCTAAGAAGGCTCAGGTTAAGGGTGCAAGAAGAGGACAGAGTGAAAAGAAGGGAGCACGTTAGTTAGTGTGGGAAATACACCCCTTCTTCTGGGAGCTTGGGTGTTACTGAGCTCCAGGTTCCAGAGTATGATCAAGGGCAAATGGTAATGATTTGTAGCCCATGTAGGTACCTCCGTGTATATACACACACATACACACAGACTCATGCCTGTGTCTGCCTGCATTCAGACACATTCTCACACATGCACACCCAAGCAGAAAGCAATGCAGTAGAAATTTTCATCCAAGCTGGTATGGGAGCTCATACTTGTAATCTCAGCCACTTGGGAGGCAGAGGCAGGAAGACTGAAAATCTGAACCAAGTCTGGGCTCAAAATTAAAAATATAAAAGGGCTCGGGCTGTAGTTCAGTGCTCCCTGAGTTCAATTCCCAGTTTGAATTTTTTTAAAGAAAAGAAAAAGAAATTTTGATCACAGGCTGTGGATCACAGACAGACCTGGCTCAGACTTTTTATTTGCCACATTTCCTCTGATTAAACTGGGATGATTCACTTTGCCTCTCAGTCTCAGTTTCCTCCCATGTACTATTAATTCTAAGCAAAGGGCAACCATTCTGTGTAGAAGACAGATCTTGAGGATGGACATGTCTAACCCATAGCTGGCACTCAGTAAATGTAAGTGAACCGCCCAGACAGCTGCTCTGGGACTGCCCCAGGAGCCTTGGCCAGAGGCTGGACCGGATATCCTGCCTTCTGTCACTGATGGGGCCGTGAGGGAGGCACAAGTCCACATAGCACAGGAGGCATTCCCACAGAACAAGCACATGTCCAAAGCCCCATCCTGGGCCAAATCACATGAGGCCAGATCACAAGAGGCCAAATGTTCCTGGCGGTCTTCCACTCATGATGTCCAGGTCTTCCTTACTGGCTCAGCTCGAGCTTCCAAATTACCCATCAAATATCCAACATGGATAACACCTGTGCCCAGTCAGTGCTGGGAGGCAAAGAATCTGAGTGGTGGGAGACACTGACCCGACCCTCCTTGGAGAGTGAGTGGCAGACAGGCTTAGTGTTCCTGAGGTTTTTGTGAAAAATATGAAGAAGTCCTAAGGTTCTTTGTCGCCTCCACCTGCCCAATCCCAGTCCCATTTTCTCAGTCCTAAAAGAAGAGAAGCAGATACCCCATGTTAGTGCTTTTCAAGGACCCCTATCTTAGGCTCTTCCCTCTGAGGGGAAGGGAATACTGTAGGGATGAAAAGGTCAGGTTGTAAGCTATACTTCCTACTGATAATCACTACGCAAACGTGGCTACTTACCTTTCTGACTTTGCTAAATTTACTGACATGATATAGAGTTGAAATTCATTTCTTCATTTGCCACATTCCAAGCAATCTAGAGCCATGCGTGGCTACTATGTTCTTTTGTTTGTTTGTTTGGTTGGTTGGTTGGTTGGTTGGTTGGTTCTGGGGATTAAATGTAGGGCTTTATGCATGCTAGGCAGGCACCCTATCACTGAGCCACACTCCCAATCCCCTAGTTACCATACTGAACACACAAATATAAAAGCATTTTGCTGTCAGGCATGGTGGCACACTCCTGTAATCCCAGCATTTGGGAGGCTGAGGCAGGCCAGTCGTTGCAAGTGTGAAGCTAGCTTGGGCCACAAAGTGAGCCCAAGGCCAACCTGGACTGCGTAGCAAGACCATCTCAAAAAGACAAAAAAAAAAAAAAGCATTTTGCAGGTTAGAGATATAGCAGAGCAGCACAGCATCTGCTTGGCAAGTATGAGGTCTTGAATTTGATTCTCAGTACCAAAATGATAAATAAATAAAAATAAAAACATTTTGCATCATCACAAGAGGTTCTATTGCATACTACTCTAGCATTAGACAACCCAGGGTTGAAGCTGACACATCTCAACTGGTAAACTTGGGAAATGCACTTCCCTTGGCCCCAGTTTCCTCATCTGTAAGATGGGTAATAAAGGTATCTCATTGAGCTCCCATAGTGGAGAGTCAGTTAATCTGATAAAGCATGTTGCCAGACATGTGGGAAATGCTCAGTAAACAGTAGCTTTAAATATTTTTATTCATAGAAACTCTCATGGGTCACTGCATTATGGAATGTAAGAGCAGGCAGGACTTTTAGATACTTTCTCTCATGGAGTCTCAGGCTGGGGAAGTGGTTTTACAGATGAACTTGGCTTATGGGGGCAGAGTAGGAGACAATTTGAGCACCACTCCTTGAATACAGAACAACTGCTACAACATTAGTTAAATTCCATATACTGATATGTACAGAGCTGGCTATGGTATTCCCTTCTCCCTTTCGTTGGCTCTGAGTGATGCAAATAAGGCTAGCTAGGTACTGGTATGGAATCCCAGAGGCCAACCTGACAGTTCCCTGTTTCCTCACATAGCACTCTCTGTAAAAGATTGAAGTACAGCAGGATGGCAGAGCCATTCAGCTCCAGGAATGTCAGCTGGTGGAGCCTCAAATAAGAGGTTATAACTACTCAGGGCACAAAAGATTACATATTGGAAACTGAAGCAATGAGCTCCTAAATTCATTCATATACTATCCCAGTCTAGTTATGCAGACTGGTCTTTCTGTATATCTCCATACATATTACAAAGATGCTTTTCTTCTTACCTGGCTAGCCAGCTCAAGTTACAAACATAGTTCCCACCATCTTTTTTTCTTTTTTTTAAAGGGGATAAAATTAAATACAACAAAACAGAACCAAATAGGACATAAGAAAGCAATGTAGGAGATACAAATTTCAAAGCTAGACGACCTGAGATCTTCACTGTCAATCATATTGTCTCTTGTTTTCTTCCAAATAGTTGTCCATATCTTTACATACAGAGAATTCATACAAAATAACATAGTGTAAAACTGATCCGAACAGAATGAGGAAGGCAATTTAGGTCTTCAAAACCAGACAATAGGGAAGTCACTAATGGCTGTCATAGTGTCTCTCGTTCTCTTCAAATTAGCTATTCATACTTTCATGTATATTGAAGTTCAACAAAACAAAACAGGCAGGGAGAGAGGGGTTGCTTGGTTTCCCAACCCTCCAGGTCCCAGCATGGCTCAGGTCCCAGTAAACATCGGTGGTTCCTGTCCTGGACCACTGGAGCCTACCATGTTCAGAGCAGCTGCGTTGGAGGGGTTGCTTCAAGCTGTTTCTTTCTAATGAATTGACCATTTCACTGCCCAAGTTCTGAAATGGCCAACAGACCATAGAAAGACATCTCTTTAGGCTCCTATTTGAAACCAACAGTGTCAGGAAACTGATGGCCTTGATTTAGGGCCAGAGTTCCCATCATCTTCCCTATCACTCATCCTTGAACCACTCCCTTCTTCACAAGATAATAAATTCGGAGAAATAAATAAATAAATAAGTCTAAATAAATAAATTTGGAGAAAGGCCTTAGATTAAGGCCTTTGTTTGTATATCCTCACTTGAATAGGGTTTATGACCTTTTGGCTGCCCTTAACCTTGACTATGTCTTGGTGTCTTTACTCTCACCTTGGGTTGCATTGGAGATGGTAGATTGGAATTGACTTGTCAGGATTCCAATAGTGTTTCAACAAGATTACAAATGTAACTTTCCAAACTGTGAGGAAGATTATAATACTTGGATTACAATATTTAATACTGGGATTACAATAGGGGAAGGACCTGGATAGGGTGGTCTGACCCCTGGTTGGAGCCCACTGCCTCTACCTGCTCCCCCTGCTTGGCAATAAGACCTGGGGATGGTGAAGCGCAGGTTCACTCATCCTCACTGGGAAGTAGGGCAAGTAGCCACCTCTCACCACTCAAGAGGCAATATGCTCTCTGTCCCTGGAGGTAAGTCTGTCTGTTCCACAGATGTTAAACATTGCAAGGCTCGCTCTTTGGAGCAGTTGGGTCAAGTGCCTTCCCAGTTCCCACACCCTGAGCCCCAGCCCTGCCCTAGGTTGCTATGACCTGGGAAAACGCTCTGGATCCAGTTTCCTCCTGGGGAAGTGAGGGGAATGACATGCCCACATAGGAAAAGGCAAAGACAACAATGGCTCAGGTTCCAATGACCAGCCAACCCCTGGAGCCTAGCCAAAGAGAAGCACCCCCATTCCTATTTGATATCCAGACTGGAGCTGGGCATAGTAATGTATGCCATAATCCAGCACTCAGGAGACAGAGGCAGAGGAAGTGAGTTCAAGGCCAGCCTAGGCTATATAGTCAGACCAGACAAAAATCCAGACTTGACTAAACTACCAGTAGTAGTGAGTAAGTGTGAAAAGCATGGTCACTGATAAGGGCAGAAAGGGTAGTCTAGGGTGGTGGACTTACCAGCTTACTCTGGCAGACCTTTCCTCCTCCTTATCAATTGCCAGTTGGGGCTGTGCTGGGGCACTACCAAGGGTTGGCTGCCCAGCATCTCATTTCAGGTCCTGCCCCTGCCCACCCCTGCTCACCCAGAGCCAAGTGCTTTGGGGAACAGGGTGTCTGCTGAGTGTGAAGAGAGGCAGAACTTGATTTTAGAAACCCATCTGCCCAGAAGCCACACTTCACTGAGCCAAGCACCAGGAGTCGACATTTGTGGGTAGAGATATGAGAAAAGAGATTCTCATCAGGAACTACCGCTCCCCCTACCGTGGTCACATGAAGGTCAGGCAGGAATGGCTCTCCCACAGAGAGTCAGAAGCTGGACCTGAAAGACAAAGGAGACTTTGAAGAGATAAGGAAAAGAAAGTCAGCAAGGGGACGGAACCATGTGAGCAGTTGGGGCGAAGGGGAAAGCACCTGTTCTGGCAGCAAAAAGGTCCCTTGGAGTGTAGCTCTGTATCCACCCCAATAGCTGCCCCTCCAGGACACCAGCCAGACTCCTTCCCCATCACCAGAAGATGCATGGCTCCCTGTATAAATGCCTTAGATAGCCACAGACATCTAGGCTGGTGGGGACATAGGAGGCCCAGGGCTAAAGCCAAAAGCCAGAAGGAGCAGAGAACAGAGCCAAATTATGAGTTCTAGTCTCAGGCTCTGCCACTTGTTAGCTGTGTAACCGACAAGTTACTTAACTATTCTGGGCTCCCTAGTCTTCATTTCTTGGGACACTAACATGGATCTCATAGAAGTGAGATTGAGAAATTATATACAAGGGTGCTGAGCGCATGGTCAGCATACAGTGAACCCAGGGAAGTAGACAGCAGCTGTCACCAGCACCACTTCCTGGTGCTCATTACCAGACTACAAGAGGCAGAATGTGTCCATTTTGGCTCTCCCATAGCTTCTAGGTGGCTTTGAGAAGCCACACTTGAACCCTGACCCTCAGTCTCCCCATTTGTAGCATAGGGGTTAATTGTCTTCCTTGTCAATGCAAGCAGTGAGCAGCAAACTTAGCTCAGATGCTGGACATTGGGAAGAATTATTTCTGTAGCACATAGACTCCAAAGCCTCTAGACCTAGACCTCAGACCTCAGGAGCTTTCTATCGTCCTGCCAGCCTCTA
Source organism: Cavia porcellus (assembly GCF_034190915.1). Taxonomy (NCBI): domain Eukaryota; kingdom Metazoa; phylum Chordata; class Mammalia; order Rodentia; family Caviidae; genus Cavia; species Cavia porcellus. The sequence continues at coordinate 79,845,669 of NW_026947489.1, forward strand.
GCTGAGGCTCCTCAGCACAGGACCGGGGCTGGGCCAGGGGGACTGTCAGAATAGAGACCAAACTGTGGCTGGATATGAGGAAGAGGGGCTCCTTTTACCCCTAGGGGCCTCTTTCCTCTCTTGGGCTTTGGGATAATAGGGGTCTGCAGGAGCCAGGACCTCACTAATCCCCTATTAAAACTTGAAAGAGGCCAAGAAACCTCCAGAATAAACTCATTAATTTTTATGGGATAATAAATGGATCCCATTAAATTCTCATTCTCCCAATGCTGGGCCAGCTTAACCCCTGGAACCCAGGGTAGTGGGCCCCCTGCCTTCGGTATCCACTAGGCTTCCCTGTTCCCTCATGCTACCGTCCCTCTCCACCAAGCTGAGTTGGTGCTGCATAAGGCAGGGATCAAGTCTAAACTCATCCCAGAACTCTAGGAGCCCTCCTGTTACCCACCCTGTACCTGCCGCTGAGGGCAAGCTCTAGAAGGGGGACACTGGTTCAGCTGCACCTCTTCAGCTCCTCAGTGGCTACCAGAGTGACAGGCAGCCCTGCCCATACTTACAGAGAAAAGGTGGGGATGGGTTAGCGTGGCTCTGGCAGGTGGGAGCTCTCCCCAACCCAGGGTAGCTTCTCGAGGAGACAGGTCATGTGCCAGTGAAGCACAGATTTGGAGTTGGAATCCTAGGCTTTCCAACTGGCTGGCTGGTAGGAAACACCTGCAGAAGCAATAGCACTGAGACCTAGGAGTCCTGGGGTGGTACTATATTGTCTGGGACATAGACCCAACAGGCATGTCCTAGGTCTCTCTGAGCCTCGATTTATACATCTGTAAAATAGCATAACAAATACCTGGCTGATGGTAGAAGATGCAGCCTTTTGCTTTCCTTAAGCAGAGTCTGGGCTTTCACCCCCTCCTGATCAGAACTACCTAGGATGAGACACAGAGACCTGTCGGTACCCTGACTAAGCTGGGCCCTGGGGAGGAGGGGCCGGGTAGGCAGCCATCCCTAGCAGACCAGTGTGGGGCTGGGGGCGGGGCCTCCAATCCCAAGAGGGGCGACAAGGGAGAGGCGAGGGCTGGGAGGCGGGAGCCGGAGAGAATCCACCGGGGAGGCATCCTGAATGGCTCATTAGTGCCGATGAAAGCCTTTTTTCATTTCCTCTAAATACTTTAAACAGGGCTCCCTCCGATGTCTATTTGCATAGCTTAAGAGCTAATGCGGGGGGAGAGCCAGGGCAGTGGCGGGCCACACCAGGCACCCGGGTTTCAGGGAAGCTCCTGGGCATCCTCCACCTAGATGGGAGGGTGGAGGGAGGGGTGCTAAATAGTGTTTCCCACACCCTGTCCAGAGTTGCTCTGCAGCACCTTTCTGGATAGGCTACCAGTGGGCTGGGCAGGTGGGAATAATGAGAATCTATTTTGTGGAAGAGCTTTGGCCTGCACAGGCATGCAGGGAATTGGTGTTACTGCTTATATGATCAGGGTCATCCTTATTTATAGATGACACACTTCAGGGTCACACACACATGGTCACTCCATAGGGAATTTGTCCCCCAGAGAGGCCAGACCTTTCCTTAGAGACCAGCACCTCCCTATCCTACAGGCCTACTTCCTGGTTGCCCTGACAGGGGCTGCCCTCAGTGGGGCTCTGCCCCAGCCCCTCCCAGGACACTGCTGTTTAGAGCAGTCAGAGGAAGCAAAGGCTCTAAAGATGTGCTAGGCCCAGACTCCTGTGATTTCAAGTGGCAGAGCTGAAACTTAATTCCAGGTCTGTGTGACTTTGGCCTGGGCCTACAGAGCAGTCAGTGTTGGAGCTTTAGTTTGGGTCCCAGGTTCAGATGTGGTTTGGCATGGAATGGAGGTTCCCAGAGTCCCAGCCAAGACATTTCTTTTTTCTTTTTTTCTTTTTTTTTTTTTTTTTTTTTTTTGTCTTTTTCTTTTTTATCAGTACCGGGGATCGAACTCAAGACTGCCTGCTTGCAAGGCAGGCGCTTATGCCACTGAGCTAAATCCCCAGCCCCTCAAGACATTTCTTGAGGGTCTGGTTCAGCCCAGCCTCAACCCAAGTCCACAGGTCAGGAGCTGTCCTGCCAGCTCCACTTCCAATCTGCAGAAACCTTGGCTGAGCCCCTTCTCACCGTAACCACAGTTTCCTCAACTGGCTGGTGTGTTCACTGCTGGCCAGCTCCAGTCTCTTCCTGCCATGAGGCAGCCTGGCCTGGGAAGACTGGGGGCTTTGAAGCTAGATGGACATAGGCTGAGGTCTGCTTCAGCACTGCAAGATTTCGAATATGTTCTCCTCTTACCTCTCCTCCAGGCCCAGGTCCTTTGTAAAGCAGGAATATTTTTATCTCCTAGAGTTGCAGTGTCAATTAAATAATATTAGGTCTGGGAAGAGCCTGACACAGCCGGTGTCTGGTGAGCCTGGGTATCTGGCCCCCAACACCTCCTTCTGCTAGTTCCTGTATCTCTAACTCAGCCAGTCAGAGAGTCGTCCCTGACCTCTTAGTTATGGCCCTGGAAACCTAACAGCCATGTATGTGACAGTGCTCCAGGCCTTTGACAGTCAACCAGGGAATCTGGAGATGCCCTCCCACCAAAGTGGTTTATCACCCAGAGATTATCTTACCTTCTTTGACAATGGGTGGCACCCTTGGAACCAAGTGGCAGCTGATTTTGGAATCAATTTGCTAGCTTGATATGCTATCTCAATCCCATTTAACCAAGTGCTCAGTCCTCCCAGATAACACAATCAGTGCAATCGACAGTGACAGGGAGGTACCCATTAGCTCTGCTCCATTGCCCAGCACCCACCTGGCTGCTGGCAAGAGAGTATGCCTGCCGGCGCTGGTCACTTCCCAAGTCAAAAGATCTCTGCACTTCCCCTCCCCGCAGGGTTCCACAGGTACCCACCCTGGGAGCTGTGGGCTGTCTCCCTTATTGGACAGTCCTAGAAAAGGATCCATAAGCCATGTACAGCTCCAGGGGCTCCAGTCTTTGCGATAAGAAAGTCTCTTCTTCTTGTGCCATACTTAAATCAGCTCGGCTCACCTGGCAGACTGAGTGACATCTGGGGGTTAGGCAAAGAGAATACCCTTGTCCTGGCATATCATAGGTACCGCCTGGCTCCTCCATCACTGATGGAAGACACTGGGAGGTCTCAGACCATCTGCTCTGGGGGGTACGAGCCTGGCCAGGCATCTAGTTTGGATATCAGAGCCTGGCACGAATGTCAGGGCACAGATGGGATACTTTAGTGAACATTTCAGGAGATAACAACTAGTCCTGGTTTCTCAAGGCTTTGGGTTGCCCAGGCCTCCCTGATCCAGGGGAATGGAGAATACTCCAGCCTGTGCCCACCCCCCCCAACCCCAATTTCCCTCCTCCCATTTGTCTGACACATCATAGCTGCTCTGGTCTCCTGAACAGAATGTAGGCCATCTGGCACTTCCTCACGCCTGCCAATCCACGGGGTGGGTGTGAGCTTGCAGAATGACAGCCCCACCACCAGACTTGCAAGAAGACCGACCTTCTCCTTGCAAACTATGTTATCTCACCCTGACTATACTTCCTTTCTAGTCCTGAAGCAGCCATTTTGAGGACTGTAGGAATCGGGAATATTCTCCCAGCCTTCTCAGAGTTGGTAAAATTCTAGATGAACTGAATTTGGCATCCGTTGACCTTATCATGGCAGTTTAAGGACTTAGGGAACCTAGTGGGCCACAAGCAGAATAGGTATTATCTCTCTAGTTATATAGTTGAATAAGTCAACATAACAACACAAGAGCAGACTGTGCCTCTGACCAAAGATAGCAAATAAGCTTCTTCTTAGGCTAAGTGATGGGTAGTAGCTACCTGGATAACCATTTTGAGGAGGATTCTGAAGTCCCATGTGACCTCAGTAAGAAATAACCAAAACTGATCAGCAGTGTCTACCATGAAGGGGAGCGGGCAGCATGCCAGATGTCCCTTCTAGTCCTGTTTCAGACACTGTCCTAGAAGGACCTGGATTAGCATCATAAGAAAGATAAAAAGGAATTCAAGGAGACAGAATGAATGGAGAAGAGAAGTAGCATTATCTTGGTCAGTCATAAAAAAGAAATCCCATATTACAGATGGGAAAGTTAAGGCTTGGGGAGTTTATGCTACTTGCTTGAGGACACAGAATGATGGATTTGGGAGCTGAAGCCTCATCAGCCCAGCTCTAGAACTTGGCTCTCATCGCTCTTGCCACTTTACTGTTCTGGAAGGACCATCAAATCAGGAGGAAATAAGAAATGACTTTCTGTGAAGGAAGAGAAATGGGATCTCATACTAGGTGTGGAGGTGCACACCTGTAATCCCAGCACTCAGGAGGTTGAGGCAGGAGGATCACCACAAGTTTAAGGCTAGCCTGGACTATATAGCAAGACCTCCTAAAGCAAAAAAGAAAGAAAGAAAAAGAGGAATGGGATCTCTTGTGATCCTAATAAAAAAAGTTATACATCCATGAGGAAATCTAAAATAAAAGCTCAGCTGGATGTGGTAGCATTTACCTAGTAATAAATTTTAGCTTAATCAATATATTTTGATTTGTTATTGTTGAGGTTCTGAGGATTGAACCCAGGGCCTACCCATTGAGCCACATAGCCAGCCCTTTAAAAAAATTTAGGGATCAGAGAGGGTCTTGCTAAATTGTCCAGCTGGGCTCTAATTTGCAATCCTCTTGCCTCAGCCTCTTAGAATGTCTAGATTACAAGCATAAGGTTGGAATTACTGAAGGCTGGTAGGAAAATTCATCTTTGCTTTTTAGAAATCTAAAAGGAAACTGGATAGGATGGTACAGAACTGTTATCCCAGTACTCAGGAGACTGAGGCTGGAGGATCACAAGCTTGAGGCCAATCTGGGCTACACAGCAAATGCCAGCCCAGACTGGACTACACAGCAAAACACCGTCTCTAAATAAAAAATAAACTTTAAAAAGTTGGGAGGGTTGGGGGTATAACTCTGTGTGAAGGTCCTGAATTCTACCCAAAGTGACATTTTAAAAAAGATAAAGTTTAAAATATGTGAAATACCTCCTAAGACTAATGACTTGCAATTGCACTGAGAGCAGGAAATAAATTTGAATTCTGCCCACAATGTCAGGCAGGAAAATCACTGTTGTGAATGATAGCAGCTACATGTAACTCTTTTTATTTCTTTTCTTTTCTTTTTTAATGGTGAGACAGGTCTCACTAAGTCACTATATTGCTCAGGTTAGACTCTAATTTGTGATCTTCCTACCTCAGCTTCCCAGAGTGCTGGAATTACAGGCATGCACTACTGCACCTAACACATAGAAGTCTTACTGAGGTTGCCATTTTTGGTCTTCAGCAGGTCGTGTAACTTTGAGCAAGTCACTTCCTTTTTCTGGCCTATCTCCTCATTAGTAAAATAAGCCCCTTGGCTGCATTGAGGATGGCAAATATTTGTCATGTCATGGCTGCCTGGAGTGCTTTGTTGAAGATTCTGAAACTGAATCTGAGAACAGCAGGAAACACTGCAATGATCGATTAATAATGTCTGTCTCTGGTGCTAGAGGAGAAAGAATAGCTCATGTGCCATCCTTGAAGTATGTGATATCATCTCAATTCTAGCTCTAAAATTTTATAGCTCCATGATTCTCAACAATGAGCGCACTCCCTAAGGCTCTCCATCAAAATGTAGATAGATTTCCTACTGCCTTAGCTGGGCGGGATGCTGCTCACTATGGGATAGCAGAACATCTGATTCTCCATTGTTATTTCAGGACTCTCCTCAGAAGCTCCAACCATGGGGGAAGGACAAGCCACAGGCATCAAGGAGACAGATGGGGAGCTGACAGTGGCTCCTACCCCTGAGCAGCCAGAGCGAGGTGTCCACTTCGTCACAACAGCCCCCACCCTGAAGCTACTCAACCATCATCCACTGCTGGAGGAATTCCTTCAAGAGGGGCTGGAGACAGGAGAGGAGGGGCTGAGACCAGCACTACCCTTTCAACCTGACCCACCTACACCCTTCACCCCAAGCCCCCTCCCCCGCTTGACCAACCAGGACAGCCGCCCTGTCTTTACCAGCCCCACTCCTGCCATGGCCGAAGAACCCACCCAGCCCCAGTCCAGGGAGGGACGTTGGAGCGTAGGGTCAGAGCTCCCTGTGCTTCATATCACAGCCCCCCTACCTCCAGGGCCCAGCCTTGCAGTGCCCACCCTATATCCAGGGGAGAGACCTAGTACTACACCCCCCAGCAGAGCCTGGACTCCAACCCAAGAGGGTCCCGGAGATATGGGCAGGCCATGGGCTCCAGAGGCCCTGTCCCAGACCACAGGGCTCGGGATGGAGGGCACCATCGTCACCTCCACAGCTTCCGGAGATGATGAGGAGACCACGACCACCACCACCATCATTACCACTACCATCACCACAGTTCAGCCACCAGGTTAGCTTCCTGCTGGCTTGTGGATCTGGAAGTGGGGCAGTGGGAGCTGCGGGATCCCTATGTGCCCGTCTCTGACACTGTACCAACTTGCCTTCTTTTAGGCACCAAGAAAAGCCTTCAGGAGGCAGGTGGTTTGTGACTAGATAGACCTGGGTTCAAATCCTGTTTCTCCCAAATATAACACAACCCTAGAAATTTTATTTAACTTCTCTCAGCCTCAACAGTAAGGTGGTGAAAAGAAAGCCCATTTTCTGAGCCTTCTGAGAACTGAGATAGGATTGTACACAGTAGGTGCCCAACAAAAGGTGTCCCTTCTTTCAACAGGGAAATAACAAAGTGGGCTTCACCACTCACACACACACACATGCACACACACGGTTTAGGCTTGGCTGGTCTTGTGTCACCAGAACAGGGCTTAGCCTTGTGTTTCTTCCTGCCTCCCAGGCCCTTGTAGTTGGAATTTCTCTGGCCCCGAGGGCTTTCTGGACTCCCCCCAAGCCTACAGCTCACCCTCTGACGTTGGCCTGGACTGTTTCTACTACATCTCTGTCTACCCTGGCTACGGTGTGGAGATCAAGGTGAGTAACCTGCATCCGGGACTGATATGACATCTTTTCCCAGAAAGGAAGGCATCTGCTGTAGAAGAGAGGATGTGTAAGGGCATCAACTGAGTGAGCACACCTATGGCCAGGGCTGGGACATGGGCCTAAAACATGCTTGGATCCTGTGCTGAGCACTGGGAAAAGGAGAGGCCTACTGCTCCCACCTGGCAATGCCCTGAGAGGGCTGCAAGAGGAGAAGCTGAGTCTACCCTCTGCCCCCACGGGACTGATCAGGGGCTCAGAAGAGCCTGAGGAGGGGACTCTCGATTTGGCTAGGCAGGAGGCTGGGTAAATCACCTGAGTCCCAGTGCAAACTCTGTGTCTGATTCTGCAGCTGAGTGGAGAAAACACAGGGCTACCTGGTTGGGCCTGAGAGGGCCATGGAGCCTCATTCCTCCATGATTCAGTCATCCTTTCCTTCAGCAAGTTCTCCCTGAGTGTCTCTTCTGGGCCAAGCTCTGTGCTGGCCACACTGTCAGAGAGATGGCTGCTTGCCGGTGAGCCAGGTCTGCCTCTAGCCCCCTGGACCATCTTATCCCTCCCTTGGGAGTAAGGCTGTCTCTTGGAAGCCACAGGCCTGAGCCTAAGGTTCTCACAGGTGTCTCACAGGCTTCTCAGCCCTCACTAACCCAAATCTTCCTTTTGTTTCCCGAAACCTGCTGGTCATTCCATTCTGTCCAGGTCAGAAACTTGGAGTAGACCTACCACATTGAGATGGGCATGGCGTCCCTGGAGCTGGGCAGCATAGGGTCACCTTGACCCTTCCTTCTCTCTCTTTTCACAGTCCCATCCACTCATCCCCAAGGTCTGTCACCATGACACTCCTCAACTCTCCCATTCACCTACTTCTCTCCCTCTGTCCCCTCAACCACCATGTGATCCAGCCCCCAATCTTCCTTCTCCAATAATGCAATGGCCACCTCATTGGTCATCCACCCACATGTGCTCCCTCTTATCCCTCTTCACTCATGCTGGAATCATTTTTCCCAGATGAAATCACTCCTGCACCCCCATACTTCCCCAGAGGCTCTGAGACAGGGACATTCCTCTGGGCACATCTCTGGCCATTTCTTCCCTTGCTGTGACTTCCCTCTGTGTTAGTCAGCTTTTTGTCTCTGTGACCAAATACCTTAGGAAGACAGTTTAAAGGAGGAAAGATTTATTTTGGCTCATGATCTCAGAGGTTTCAGCTTATGGTTAACTGGCTGCATGACTTTTAGGTCTGCAGTAAGGCAGAAACATAATAGCAGAGAGCATGGTGAAGTAAGGCTGCTCACTTCATGTCAGCCAGGAAGCAGAGAGAGAAGGAAAGAACCAGAGAGAAAATACAGCCCCCAGAGCCATTCCCCCAGGACCCGCTCCCTTCACCAAGGCCCCACCTCATGTTCCCATCACCCCCCAACAATATCATCAAATTATGAATCCATCATAATGAATCCACTCCTGAGGGTAGGGTCCTTATGATCCAGTCACTCCTCTAGATCTGATCTCTGAACATCGCTACAATGGGGATCAATCCCTCAATAGATAAGTCTTCGGGAGACACTTAACATTTATTTATTTATTTATTGGTACTATGAATCGAACTCAGGACCTTGTGCTTGCCAGACAGGTGCTTGTGCCATTGAGCTACACTGGGCCTGAGACACTTAAACCTTAACATCCCCTTTGCACAGAACAGCTTTCAGCTAACCAAATGGGCCAAACGTTCTTTCCCCTCAAGTCTCAATTACACACTCTGGTCCCTCTGCCTGGAAGAGTCATCTTAACACCACCTGCTTTAGGACTCAACCTCAGCGTCCGCCTCTCTGGTCATTCTCTCCTGATCCCTAAAACCTGGGCCATCACCCTCCATCTTGGCCTTCATCATTGCCTTCTGTGGGATCTGTCTTTAACCATCCACTTCCCCAGTCAGATCATGAGCTCCTTGAGGGGAGCCTTGCAATACAGGGGCCAAGATATATGGAGTAAGGAAAGCAGAAGAGGACATTTGATTGGGCCCTGAAGACTCATACAGGTGGAGAAGGGAGCATCCTGCCCAGCTGAAAGACCTCGAAGGGGGATTTCAGCAAGGGGTTGTAGGGAGGAGCAGAGCAGGAGTCTGAGAAGCAGGGCAAATTGCCCATCTTCCACCTCCCACCCCACTTCCCCACCCATCACCGCTTCCTGCAGGCCCTGGATCAGGGCATGAAGCCAGCAGCATGACCCCAGGCAGTGCCTCCAGCCATCCACCCCTCATGGGAGTCAGGGCCAGATGTGATCCAGGCCCTGGAACGCATCTTTTCTACCCCTGCTGGGTTCCTCCTTTCTTTTTTCAACTGTTTGCTGAGATTTTGAAAACCCTGGGCCCCTCACTCTGGGCCGACCAGAAGGGCAATTAGAAACAGCCACCCCCCTCTCAAGCCATTAGCACTCAGCGCCGCTTAATTAAGGTAATTAATGTAAAATCATCACCTAATGAGAGGTGGCACCGGCTGCGGCTCACAGGGCGGAAGGCGCCAGCTGCAGGTGTAGAAAAGGGGGTAAAAGGGGCCAGATGCCAGGCTGGGTGCCCCCCTGGGCTGGCTCACCTGCCCACCAAGCATACCACTCTCAGTGAAGTCCACTTGGCCTTACTGAGGCCAGCCCTGAGGCTGCCCACCAGATAATGGGGCAAAATGCCATGTTAGCTCTGCCTGCCCCTGTCCTGGTCCAGCCCATGCCGCACCCTGGATGCCCAGCCCTTTACACAGGCCTAGGTCTGGTGCTGCTACATTTATTTTTCCATCAGAATGCAGAGAGCTGTTACCAGGCAACCTTGAGGTGAAGGCTTGTCACAGGCCTAGATCGAAGTCAGGAAACAAGGCACAGATTGGCCCCATCTTCCACCTCGCCACCATGGGGGCAGAAGTTTCCAATGGTCTGAGATAGAGCCTGAGGCCATGCTGAACATGGGGTTGCCAAAACTGGGTCAGCACCTGATTTAGAGGCAGAGCAAAAGGTAGAGAGGCAGACTGAGCAGGATTTAGGGTTCTCCCAGGAGCAGTTCTGGAAACCTCCACCCAACTCAGTCCTCTTGCCCACACTACGCCAGCCACCTGGGACCTGAAGCAGAACTGACACAGCAAACCTACTAGACAGTGAAAAAAACTGAGGCCCAGGCAAGGAAAGAGAATTACCTAAACTCACTCAACTCTGTTTTGCTTTGCTTTGTTTTGTTTTGTTTGAGACAGGGCCGTCTTGAATTTACTATGTAGCCCAGGCTGGCCTTGAGCTCAGAGTGACCATTCTGCCTCAGCCTCCTGAGTGCTGGAATTATACATACGTGCCTCCATGCCCAGCTTCAGTCAGCTCATTATTAAATAAGGGGTTTTGAGGCATGGGTTTGTTTTAAAATTAGAAACTGAGCACCTATATGCCAGGCTCTGTACTGGACACTGGGGCCATAGATCTTCATGACCACAGGATACTCAGTGCTGATGGCGAGAGAGGCCATGGGGGCTGTGAGAATTTGGGAGCAGAGGACCCCAACAGCCTGAGAGTTAGAGATTTCTCTCAGACATGGGCTCTGAGGCCTATAGGCCAAGAAACCAACTGCTCAACCTGGGCTGCAGAGGAGCAGGGTGGCTGGCCTGGCCCTTAGAGGCTCCCTGTCTGTTTTGGAAAAGTGAATTTTTTGTATAGGGGTAGAGGACGAGGGTAACAGATTAGCTTGACACCCTTGCCAGAGACTTGGCTTTGGAACAGTGTCCTCCTGCCCAGGCTGGAAGCTGAGCCAAGCCATACTGAGGACAGGGTAGGTAAGCTGAAAGGCCTACAGTGCTGTCCACAGCATCTCGGGGTTGGGGAGAAGGGCCAGCCATGGCTTCTCTCTACCATCAGTCTCTCTCCTCCCTGAGTTCCCCCAAACCGAACCATTGGAGCAGATAGAGGATGCAGTCAGAGAAAAGAACGCTGTCCACACCCTTGAGCAGGTCAGTCAAATGCCAGGCTGAGCCTCTGTCACATGACTGCAGTCACTGCTTAGATTAAGAAGGTTCTGGGGGGAAATCTTCTCAATATCCTTCATTGAGAAGCAGCCTCAGGGCCATCAGAATCCCTAAAAGCCCAGCTCTGCCTACCTTGGACCACCACCCTCCAGAACCTGCTCCCACCTCTGCTTCCCACCTCCCTTCATGGTGCTGCAACTATCTGTGCCCTCTCAGGCTGAGGGTCCAAGCCAGCAGCAGGAGGAGGCCAGGTCAGGCCCTCCATGGCTCAAGGAGGCAGAATTGCATCATCGGGGGGTCAAACAGTGGGCTAGAGTCTTTTTCAAAATGTCCAGCATAGGGCCAGGGATATGGCTCAGCAGTGCAGTGCTCGCCTGGCAAGTGCAAGGTCCTGAGTTTGATTTCTGGTACTGCAAAATATTAATAACAATAATAAATAAATAGTCCAGAGAAGACCCTTCAGGATAGTTAAATATAAGCCCCGTGTCCCACACAGGTCCCATCCCCTCTCCAGGCAACCAATCTCCTGGTGAGAGCTCCAGGGCTTTTTGGGCCAAGTGCCTGCCTCTCGCTGCACTTGGCATTCCAAGAGCCTTCCCACTGCCAGCCTCCATCTTGGCTTGGCTGCTTTCTGCACCATCTGGAGCCTGGGCACAGCTGCCCACAGTCCTGCCCTCATACCCAGGTGGCCCCTTTGGCACACAGCTCTCTCAGGCCAGCCAGCTGTCAGTCTGATAGCCAGAACACCCTGCCTTTCTAAACCAGGTCAGGACCAGGCCTCACGGCCTGATGCAAAGCAGGGGTGGGAGTGGAGTTTGGGCTGGGCTGGAATTCTGAGAAACTTCCTATTCAGGCTCTAGGAAAGTCTGTCTGAAGTGGTGATAAGTGCTAGGAGGTGTGGGCCCGTGAATTTAAGCCCCTCCTTTATCCCTAAAACAGACCTTATGTGCCAGGTATTCTGAACAAACTCCTGTTCATCAGGGTACAGGGGCTGTCATGTCAGATTTGGTCTAGTGCTGGCTCTGTAGCAGCCTCTCAGAGCAGAGATAAGCCCTGGCCTTCTCTGGACCTGGCTTCCTTCTCTATGAAATGAGATTAAACCGAATGCTGTTCATGGCCCCTCCCATCCAGTCTCTCAGTGTGGCTCCTTCTCTGGGCTCAGGCTCTTCGTAAGCTCCACTGCACAGTGGCACCTCGGATCCTTGGCCCTGCTTCCTGGCAGTTGCCAATCCTGGGCCTCTGCCACAGTATACACATGGGACTGGTAATGGAGGCAAGTAGTGCTATGGCCAACATCCAGGGGTGGCACTCAGGTGCAGGGTGGATATGACACGCGGAGACACCCTTAAATTCCTCTGTGCAGGGTTGTACTAATTCAAATTCGTGCACTGTCCTGCTTGCTTGTCTCATCACTGGGACCTGTGCTAGAGGCCTGACTGGCAGCTTCCCTGGGACTGACAGGTGAGGGAAGGCTGACAACTTGGGGCTTGGCAGGAGACAACCAGAACCCTCCCCTCTTCCCATCCAGAAGGAGCCAGTCCCCTCAAAGCAGCTGTGTCTTCTTGAACGGCCCCCCTGGTGTGCTGGGAGCAAGGCAGTGTTGGACCATAGAGGGTCCTATCAGAATTGTCCCTAGCTCTCTCTACTTCTACCTTCCTCCTGCCTGGCCCCCAGAACTCCTCCTGTCACTGGAAGGGCTAGGGGAAGACAGCCCTCAAGAACAGAGGTGACATTTCAATCTGCCTCCCAGGTTCTTCAGATGCCTGCAAATTGCATCAAGTCTTCATCTTTGCCCCTGTCCAACACCCAGCCCTGTCTGGCCCCTTTCAGCCCTCAAAGAAATGATAAATTACATTCCAGCCACTGCAGCAGGTCCAGGCGTGGGTGCTTGAAACCCAGGGGACCAGGGCTGCACAGGCAGTGTCCAGCAGAGAACAGGGAATGTCTCCTCTCCTCACCTTCATCCCAATCCTTACCACCATGCTGGGCTGGGAGCCAGGCCAATTTAAGGGCCCATCCTTCCCCCAGTCCAGAAGGGGCCAGAGATTTCAACTCCCAGTTTACAAGCTGCTAGGAGAGAGGATGGCTGGTTGGCACCCAAATCCCAACATCCTGAAAAGCCAAGTCAAGCCAGGCTAGCACCTGCCTCCCTGCTAAACCTGGAAGCCTAGACATTGGAAATAAAGATATCTAGATATGTATTTCTGCAGGTAACGCCCCCTGGAAACTGGTTCTTAATAGAGCAGCAAAATTGCTTCTTAATAGCTCTATGGCAATTCGGCAAGTTCCTTAGCCTCTCGGTGCTTCTGTTTATTTATGAGGATTTTACCACCTACCTCATAGAAAAGACTGACATATTTTAGGTCCCTGTAAACTGTTATTGCTGCTGCTGCCCTCTGATCATGACAGAGCAGTAAGATCAGGAGTAGGAAGCCACAGGTCAAACCGGAAGAAGAGGAGAAAGTAGGCAAAAAATACTAACTTAGGGCCGAGGATTTAGCTCAGCAGCATAAGCGCCTGCCTTGCAAGTGCGAGGTCATGAGTTCAATCCCTGGTACCAAAAAAAAGACAAAAACAACAAAAAAAACTAACTTAATTTCTACTTCTCTGCCTTTGCTCTAGAGGTAATTTCCCTATAGCAAATGAATGTCCTCCCTTCCTCCTCCTCCCCCCAGCCCTCCCTTCCTCCTCCTCCCCCCAGCCCTCCCTTCCTCCTCCTCCCCCCAGCCCTCCCTTCCTCAAGGCCTCTGAGACCCACCTGGTCCACGTATTCCCTGGGCTTCCAAGCCCTCCGCTCTTCCCTCGAGGATTCCTGCTGCATGCATTCAATGCCACTTAAGGCAGAATTATATGCTGCCTGGCATCTCTCGATAATTACAGATTCCACGTGTGTGTGTCTTGTTTTCCCAATTCTAGAATCACAGAATCTCCATGTTTGAAGGGACCTCATCCAGCCTCCGCCTGCTGCAGGGATTCCCTGAGGAATGTCTCCAGCAGATGGTCAGGCAGCCTCCACCCAAATGTGCCTGGGCTGGGAGCTCCTCCCAAAAAGGAGGTGCTTCTGCCCCTAGCACCCCACCCCACCTTAAAATATCTCTTCAACCCCCAGGACTTACCAGGTCTTTCCTTCTAAGCAGGGGTGGGATCTCCCCACCAAGCCGCCCCATCTGGAGTCTGTTCCCAAGCGGGGCCTTGAGTCTCGTGTCACCAACTCGGCATCCTGTTCTTCTTAGTTTGCAGGGACCCAGTGAGGAATGTGTCTCCTGAAGTCCACATTGTTGGGCATATGGCACATGCCTGTAATCGCAGCACTTGGGAGGCTGAGGCAGGAGGATTGCTGTGAGTTTGAGGCCAGCCTGAGCTACACACTGAGTTCAAGACCAGCCTGAGTTTATGGCATGACCCTGTCTCAAAACAAAAGCAAAAAAAAACCCACAAGAAGCCCCCATATTCACTCTCTTCAGACATCTTTACTAAGACTGGCCGGTAAAGAGGGTGACTCAAAATGTGACTCAAAATGCCACCCAGGGGGCTGGGGATTTAGCTCAGCGGCATAAGCACCTGCCTTGTAAGCAGGCGGTCGTGAGTTCAATCCCCGGTACCGATAAAAATGAAAAAGACAAAAAAAAAAAAAAATGCCACCCAGATTTTAATAAGAGAATGAATAGGAGAACCTGATGGGGAAGGACCGACTGGCCTAGCCTGGGCTGCAAAGAGTGGTAGTCCTGAGATCTGACAGGATGTTAAGTTTCACCAGGAGTGGGAAAAGGGAAGGCTTCCTTGTACAAGTGTTCAGGAGGGAAGGAAGAGGACTGGCAAAGCTACTGGAACCAACTGTGAGCTGGGAAGCTGGAACGGTGTCCTCTGACAATCTGAAGCCATCAGCAAAGTAGAAAGAGATGCGAAAGAGACATAATCTGATCCAAGGCAACCAGGACAGGAGATGGGTTGAAGAGAGGAGGGGTGGGCCGTGGATAGAGGTCATGGCAGGTGAAGAACAATGGACAAGAGGTGATCAGAACCAAGAAAGCAACAAAGGGCTAAGGAGGAAGAACCACTTGCAACAAAGATTGGGAAGGATTTCG
This sequence comes from Cavia porcellus, assembly GCF_034190915.1. Classification (NCBI taxonomy): domain Eukaryota; kingdom Metazoa; phylum Chordata; class Mammalia; order Rodentia; family Caviidae; genus Cavia; species Cavia porcellus. The sequence continues at coordinate 79,860,757 of NW_026947489.1, forward strand.
CAACTCACTGGATGCCCAGGTTGTTAGCACTTGAAGCCTCTGCCTCAAAGCAAAATGGTAGGGACCCTAGACCAGGGAGACCCTAAACCATGCTTTGGACTGCACGGGTATCTTATTAAAATCTTGAATATGACTTAGTAAGAGTGAGATGTGGTCTGAGATTTTTCACTTCTTTTCCTTTTTTTTTTTTTTTCCCTTCTTCTGTACTACTGAGGACCCATCTCAGGCCCTCATGCATGGTAAGCAAGTGCTCTGCCCCTGAGCTCAGCCATAGCCCTGAGATTCTGCATCTCTTACAAGCTCTGAAATGATGCTGATGTTGCTGGTCCAGGAGCCAGATTTAGAGTAGCAAAGATCTACACAAGGCCATTTTATAAAACGAGGAAACAAGCTCAAATAATCAGCATATTTGTTCAGGAACACATGGCGAGGATGAGCTCCCAGATCTTTAGGTTCCTAATCTAATGCTCCTACCAAGCTACAGTGTCAGTTTCTGGGTAGTGTCTGTCATTGTTCAGTCCTTGTTTGACAGAATGGAAGCAAGGTGCCCAGAAGGATGCTTTAGGCATTGAGGTAGCTGAGGGACTTATGACAGCCAGAAGAAAGAATTGGATCAAGAAACTCAGAGAAGAGAGGAAATAGAACCAATGGCTAACTGGTGGAGGGAATGGTATAACGCTCAGATGAGCCGCCAGCAAAGGCCAGGCAGGCATGGCCTAGAGGCCCAGACAAGGAATTTGGATTCGTACTACAGACTTCATGGACTCAATAGAGAAACATTAGGGGATCTAACCAAGGAACACTGTGATAAGACACAGGTCCGGGACTATTAACTGGCTGCAGTTCAGAAAATATTAATGGGAAGGGAGGAGTAGGTTAAACCCTGTAGGCAGGGAAGCTGACCAGGAGCCTGCTACAGTGCTCTAGGTGATTTGATGTCTGCTTGAAAGACTTAATGACTTGACTGGGTGTGAGCTGTGAGGGAAGAGGCAAGATGCCAGTCTGTGACTTAGTACCCAGGTTGTTAGGAGATCATGCCCTGAGATAAGAGCCAGGGGGGCTGCTGGCTGGGAAACAGAGTGGCTCAGCATGAGACAAACTGAGTATGAGGCCCTTTCGAGGCGCCCAACAGGGATGTCTAGGGGAAACTGGGCACATAGGTCTGATGCTTAGGACCTCACATTGTTGGTCAGGCCCTCAGACACTATCTAGCCTACTAAATCTAACCCATCCCTACTTTACAGATGAGAAAACTGAACTGCAGTGGGCACAGGGATGAAGGGACCATGGGAAGCAGTTAGTGTATTTGAAACGCTTGGGAGACAGAGATGTCCTTGAAAGTCAGTTCTCTGGGTGACACTGAGTAGTTTACTGAATACTTCTGAACTTCAGGTTCCATCGTGCATTAATGAGAAGGTAGGGTGAGCTCCTTCTGCAGGAGATGCCTAACTCTGACACTCAAGGAGCACTGAGGATTGGGTACGTGGGGCATGTAGGAGCCAGAGGGCATCATAGCTCAGGCAGCAGGAAGTCTGAGTGCTCTGCTTTTTTTAATCCATCTGCAGGTCCAGAACATCAGCCTCCGGGAGGGAGAGATGGTAACTGTGGAGGGCCTTGGGGGGCCCGATCCCCTGCCCCTGGCCAACCAGTCTTTCCTTCTCCGAGGCCAAGTCATCCGAAGCCCCACGCACCAAGCAGCCCTAAGGTTCCAGAGCCTTCCACCACCTGCTGGGCCTGGCACCTTCCATTTCCACTACCAAGGTAAGGCCTGGGCCACTGACTTCCTTCCTGGGGGAGTCTCTGGTGATAATCTGTGGGCTGGAGCAGAGGACAGGGAGGGGCAGGTAGCACAGCAGATGTGCCCAGTGTATATCTATGCCCATGGAGCTGAGTGTCATTCACTGGACATGTTAAGGACCTTCCCATCTCTACACACCACCCTGCAGAGCAGATTTTGACTGTGGATTAGGTTCCGCCCCCACAAGTATACTCACTGTCCTGCATTCATTCCGTAAACAACTGCTGCTTGCCCCATTTATGCTGAACCTCATCAATCTCATGATGTACCCATCAAGATCTTTGCCCTCAAGCTCAGAATATCAGGCAAAGACATTTAAACAGGGAATAACAATAGAAGCCTCTCTTCAAAGGCAAGGGGATGGGGATGGAGGCCAAAGAGGCTTGACAGTGACCATCTGGAGGTGTTTAACTGCCAGTCTGCCTTCCTCACCTACCCAGGACCTGGTGCATGCTCCAGTCAGCTCAGAACACCTGTGGAAAGAGGGGTGTGGTGTAACCACGTGGGAAATCACAGACTCAGGAGATGGGCAGATCTGTGTTGGAATCTCCTCACAAACTGTTGACCTTAAATAGGTCATTCGACCTCCCTGATTCTCCTTTTCTTGCTCAAAGATGAGACCAGAGAATCTATCAAAAAAAATCATGGCTAGGATTAAATAAAATGGTGTGTGTCAAGTGCTTAACAAATGTTGCATTAAAGAACTTGTTTTAGCTGGGCGTGGTGGCGCATGCCTGTAATCCCAGCACTGGGAGGCTGAGGCAGGAAGATTGTTATGAGTTCAAGGCCAGCCTGGGCTACACAGTGAGTTCAACACCAGTCTGAATTACATGGTGAGATCCTGCCTCAAATAAATAAATAAATAAAGGAAAATAAAGAAATTAGTGTTAATATGGCTTGAAGAATGGGAAAGGGAAGAAAGTGGGTTTGGGACTTTCCTGCTTCTCAACTGGTACCCTTTCCTACACATCCCTTCCCTGGGTACATTGTCAGCTTGATCTTTTGTACACTTTAATCAGTTCAGAACTGAGAGCACTAATGGGGAAATAATTGATGTGAGCAATCATGGGATTGTCTTGCGTTGTCAGGGACCACTTCTGCAGCCCTGTAGGGGGGAAAGAAGCCCCCAGCAGGCAAGCACTCTAGCTGGTATGCTCTGAACCCCACCTAAGGAGCATTCCTTGGCCCAGTCTGGCTTCCCCACCCAAACTGGGGAAGAAGTCCCGGCATGGCAGCAGGGAGCCTGGCGGTGGACATGCATTGTACAGTGGCTCAGCAGAGGCAAGGGGCCAGCTGAGACAGGGGTTAGCATCAAGGCGTCCCAGCCGGCCTCCCTAATGGCTCATCAATCCTCTCTGGCAGCCGGCATAATTTCACGCCACAGTAACCTTTTCTCTTGCTGCAAATTCCTTTGCACAAAACTCTGGACCCCCTCTCTCTGTTGGGTCAGACAAAGGTGGCTGAATGGCAGTAAGCTGAAGCCCTGCAAGAGGGAACAAGACCCCATGGAAGGGCTGGGAGAGCCGGCCCAGTCCTGCTCCTTCTCCTCTCCCAGAGGCCCTCCCTCCTCCTCGGCCCAGTTTTTGTCAATGATCAGCTCTTTCCTTAATGAGTGTAATTCCCCTAATTATAGGCTGTAATTAGCCCTGATCCCAGAGATGGGAATGGGAGAAGCATGTGCTCACACGAGCGTCTCATGGGCTAAGGAAAGAGGATGCCAGAAAAGGGGGTGAGGGACCCCGCACCCATGCTCCATGTGGAAGTTGTCCAAGGTGATTTTGGAGATCATTAGGATGGACCCCAACAAGGCCTCAGGCAGGAACAAATTCCAACTCCCCTCCTCCAGCCTCAACAGGGAAGGGAGGCTTACCCCTCCTCCATCCGGAGCATTCCTGGCACTGGACTTGGCTCCAAAAACAGACTCTGCCAGTAAGAAAATAACTCAACAGATTGCGGTGGTTCAGGCTCCCCGGGAATGGTTGTCATGGCAATAGGAGGAAACTCATCCCAGAAAGAGGCACTTTACCAATTATGGAGTCTGGGGGACTTTATCCTCTGCCCCAGCCTCCTGCTCCTGCGTCATCCTGGCCCAGTCTGGGAAATGGGGACCTCCCTTTCCAAGTTGTGACTGAACTCAAGGAGAAGATAGAAACAGAGGTGCTGCCCCTGACATGTGGCTCATGGTCCGGACAGCTATCATTTAGCTCCTCAGCTCTGTCTACTCTGGACATAGCACCCGCATCCCATCCTGCCATGGAATCCCTCCAGGTCTCTATGAGTGCCCTAAACAAACTCCCAAGGCGGCCTCAGCTACAATTCTCAGCCTTCTTTAACCTCTGGTTCCAGTTTTCCTCTTTACCTGGAGAAGCAGGAGTTAGGCAGAATAGAAAGCAGGTGCCTGCTAGAGCCAAGAGCTCAAATCCCACTCCACACTTATTTGCAGTGTAATTAAGGGACAGAGGCTCTATGAACCTCAGTTTTTCTTACCTGAAAGAGGGTGAATCATCTGTATCTTGTCCTCCTACCTCCCAAGCATATTGTCAAGCATGAAGAGTGTGAAAACACTTTAGGATAGCTGGAAAGTGCTGTGCATGTGAGATGCTATTATTACTCGTTACAAACAGTAACATCAGGCTGGGGTGTTGGGCATTTGTGCCAGGCATTGCAGGCCTGTCTTCTAATGTAACCTTCACAGTACGGGATGCGATACTGTAAATGGATGTAAACCAAGGCACAGAGAAGGGAGGCAACTTCCCCAAGGTGGTACAGCAAGTGAAGGAGCCAATCTTCAAATCCAGGCAGTCTGACTCCAAAGTCTGTGGTCTAAGCATTGTCTTGTACTGCCTGCCAGTCAAAACTGGTCTCTCCGGGCTGGGGATTTAGCTCAGCGGCATAAGCACCTGCCTTGCAAGCAGGCAGTCATGAGTTCGATCCTGGTCTCTTTTTTTTTTTTTTTTTTTTGTCTTTTTCATTTTTATCGGTACCGGGGATCGAACTCACGACCGCCTGCTTGCAAGGCAGGTGCTTATGCCGCTGAGCTAAATCACCAGCCCCGATCCTGGTCTCTTCATGGCCATTCTCTTAAGAGACAGAAGAGTAGGAACTATCCTGCTTTCACAGGCATACTAAGAACAGGACCGGTGGAATATGCCCATGATCACAGTATTTTGAGAGGCTGAGGTAAGAGGATCACAAATTCAAGCCCAGCCTGGGCAACTTAGGAACTTAATGACTGTCTCAAAATTTTAAAAAAGTGGGGAGAGGATGTACTTCATCCGTGAAGGCCTTGGACTCCATCCTCTGTACCTCTAAACAAGACAGGAGTTTATTCTTCCCTGCCTTTCAGGCCAGTTTTTAGCTGCCCTCTGCATAGCTTGGTCCCAGCTGGGATTTGCCAGGTTGTTTTGTAGGATTTGCTGTCACCATGTGGTCGTGTTTGGTATGACAAGTTCAGGAACTACCAGGTTTCCTAGGGCAACTGGTCCCACCCCCAGCTTTTGAGAAGGGCTGGCTCAGCCCCACCACCTCACTCCCATCCTGTCTTCTGAAGAAATCCTGCACCGTCACCATCAAGCTTTTTAACATTTCCCAGGGAATACTGGGGAAACGTTTGCTCTCTGACCAGTATTTCCTGCTGCCCTTCCTATTTGTCTCCTACAGAAAAATAATATCACACTTTACATCAGTGTAGGCTTTTCACCGTTTCAGATGCTTTCACATCTACCAGTCATTCCATAAATACTTTTTGAAGATATAGTTTCAGCTGCATGCCAGGGAAACCAAGCTGGATAAAATACTACTGCCTTTAGTTTCAGATTAACTCTATATGAAGGCTAGCATTTTGAACCTCATTTAACAAATGAAGAAAAGATACAAAGAGGTTAATAACCTGCCTGAAGTATCACAGAGCTTGGGCCGGATGCCAGGCCTTCCAACTTTTTGTTCTGAGTTTGTTCCACTAACCAGGTCAACCTGCTGGAAATACCCTTGGTGCCTTCTAAGGAACAGATTTGGAGGTAACCTTCGGGAACCCCTAATGCTTCTTCCTCTTGTCCCAAGTGATGTCTCCCAGGCCAGCTGAGGCAGACTGGCACAGGCCTTCACACACACACCCATAATGGCTCAAATTCCCTACACACACACACACACACACACACACACACACACTCACTCACTTTCTCTTTACAGCTTACCTCCTGAGCTGCCACTTTCCCAGAAGACCAGCTTATGGAGATGTGACTGTCACCAGCCTCCACCCAGGAGGCAGCGCCCACTTCCACTGTGCCACTGGCTACCAGCTGAAAGGTGCCAGGCTCATTACCTGTCTCAACGCCACTCAGCCCTTCTGGGATTCCCAAGAGCCTGTCTGTATTGGTGAGTGACACCAGGGAAGAGGACTCAGTGCTGAGCCGAGGAGCTAGGTAGTTCATCCCTGTTCTCCAATGCTATCTAGCACTTTTATTTGGTCTCCACAAAGAATCAGAATATGGTCACAGATCTAAGTGGCACTCATTCAACCTGAACTCACTGACCACCTGCTATATGAAGGTGTCACAGGAATACAAAATTGAATTCAGTAGGGAATCTGCCTTCAAAGAGCCCACAGTTCCAGGAAAGAGGGGGCACTTAAGTCACCAGTTTTCACAGTAGGAAGTAAAAGATACCAAAGAAGAGACATAAAATGACCTCGGAAGGGAGGAAGCAATCATTCTTAGCTTGGTAGTAAGAAGGCTTCCTAGGAGAGATGACACCAAAGTTTTGACATTTCAGTGGAGAGCTGTGACTTAGGGGCAGGACAGAGAGGGTGCTTAGAGTGCAGAGGGAGGGTCTGACTCTCAGGCCAAGATACTCAATGAGGAGCTGAAGTTTTTGAGAGGAAGGGGGAGGAACTCAGAACTAGCCTTCAGGAGAGCCAGTGGAGTGGCAGTCAGGCTGGGAGGCCGCCAGGATAGAGGGCTTGAATTTAGACAATGACTTTGAGCGTGAAAAAAAGGGAAGGAGTTTCAGAGGCACTAATGAGGGAACAGGGGGGCGTCCCCAGGTTCCAGTCCTAAATGATGAGATCTGAGATTACCAATAGAAGGGGGCTTGCCGGGAAAACAAAGATAGGGTTTGGTCCATGGTATGACAGGCAAGTTGGGTGTGGTGGGGATCCAGGCCAGGGAATGTAGTTCAAACCCGAGGGACAAGACAAGGATGGTTTCCAGAAATGTTAGTCTGGAGAAGCAGGGTGGATTCTTGGAACAGCATAGATGAGGGTGTGTAGGCACAAAACATGATCCAGTGAGGACATAGCAATGAGGATGGTATACAGAGCAAAAAGACTGAAACTGAGCCAAGAGAGCAGCATTCATGAAGAGTTTAAATGCCACTTTGAGTTTGGATACTATCCCAAGGACAATCGGGAGCCACTGTGTGGATTTTAAGCCAAGATATGGTCAAATTTGAAGGGCAGTTCCATGCAGAAACCAAACCGAAAAATGGTTCTGACCTCTGCAGAGATTAGAGACTTACCCTAGCCACAGCGGTACTAATAGGTTACCATATTCTGCTGTCTGGAGTATTTGGAGGCAAAGGTACTATGGATTGCCAGTAGTACACTGGTCTTGAAAGCAGAAGAGGTGGGAGCTTTTACCAGAGGAAAGCACTACTTGGAATCAGCCACTTCCTGCCTAAGACCCTTCTCTGGCCCCACTTAACTGGCAGGAGCTTGTGGCCAAGTAATACAGTAATCCTCACTGCTAGATCTAGCAAGCTTCTCAGTCTCTTCTTGACAAGAGAGGACAGTCCCACACCAAATGAGTCAATCTGACAAGGCCCTAAAGGTTCAGTTCAGGAATGACAGAGTAGTGGTATCTGGATGGTATTTCAGCAAGTGTCAGAGGCCATCTGTGGCTAACAGTTCTGCCAAGAGTGTGGGGCGGATGGCAGGCACAGCAAAGTATTTGTCATCCCTGACTTAGCCCTGCCCCTCTTCTAAAATTCAATCCCTTGTTTTACTTATCTAACACTGAACACCACCTCCGGGCCTGAATTGCAAAGACCTAGTCTGTGCCGAAGGGGATTGTACTTCAGGGACAGACTCGAATAAATGCCAGTGTTTGTTTGTTTGTTTATTTGTTTTGCAGACTTAGGGATCAGACCCAGGGCTTCACATATACTAGACAAGCCAAATAAATTGGAAAATGGCATGAGGCAAAGTTAGATATACCCAAGAAGGTTGGAACCTGAAGGAAGGACGTTAATAATAAAATATCACTGGGGGCAGTAAAGGAAGAGGGGGGGGGTCACCTTTGCAAGGGAAAGTACTATACCCCAGGCCATACAGCTAGGCAGTGCAAAGCCTAATAGGAGTAAAGAAAGCTGCTTATGGGGGCTGAGGATTTAGCTCAGCAGCATAAGCACCTGCCTTGCAAGCACAACGGTCATGAGTTTGATCCTGGGTACCGGTTTTTGTTTTTTGTTTTTAAAAAGAAAGCTGCAAATAAAGTCTCAGGTGTGTGAACAGTTAGGAGGTACAGTGGTGGGGTCCCTCCTGCTTTAAGCTACAGGATCATAGAGCTAAAAGATTGACCTTCAGCACCATGACAGCGAAATTGGCAGGGAAGCAAAAGTCCCTGCTGCCCCACACAGAGGGTACAAGGCTGAGATGGGAGGAAGGCTTGTGAGGAGCCTAGGATGCAGTCAGGGCCCTGCCTCAGTGCCTTTCCATCTCACAGCTGCCTGCGGCGGAGTGATCCGCAATGCCACCACTGGCCGTATTGTCTCTCCGGGTTACCCGGGCAACTACAGCAACAACCTCACCTGCCACTGGCTGCTTGAGGCTCCCGAGAGCCAGAGGCTGCACTTGCACTTTGAGAAAGTCTCTCTGGCAGAGGATGATGACAGGTGAGGCTGTCCTGAGGGGATGGAGTGCCTGGCCTGGACTGGAAATACCCTGCTGCAGGAATGCTCCCCAAACCTGGGACCATACCCTCCTGGATCAGCAGGCAGCCACATAGCTACCATTCTCCTGGCCCAGGCTTATCATCCGCAATGGGGACAATGTGGAAGCCCCGCCTGTGTACGACTCCTACGAGGTGGAATACTTGCCTATCGAGGGCCTGCTCAGCTCTGGCAGACACTTCTTTGTGGAACTCAGTACAGATAGCAGCGGGGCAGCTGCTGGCATGGCCCTGCGCTACGAGGGTAAGCCTTTGGGGCCCTGATGGGGAGCAGGGAGCAAGAGAGCAGGTCTGTCTCCTACACCTTCCTCCTCTCTGCCTTCATTCCATCAGTCCTTCCAAGTCAGCCTCTGTTCCCTGCACCTCCACCCAGGTCTAAGACTGCTACCCCATCTTTGCAGGAGAACCTTGCCTAGACTCAGGCCTTCTGGTCCAAGAGAATTTATTCTCCAGGTTTTCAAAGCAAAAAGAGGCTCCAATACTTGAGGAGGAACTGTATTAAGGGATATTCTAGACTCATGCATGCATATATTCATTAATACACCCCCCAAAAAAAGAATTTATTGAGGCCCTTCATACTAAGCATAAAACTAGACGATGGGAATACAAGAGTGATTGAGATGATTTCCTGAGCTGTAATAGGGATGGATGCACTGGGCTGTTTTCCCCCACCCTGGGCTCCAAGCCTTTGACATATGTTTGTACTCAGGAAGAGAAAGGCCCTGGAGAGGGGGAAGTAGGAGGCCTGCACTCTGTGTTTACCCTAGTCAAGGCTGAGCCTGGCTGGGCCCTGTGGTTTACAGCCTTCCAGCAAGGGCACTGCTATGAGCCCTTTGTCAAATACGGCAACTTCAGCAGCAGTGCACCCTCATACCCTGTGGGTACCACTGTGGAGTTCAGCTGTGACCCTGGCTACACCCTGGAACAGGGGTCCATCATCATTGAATGTGTTGACCCCCATGACCCACAGTGGAATGAGACAGAGCCGGCCTGCCGAGGTCAGTGGACACCAGTGGATAAGCTTGCTGGGGAAGGAAGTGGGGTGGGCACCAGCAAGTCAGCTGTAGAGCCTGGGACCAGGGAGGTCCTGTGACATTTGTGATTCAGCCTTCACCTTGAGGAGGAGGTGGGGGTTCCCAGCAAGGGATGGCAATGGGGAATGGGGAATGTGGCACTGGAGGGAACAGAGGACACATGCCTCCCAGCCTCCCCTGCCTTGCAGCTGTGTGCAGTGGGGAGATCACAGATTCAGCGGGTGTGGTGCTCTCTCCCAACTGGCCAGAGCCCTATGGCCGAGGGCAGGACTGCATCTGGGGTGTGCATGTGGAAGAGGACAAGCGCATCATGCTGGATGTCCGAGTGTGAGTGCCTGCTGGGTCAGGCCAAGCCAACTCTTGAGGTCTGGTCATCTCTTGTGGGGCCCATGCTTGGGCCTGCTCTGCCCTGATGGTCCTCCTCTACAGGCTGCGCATAGGCCCTGGTGATGTGCTTACCTTCTATGATGGGGACGACCTGACAGCCCGGGTCCTTGGCCAGTACTCTGGGCCACGTGGCCACTTCAAGCTCTTTACCTCCATGGCTGATGTCACCATCCAGTTCCAGTCGGATCCCGGGACTTCAGTGCTGGGCTACCAGCAAGGATTTGTCATCCACTTCTTTGGTGAGCTTCTGCCTGCCTCACTCAGAATGCAGGCCCCAATCCATGGCAAGTCAAAGAGGCCAGGGCAGTGAGGCGCTGGAGGGCTTTTTCTTGGAAGGAAATGCTGAAAAGGCTCTAGGTGTCACCAGAGAAAAGAAGCCTTCTTTTGCAGCATGAGATTTGGAGAAGCCGCAGCAGAGCTTCCTAATGAAAATAGGGAACTAAGAAAATGTTTTGTTTTTATCTGACACTCTTTAGTAGAAATGACCGTTTCCCTCACCCTATCTGGTCCCACCTCTCAGGCCTAAGGAACTTACTGAGGTGCTTTTGGAAGTAAGGCCAAAGCCCAGATGCTAACCTTGGCATCTAGGTGACAGAGATACTAGGATAGTCGAGGAGAGATCTTTGACTTTGAAGGAATGAATCTCTGAGCCCACTCAGGCAAGTCTGAGCCCAGAAAAATCTGGTGCCCTCCGGGTGAAGGGGTTATCATAGTCACTGTGGAATTAGCCCAGAGATTGCATCTTGCCACCTCTGTGCCCACAGAGGTGCCCCGCAACGACACATGTCCAGAGCTGCCCGAGATCCCCAATGGCTGGAAGAACCCATCGCAGCCTGAGCTGGTACACGGCACTGTGGTCACTTACCAGTGTTACCCTGGATACCAGGTGGTGGGATCCAGTGTCCTCATGTGCCAGTGGGACCTAAGCTGGAGTGAGGATCTGCCTTCATGCCAAAGGGGTAAGTACCTGTTCTCCATGTTCCCCAGCCCAACACAACCTCCAAACCTCAGTCCTGGGTTCTAAGAGAATCCAGTGAGTTGTCCTCACTGGTAGTGGCATTCTTGAAATTCTTTTACCTCTTACAGTCTGTTTCCTCAGCCATGAAATGGAGATGATACCTTTTCACAGCATTATCAACCAAGTACTCCAAGTATTTGTTCCTGGTTAATAGCCAATCAATGTTGACCCTAATGAATGGGAAAGGGACACATGGGCTTGTTAACCCTGATAAATGGGAAACTGATAGCTGGCCTAAAACAAAACCAGGATGGACTGGCCCTTGCTCAGCCCTCCTTGGGTTACTTTTGTTTATTCCCCACTGCTAGTGACTTCCTGTCATGACCCTGGGGATGTGGAGCACAGCCGACGCCTCATATCCAGCCCCAAGTTTCCTGTGGGGGCCACCGTGCAGTATATATGTGACCAGGGTTTTGTGCTGACGGGCAGTGGCATCCTCACCTGCCATGACCGCCAGGCTGGCAGCCCCAAGTGGAGTGACCGGGCCCCAAAATGTCTCTGTAAGTGTCAGATGATGGATAGGCAGGAGAATGTCTGGTAGAAGATAAAAGGTGCTTCGCCAGGAGGCTGGCATCCTTAGGGGGGCTCTGCCTTCTTTGCAGTGGAACAGCTCAAGCCATGCCATGGCCTCAGCACCCCCAAGAATGGTGCTCAAAATCCTGAGAAGCGGCTGCATCCCGCAGGGGCTACTGTTCACTTCTCATGTGCCCCTGGATATGTGCTAAAAGGCCAGGCCAGCATCAAGTGTGTGCCTGGACATCCCTCACACTGGAGTGACCCTCCACCCATCTGTAGGGCTGGTGAGTGCCCTGCTACCCCCCAAAATCCTAGTGGGCTCCTGCAGAGAGATGTCCAGTGTTGATAACCAGAACCACTTCCATGCCTGCCCACCCCCACAAATCATGTCATCTCTGGTCTTCCCAGTCTCAGCCAGATCCTTCTTTTTTTTTTTTTTTTTTTTTTTTAAACTTTTTATCGGTACCAGGGATCAAACTCACGACCGCCTGCTTGCAAGGCAGGTGCTTATGCCGATGAGCTAAATCCGTAGCCCCGGCCAGATCCTTCTGACCTGGCATCATAAAGACAAATGCTGGAGTAGGTTCTCCTTGGACAAACCCTTCCCACAATCACCCCACTACCTCTGTACTTGTATTAGTGGTTTGGTCCATTGGGCTTACCCACTGTCTTTGGCCCCCCTCCTCTTGTTCCAGCCTCTCTGGATGGGTTCTACAGTGGCCGTAGCCTGGATGGTGAGTTCTTGCCCTTGAGAGCAGGGAAGTGGTCTCCCTGTATCTGGTTCTCATAACTTCTAAGCCATGGGTTCTCATGGCAAATAGAAGGCAGAGAAAGAGATCTGAGCATACCTGGACAAAAAGCTCATTCCCTAACCCTACCCAGCTACAGGAAATGCATCTAGCTGCTCTTGGGCACAGGTGAGGGGAAATGGGCTTACGGTGCCAGGGACCTCTGCTCCAATTCCAGCCTTTGTATTTTCAGTTGCCAAGGCACCTGCTACCTCCAGGACCCTGGATGCTGCCCATATTGCAGCTGCCATCTTCCTGCCCCTGGTAGCAATGGTGCTGTTGGTGGGAGGTGTGTACCTCTACTTCTCCAGGTAAGTCTGAATTCTCTTCCTGTTCTGCATACCTGACTCACTCCTGCCCCATACTCCTGACTTACAAGCTTCTCTGACCCACAGGCTCCAGGGGAAAAGCCCTCTACAGCTGTCCCAAACACACGCTCCCCCCTACAACCGCATCACGGTGGAGTCAGCATTTGACAATCCAACTTACGAGACCGGAGTAAGTATCCATGCCAGCCCTGACACCCTGCCAGTACTCAATCCTCTGCTCTCTTGTGCAGATACCCCTGAGGGTCCCACCAAAACCTCTCTTTTCCTTTTCCTTGAGAAGGTGGACTGTGGCCTGGCAAATCAATATACAAGTTTCCAACTCCCAGCAGTCTCTTTCCTTTGCAGGAGATGAGAGAATATGAAGTCTCCATCTAGGTGGGGGTAGCCTGGGGAATTTCAATCAGCCCTGAATCACAACCCAGCAGCAGGGCTCCTGACTTTCTGCTGTCCCTCCATCGCTTGTATATACCACCTGGGAAGAGATGTCACCAATCCCTCATGAAGTTGTGCCCTTCCCTACCGGTAGTGCCCATCATGACCTATTTAGGGTCTATCCTTGGGCCCAAGTCAGTGGGCACTTGACTGAGTAGAACACAGATGGAGCACATCATCAACAGCCAGCATCCTCCTGAACCTCCTCCATGGCCTGACCCTCCTGCCTGGGAGTCACAGGTAGAGCAGGAGTACCATTCTCCATGTGGCCGCTATCCAGCCCTGGCATGTAGGACTCTCCAGCCAGGCTATTGGTGGTGGAAACTGCACCAGGGTGCTCCTCACAGGACTATCATCGGTGGCCAAAACTGCTCTCAATGGTAACCTGGGGTAGTCCTGGCATGCCAACATTGGGCCCTCAGGGAGGTCTCTAAAGCCCATAAATGGGCATTTTGGCCTCCTGTTCCATCCTGGTGGAGGCAGTAATTCTAAGGAACCCTAAAGGATTTCAGAGACTCTACCCCAAGCTCAGATTGGGCTTCACTGGGTACTCATGCTCCACACCAAAGCACGATACCCCACTGCTTCCTGGCAGCCCTAAACCCTGATGAGTGGGAGACCTTCCCCTGATGTTTATCTGGCTCTCACAAACACTCCCTTTCCCACTAGTTCCTCCTCCTCCCACTATGCTATGGCATAAGGGGCCTGGGCAGGTATATTCTGGAGAGGAGCAGAGGTCCAAAGACCCAGGAATTTGACATGGAACAATGGAGAGCCCACCAGGACTGGCTGAAGACTACTTTGTACATATAATGTATTATATGGGGTCTGGGCTCCAGCCAGAGAACAATCTTTTATTTCTGTTGTTTCCTTATTAAAATAGTGTTTTTGAAAAAAAAAATCAGGCAATTGCCAAGTGGATGGTGCTTTTTTGGAGGGGAAGGAGGCTGTAAATAAATGGGCTATAGACCTCAGGATTAGAAGCATATAGAACCAGTCAATCATCTTTAGATTTTATTTAAAAACCAGGTAGTTGAACAGGGACACTGTACCCAAAAAGGTCAGTGCAACAGAGGCCCCAGTGGTTCATGCCACAGGGGTGTTGGAACCCAGGAACCCAACCCTTCATCCGCCCCCATTGCCTCCTTTCCGCCTTTCTGGCAGGTCTAGAACTACAAGCTGGCACATTCCCAAGCCCTTTCTCAATGCTACTGGACTGCTGACAAGGTCCAGGAAGTTTGCCACATCTCTCCTTTTCTTCAGGGGCAATGCAGCTTAAGAGTCTGGTGCCTAAGTTTCTTTGGGCGCTGGGAAAAGGTCGCCATGCAGGATCTACTTAAGTCTGGCCCTTCCCTACGACTCTCTAGAGATTCATAAGATGGAAGTATTTGCCCAGAATACACACTGCATGTCAAGACGTGTACCCTGGATGGATGCTCTCTAGAGAAAGACCAGGAGGCAGGAAATAAGGAATTATGGGAACTCAGAAGCCAGATGATAAAAATCCCTGATAAAAATTAATCATCAAACTGTGTTTGGTGGTGTATGCCTGTAATCCTAGCTACTCAGGATGCTGAGGATTGCAAGTTGCACGGCAGTCTAGGTAACTTAGTGAGAACTTGTCTCAAAAAAAAAAAAAATTAAAGACTGGGAATATAGTTTAGTGATACAGTACTTCTGCACTTGATCTCCAGTACCAAAAAAGAAACAAGAAAGATAAGCAGCAATTAGTACTTTCTGCTTCTATAGGCTTGTAGCTGGGAGGTATTGACTTCAAACCCTGCCCAACCCTTAGTTCTAACACAAGCTTCTTTGAAGGACCGAGAAGCCCCAGTTCGGGCAGAGAATAGTGCCTAAATCAGCCACAAGAGGTCGCTTCCCGTGTATGACACTTGCTCGCCCCAATTTTCCTTGAACATTCACGGCTGGAACTTCCAAGGTGGCACCAACACCAGCCCTCACTGAGCTAACCTCATCCTCCAAGCTCCAACAGAAAGTTATGTAGTGTGATTAGTTCTCAGCGCATTTGTCAGCAGACCCTCCTCTTATTTCCACCACTAGTCACTCCCTGTTCCTGACCTCAGGTGCAGCTGATGGTGTTGATCAAAGCAAAGCTTTGCTCACTGGGTATGACCCAATGGCTTCCTTCTCTGCTCCATAATGTCTTCAGACTGACACAGCAGCACAGTTGGGCTCTGAGCAGTAGGAAGGAAGCCAATGAGAAAGGTCACCCGAGGTTGCAACTTCTGAGGGCCTGTGGCATGAAGTCCGGCCCCAAGAGGGATAACCTCTGGCCGCTTCTGTACAAGCAATCTAGCTCAATCCTGTCCCCTCCAAAGGTCACATCAATAGTTACAGTCTACTGGGGCCAGGAGGGTCATCAAAAAAGTGAGAAATCAGAAAAATGAGCCAAGATTACACATACTGGCATCCCTAGCCTACCTAATTCATCCTCTGTATTGTCAGAAAGGAACAGCAGCCATCCCTCAGTCAGTAGACAGTAACCCGCCTGTAATTCTTAGGTCTGCCATAAATCCACTGTGACCTAGGCAAATCATTGTTCTCTGCAACTGGAAAAGAGGAGATTAAATTGGACGGGCTCTACATCCTTTCCTCTTCTACAACCCTGAGAATGCAGTGTGGCATAACATTAAAAGTGGGTAGGACACAGTTACATGTAAACAACGTCAATTAAATCCCTAGTATCAGGCACAACCATACAGTTTTCTCCTCCACTGCTTCATCCAGTCGGAGCGGTATTCTGAGGACGACACTTAGGGGAGGAGCAGATGGCAGGAGACCGGCATGAATCCCCGCCCAGAATTCCAGATGAAGGCCTTAGACTACAAATCCCAGCGTGCACTGCGGCA
This sequence comes from Cavia porcellus, assembly GCF_034190915.1. Lineage (NCBI taxonomy): Eukaryota > Metazoa > Chordata > Mammalia > Rodentia > Caviidae > Cavia > Cavia porcellus. The sequence continues at coordinate 79,876,873 of NW_026947489.1, forward strand.
GCTCGACGCTCCCTTTCTGACCGACTAATCTCAGTCTATCGTACCGTATAGTGCCTTGCGTGCATATGGAACTACGACTCCCACAATCCACCGGATCCCTCACTATTCTTGTTCCCAAGAACCTATGCGCTTAAATTCGCCCTTTGAACCTCCTTGCGCTTTGCAAATTGGGAGTTAGAGTTCTATGTGAGCAGGTAGCTGGGCGTTGTCAGGACTACGGATTCTCCGCCTCTAGTTTCCTTTGAAGAGCAGTTCGCAGAGACAATGGTCAAGAGAGGGTAATAACGGGTAGGCAGAACTTTGCACGGTGCCATGACCACTCTAGGCATGGCACTTGATGCTTGAGTTAAAAGTTAACTGTTAGGAGCAGGAGAAAAGTGGAAACACCAGCCATCCCACCCGCCACCCAAAGCGTCGTTTTTTGTCGCAATGGCTTTTCTCTTTACCAATATGGCGGCCTTGTCCGGCCACACCTAATGTTGAACCAAATGGTCCAATACAACACCCTTATGAATACTGCCGTTATCCACAGCCTACCAGCTCTGTTCAGCACCACACCTTGCTCCTTCCTGCTCGTATCTGAGGACTCTGAGAGCTTAGTAGTCTTTATCCCATTACCAAAATGGCGAAAGAAGCTGCTTTCTTACGAGGTCCTACAGGTGTCAATACGCCTGCGCGGGAGCCGGCTGTGTTACCGGGCGGGAGGGGAGGACACCCAATACGCCTGCGCGTGAACAAAGTCCTCTGGGTCTATACACAAACATCAATGGATGAAAAGTCCCCGGGCTTCTGCGGCTGCGCCATGACCCTTATGAGCTTCTCCAGGCGCCTGCGCGAGGCCCCAAGTCCCGCCCCTTTAGTTCAGTACGCTGGCGCAGAGCAGAAAGGCGGGGCTTCAAAGCTCCAGACGAATGCCAGCGCGGCTGCGCGCTGGGGGGTACCCCCTCACCGCGGCTGCGCGGGAGCCCTGCCGCCGGCTGTCACTGCGGTTGCGCGCGGCAAGCGGCGATCCCGGGGCGCCTGCGCGGGTGGCTTTGCGGGCGCTCGCGGTAAGTTTGCGCCAAGTGCGCGGCAGCCGGGACGCAGACGGCGGCGGCGGCGAGAGGCGGAGCCCGGGGACCACCCCCCATCACCCTCCCCCCAGTCACCTCACGTACCACAACCTCACCTAACCTCTAACCCCCCCGCGACCGATTCCCCCAACCCCGGGATGGCAGCGCCCGCCAACCTTCCCGGCCGAACCAGCGGCCGCCAGCACCGGCTTTAGCCTGTGGGAGTAGGCCCCGCCAAGGCCCGACTCCCGGAGCCAGGACCCACTGTGCAACCAGCCTCCTGGCCGGGCTGAGGGGCCGCTCCCCCCTCACGGCCGTGGAGAGGACGCTGCCGTCCCAGGGACTGGGGGCCGGGGGGTGGGGGGGAGCCAGGGCGAAGAAGTCGGGACCCGTGTTGGAAAAAAAGAAGGGGAGCCGGGGTCAGGAGCGTCTCCTTCCCCCGTTTCCCCCCTCCCCCCGGGGTTGGGGGGGCCGGAGCAGAGAGCGCCCAGCCCGGGAGGTGGATGAATGTGGGAGAAAATGGAGACCAAGACGATCGTGTACGACTTGGACACGTCGGGGGGGCTGATGGAGGTAAGACTGGCCCTCCTCATCCCTTTCCCCAGCGCCGGGAGGGAACCTCCGCCCTCCGCCCCACAAAGCCGGCCCCAAGCTCGAAGCGCCAGTGGGCCTGGGGTGGGGGGGCTCTTCCTTACCCAGTCTTTAACCTCCCATCTTTCCGATCTGGGGACCTAAGCTCAGTCTCCGAGGACGTTTGCAGCAGTTTCACCTACCCGCCGCCCTCGATTCGCTCTCCCGAAGCTCCAGCCCACTCCATCTCGTTGCACCGGCGGCCCTCCCCACCCCCTTCTTGTGGGCCCCTTTGTGCTTCCCCCAGCACGTCCGGGTACCGGGCTTCGGGCCTCTCCCGAGCCGGGCTTTGGAGTCCCCCACTGTCCATACAAGGAAGTGGCGAGAAGGGAACCGCACACCCTCGCCCCATCCCCCTACCCTGATCCTCCCCATTTGGAAGACGCTGCTCTCGTTGTATTGCTGGAACGCGATTAGGGCGCGCTCCCTCTGGTTCTGGGGGCTGAGAGGTTCTGGCAGCAGTCTGGATGGGAGGAAGAAGGACAAAAGGGGGGAGAGGGGTGGGTGACGGAGAAGCTGCGCCGGGGGGGCGAAGGATTGCCCGGGAGCTCCGAGTATGCACACACACCGTTTGTATGTGTGTGCAGCAAATCCAAGCTCTGCTGGCTCCCCCCAAGTCGGACGAAGCAGAAAAGCGGAGTCGGAAGCCCGAGAAGGAGCCCCGGAGAAGCGGCAGGGCCACCAACCACGACAGTTGCGATAGCTGCAAGGAAGGTGGAGATCTCTTGTGCTGTGACCACTGCCCGGCCGCCTTCCACCTCCAGTGCTGGTAAGGCCTGGGGACCCCTTTGGAGCCCCTCGGCGAACCCTCGTCGACTTGTTCTTTTACCCGGCCTGCCCCTGCCTGCCAAAATAACGGGGAGCCTGCAGCCGCTAGCTGACTCTCTGCAGCTGCTGGGCCGAGCGCCTCCCCGCCCCCAGATGTCTGCCAGGATCCGGCCGTTTTGCTGGGAGGATCAGTCGATGGGTCTAGACCCCAGGGTGGCAGTTGTTAGGAATGAGACGAACCCTATCAGAGATTAGAAGTCGCTGGGGAGCTGGGACCGAGCGGCCAGAGTGCTTGCCGGCGGTGGCGGGGGAGGAAGGGGAGGAGCTCCGGGGCCTTGTGCGGCTCCGCGGCCCGCGCGCCCGCCGCCCTCTGGGCTCCTACGCAGCCAGGCTTTCCTTGGGGTGGGTGCGCGGAGCTCCCGGCTGCGCTGGTCCAGCACCCTGCGACCTGGCGCTTGCGGCCCTGGAGGGAATCATGAAAGGTGTCTCTCGAGTCCGCCTCTTCTTTGCTTCTCTGTTTACAATATGGCGACCTGCCTTTAAATTATATTTTTATTCTCAGCGCCATTTTGGCTGCATATATGATTTGCAAACGTCTCCCAGAGAACGGTGGAGGCAGCCCCAGCGTCCCTTCTGCAGAATCTCCTCGGGGACGGGGGCTGGGATCTGGCCGCTTTGGTCCCTTTCTCTGCCTCGGCCTGCCCCCTGTTGCCTCTTGGAGCTGCCTCCCTCCTCCTTCTTCCCTCCCCGTGCCGCTGCCTCTTAGGAAATCGGGCCAGGTTAGACAATTAGAATTGCCCTTGGGCGCTGATTTCCCTTCTCCGCTCCGGATCGGCGAGCCCTTTGCCGCAAAATTCTTTGCTGCTGGGGCAAGGTTGTGTGCGGTGGTTTCGGAAAGGCATTTTTAAGGAGCTGAGAGCTGTAAAGCGGTGCACTCCGCTCCCCACCCCCGCCTTACTGAATGTGAGGGGAGGGAGGGGAGAGACTCAGGAGAGGGAGGAACCTGGGTTGAACGCCCGCTGCTTGATCCTCCTCAGCAGCTCAGCTCAGAACAATCCGGTAAAGAAGAGTTTAAACTCCATCTTCTACAGACAAATCACCTTGCTCGCCGTAAAAATCCCACCTCTGTGCAGCGAACCCACATTGCATCTTGTTCGCTGGGTCTTGTTCTGTTCAACAGTTGACTGAGGCAGGCTGGAGAGAGATCGAGGAGCGCTACCTGTTCTGTTTGTTCCCACCCTTTTTGTTTTGTTGTGATAGGTTTTGGTTTTCATTTATGTTACTTTTCTTTTCTTTTTTAGCTTTCCGTTAAAAGAAAAAATGAAATTTTCTTTAAGGTCTCAACAGTTCTATTCACATTCTGCCTCTTGGTTTGTGGAATAGTGCCTACTATATTTGTACTAATTGCAGGTTTTGGAACACTTATTAGACAGATACTGGCAAATTACTGTCTGTGGTCAGAAGTTATGTGGGATGCTCCCATTACCATTCCAAAGATACTTTCACCCAGGAGGGTACCACATCTTGGCTTGTAATGTTGCAGGGATAAAAATTATATCCTGGAGGAAGCATTGCTGCTGGCCTTTAAATTTTTATTATGAAATGACTAATATCAACAATAAAGGTCTGGTTTTTAGTCCTTCCTGTGAGGTGTGATCCACCTAAAGAAAGTATCTATGGGCAAGTTTCTTTTGCTGTTTTTGAGCACAGGAAAGATTTGTACCGAGCATGTTGTGTTACTTACTGGTTATACCCACTTGCTTATGTGTTTGATTGTGCTTGTCTGATACATTTTAGTGAGACTGTGTTGTAGACTTAATTTACTATGAACTAGTATCCCCTCCCCCATGAAGTGGCTATTAACCAAAATCGGTGACTCCCTGGTCAAGTGAGCATTTGATAAGCTCTGTATTTTTAAATCTCATTTAACAAGGTTGAAGTTATTTATTAGAAACTTGAAGCATGGGAAAAAAATGTGCTATTTTGCTTGAGATCTGGTTTTTAAACCCTAAAATCTAACCTCTAAATTTTTTTTTGTCTTTTTCTTTTTTATCGGTACCGGGGATCGAACTCATGACTGCCTGCTTGCAAGGCAGGTGCTTATGCCACTGAGCTAAATCCCCAGCCCCTAACCTCTAAATTTTTAATCATATAAGTTTAAGTCTTGTCAAATTGCAGCAACTAAGTTTCTACTTTAACTGAAAGGAGACATAGGACTTTGAGCTATTGATGAGATTCAGGTTTTCCCAGTCTGTGCATTTCACTGATGTTTTTCCTCCTAGACCATGAATGGGAACTGGTAATAGGTTTGAGAATTGTAGTAAATGAAGTAGAGGCTTGTTTCACGCCTGCAATTCTCCCTTTGAAGATGTCAGTACTGAATGTTGTCATTGACCTGAGTTATATCTGCATCACAAAACATTCTAGTGAAAAGGCAGGAAATCTTTTAAATAGGAATTGCCTAGATGACTTTCATTCAGTGTGTAAGGCTAATCCTACTTTTCTGCCTTCTAACTCATATTTCATCCACAAAAAGTAAACAACTGGCTTCAGCCGCTCATTTCTTTAATCCCAGCTACTGGTGAGGCTGAGGCAGGAGTATTGAAAGTTCAAGGCCAGCCTACGCAATTTAACAAGGCCCTTTCTGAAAATAAAAAGAGCTGGAGATGTAACTCAGTCCCCAGTATCTCACATACACATACTCGTGTGAATGCATGCACACACCCACGTTCCTATGTCATTAACCAATTCAATCCAAGTAGTGAGATCCAGCAGTTAGAGTTTCCTGCGTGCCTTTTCATTACTGTGCCCTTAAGGTTGCTCATTTGTACCACATATGGGGAGTGAGATTGGGAGATATGTCTCCATTTTCTCTGGCATCCCTTTTGAATTGGCTAAGATTGAATTATTTAAATAGCAAAGTAATAATAAATTCCCTCTTATACAAGAGTGACACTGGAATTTTACAAATGCTGTAATTAAGGACTGGGGTTTAGCTCAGTGATGTAAGTACCTGCCCTGCAAGCACAAGGTTGCAAGTTCAATCCCTGGTACCAAAAAAGAAATGCTGTAATTATAGTGCTGTTATATTTCTCCATTCAAAGTTCTGTGACACAAGTCCTCAGTCTTTCATGTTCCTTGCCAGTTCATTGTGAAATGTCTAGTAAAACGTTCCAAAAGTGACTCGGAGGCAGACTTTATCTCCTAGGTTTAGTGACATAGTCATTAGCCACGGGATTTTTCTAAGATAAACTACTAAAGGAAGTGCCTGGTCAAATAAGCTGTTTTAATTGTCCAGTCCAGTGCAGTTATGAGGAACATCACCTATTCCTCATTAGATGGGAGGAATTCCTATTTCCTGGTTTTCCATTATGACTCTCTGGATTAGGGAATGAATTGTCCTCTGCTTAGTATCATAATCTCACTGAAGAATTAAAATAGAACTGGCAGGTGTGGTAGCATATACTTGTAATCCTAGCACTCGGGAGGCTGAGGCAGGAAGATTGCCATGAGTTCAAAGCCAGCCTGGGCTACAAAGTGAATTCAAAGCCAATCTGAACTGCATAGTGAAACTGTCCCAAAAAGACCAAAAAAAAAGGTAGAATGCTGGGTGGATATTTAGTAGTCTGTCTTTTTGTTTGAGAGGGGAAAGATTGTTGTCACTGATAGGCTACTACAGGGCATCAGTAATGAGGCTGACAGAAAACTGGTATCTCCTCATGGCTTTCTCATGGCATCTTTCTTTAAACAGACAACCAAAACAGTCTGATTGAGAAGTACATCTACCCTAGCAGACCTCAGCATGGTCCCTTCCCGTCAGACAGATTTCTGTAGCATTTGCCTCCGCATGTTATATTTGGAATTGTTGGCCGGCTTTCCTCTCTCTGGTGTTGGCAGCAAGATCCAAAATGAGGTTTTCGAAGAATGAGAGTAAAAAGGTCTCTGTGCACAGGCAAAACTAAGCTCAGCTTGGAGTTTTGCATATTTAATTTTCAGTGAGTCATGACAAAGGTTTCACACATAGAATAGCAGCAAGTAGATTTTCTACAGGAAGTCTTTGCTGTTTGAACTTGTAAGAAGGTGATTTTTTTGTGTGCTTAGCTCCTCATTAGACTAATATCAGGCACAATGGATTAAAACACACGTACTTAACATCTTATGACTCTGTTTTCACATTATAAATGTTTAGAAGCCTGGTGCTAAAGAATTGGGAGTGAAATGTCTGAAACCTTTCCTCACCCTGCTCAATAGTAGTAAAATGATCATACAATAAATGTGGCAGCACATGACTGCAATCTTGGCACTTGGAAGGCTTATTTGTTTTGCATTTGCTATATTCCATTGGAATCTAGGTGTGCAATAAGTGTTGTTTTGTCTTGTTTTAGGTGTGCAGTATTGTTTTTGTTTATTTGTTTTGGTCAGGAACCAAATTCAGGACTTCGAACTTGCCAGGCAGGCATCATACCGCTGAGCTCTATCCCTAGCACCTTGCAGGACTGTTTTGAAATGGTATACCTTTTTTTCCTCTACTATTGCAGTTGAACCAGGACCTTCCCACTAAGCTACATCACCCACCATTCCTTTTCTTTTTCTTCTTTTTCCCTTTGTTTAGATCCTTGATCTTGCTGAATCATTCAAGTTGCCCATGCTGGGCTGAAACTTGCCATCTCTTACCTTAGCCTCCCATAGTGTTAGGATCACAGGCACCACACTCAGATAGTCACATACTTCTTAAATTAAATGTGGTGCTAATTCTTATAAGAAGAGTGTTTTAAAGAATAAAGAAACTGCATGGTGGCACACACCTATAATCCCAACACTCAGAAGGCTGAGGCAAGAGGATGAAAAATTCCAGGCCAGCTTGGGCTATATAGTAAGACACTGTCTCAAAATCAACCAAATATTTATACATTGTATATATTTGAATACAGCCATGCACAAGCCTGTTGGCCTGGCTACTCCAGAGGCTGAGGCAGGAGAGGATCACTTGAGCCAAGGAACTGTAAGACAACCAGGGCAACATAGACTTACCTTCAAAAAATAGATTGGGTATGTTTGTGGTCCCAAGTGGCTTAAGCAGAGAAAGAAAATATGAGAAATAGTAAATGTTGAAAAGGAAGTAATACTCCTAAAAGGTGGCAGTTTTTATGTTATTTCATGCAAATATTCAGTGATACCATTGTGAGAAATTTTTGATTTGGGTCCTGTCCCAAAGTTACTTAACATACTCAGTGAAAGATAGGGTGCAGTTATAATCTCATCAATCTCCTGCTGCTCCTTAAGGCTCTCAAATGGGCTCTACCATTAATTAGTAGATTTTGGCCTTTGTAAATGACTTGTGTGTGTGTTTTTTTGTTTTTTGTGTGTGTGTTTTTTTTTTTTTTTTTTTTTTTTGTCTTTTTTGGTTTTTATCGGTGCCAGGGATCGAACTCACAACAGCCTGCTTGCAAGGCAGGTGCTTATGCCGCTGAGCTAAATCCCCAGCCCCGACTTGTGTGTTTTTAGAGGTGTAAATGTGCAAAATATGTATTTGAGTATACTGCTTTCTTTTAAATCTAAGAATAAAATTCATATTGGTTTGTTTTAGGGCCAGAGGTTTAGCTCAGTAGTATAAGCGCCTGCCTGGCCAGCACAACGTCATGAGTTCGATCCCATGTACCCCCCACCCCCACTCCCAAAAAAAAACCCGAAACCACACACACGCACACAAAAAACCTTATTGATCTGTTTTAAATTCTCTGCCTTCAGAAATTGTGTTTTGTTTTTTTTGTTTTTGCAATATAGGTTTTTTGTGTTTTGTTTTGTTTTGTTTTGTTTTGTTTTGTTTTGTTTTGTTTAATGGGGATTGAACTTGAGTCCTTGTGCTTGCCAGGCAGGCACTTAGACCACTGAGCTAAAACTCCAGCCCTACTATTTTTTATTTGCTAGGGGGCAGTTTTGAGACAGAGTCTCACTATAGTTCAGGCTGGCTTTGAATTTGTGGCGATTCTCCTGCCTTAGCTTCCCAAGAACTGGGATCATAGGTTGTGCTGCCACACCCAGCACTGTTATATTTTGAGACAAGGTCTCTTTAAATTGCCTAGGCTGGCTTTGAATTTGGCAATACCCGTACCTCAGGCACCCATATACTGTACCAGGATTGTGGCCTTCTGAGCAGTTGCACTACCATGCAGGGCCCCAAGAGTTGTTTGTTGGTTTAAAGCCTCAGATGGTGGTGCATGCCTGTAATCCTACCACTCAAGAGTGAGGCCAGTCTTAGCTACATAGTGAGATTCTGTATCTTCCCTCTCCCCCAAAAAAATCACATTAGAGGAATGTCCAATAAATTGTCTTGAATTTGAACTGAATGAGGATTCAAGTAGTAGTAGTCACTATAGTGTGTTGAATAAAATTGACCTTTGTTAACCTCTGTTGAGATACAGATGATTTGTGAAATTGCTCAGAGGGGCTTTTTAGCAGTTATTAGTCATTCCTTTTCACAGCTGAACAATATTCCATGGTATGGGTGTACCAACTCTGTTTATCCATTTACCCATCAGTTGATGGGTCAGTGGAATAATATATGAAACAATAATGCTGTGAATATTTGGAGGAAGGTTTTTGTGTGGACACTAGTTTTCATTTTTCTTGGATGTGTACATAGTGGTGGTATTGCTGGGTTGTATGGTAACTCTTATATTTAACTTACGGGATGAATTGCCGGGCTTTTTCCAAAGTGGCAGGCTGGGGATACAGCTCAGTGGCACAGCGCCTGCCTAGCAAGCACAAAGTCCTGAGTTTGATTCCCAGTACCCAAAATAAAAAGGTTATATCATTTTACTTTTCCACTAGCAGTGTGTGAGGGTTTCGTTTTCTCCACATCTGTAATACTTGTTGTCTGTCTTGATTAAAGCTAACCTAATAGGCATGAAGTGAGACCTCATTGTGTTTTGATTTGTGTTTACTTGAGGGCTAATGATATTAAACATCTTTTCAAATGTTTATTGGTTCTTTGTATTTTTTGGGGGAAGGAATGTGTATTCAGATCCTCCATTTTTTTAGTTAAGTTTTTTAAATTATTGATTGGTTAAAAAACTATAGATATAAATACCTTGTCAGATATATATAATTTATGAGCGGATTTCCTTTTACACTCTCCCTATTTTTTTAACTCTTACATAGAAAATATAGTTGACTTAATATATACAGTTTCATAGGTATGCCTATATTATGTATGAGTAAATAGTTTCTTCTATGGGATCTAGTAAAGATGGTGCATGTCTATGAGGAGCACCTTACAGTATGGGTTTTTTTGTTTTGTTTTTGTTGTTGTTGTTGTTTTTGTCTTTTTCTTTTTCTTTTTTATTGGTACTGGGGATCGAACTCACAACCGCCTGCTTACAAGGCAGGTGTTTATGCCGCTGAGCTAAATCCCCAGCCCCTACAGTATGGTTTGACATGTTAGTGTTTCAACTTATCTGGGTGAATCTTTCTAGCCAAAAAAAAGTCTTAAGTCTGGAAGTGAAGAGGAAGTATATACTAAAAGAACCACCACTGCCTTTGGACAGGATGCCCACCCAGCAGGCAGTAGCCATAGTAGAAAAGTCTGTCTTCAGGCACTTCTTACACTTGGAGGCCTCTACTTTAAGAAAACAAATTTTAGGGTTCCTTGTTTTTGCAGAGCTGAAAATCAAACCCAAAACATATGCATTCTAGACAAGTATTCTACCGCCGAGTTACATCCCTGACCCGAGAAGGAGAATTTAATTGCCTTGGTTTGATTGGTAACAGCTTGGAGTAGAAATAACTTCAGATCAACTAATGTGCTGTCTTTTGAATCTGGTTAACAAAGATAAAGTAATTTATACACTGCAGCATGTTTACCTGTTTATATGTATCTTTATGTAAACCTTGATAGTAGTAAGTAGTATAGAGAATATTTACCTTAGGTTTTATATAGCTATAAAAAGAAAGTCAGCTTTGATATTCCCCAGAGGATTTTTGCTACCTAGAAATGCAAATGTCTTACCTTTAACAAAAATAGGTACATTTTGGCCAGGTGTTGTAGTATATGCCTCTAATCCGAGCACGCAGAGCTGAGGTAGGAGGATCACCATGAATTTGGGACCACCCTGTACTACATAGTGAGACCCTATCTCAAAAACAAGAAGGAAATAGGTACATCTTTTCTCCTACAAGTGAGAAGTAATAAAAAATAGACGAAGCTGAATGTTGTATGCTTCAGATTATTGATAAGATTGTTGAAATTCATCTCTGAACTTTTTTGTCCCACCCTAAACACATACACAATTCCTGGATGTGTGATTAAATAAGTAAGTACCCTGGTGAAATATTCTCTTTGGGCTTCTCGTGGCCCTCGCTCTGGTAATGCAGCACAGGCACCTGTGTCTCCCACTTTCCACAAGGCTCCTTTGACTTTGAGGCTCCAGGAATACAACATGGCCAGCTGCATTGCTATACTCAGAAGAGCACCTTTGCATAATATCAGCCTCCCAAGAGACACAGAAGGGGAGTATGGCTGCCTCCTTGCAAGTTTCCTGAAAGAGTACATTGTATTGGATACAAGTTCTAGACCAAATTTTAAAAAGGCACTTTAGTATTGCAGATTTGTCACTATGCCATGGATGCATGCACAGGTCATGAGCTCACTGCTTATCCCGTGACTCGAAAGCAATTAAGAATGAGAAGTTGACGGGCATGGTGGCGCATGCCTGTAATCCCAGCACTCCAGAAGGTGAGGCAAGAAGAATCACTGTGAGTTCAAGGCCAGCCTGAGCTACAAAGTGAGTTTAAAACCAGCCAGCACTCTGTAGTGAGACACTGTCTCAAAAAAACAAAAACAAGAATGAGCAGTTGACTCTTTTTTCTGCCTAATATTTCCAAATATCAAAATCCCCATCCTTTAAGCCTAAGGTTATTTCTAAATCCAGGTCTCAACAAAAATGAGAACAGAGATGGGGTTTTAGCACCTTGGTGCAGGAGGCAAAAGCTAAGAAATATAATAGACGCTCATAAAAGAGGAATCACTGCTTTTTTTTTCTTTTTTATCGGTACCGGGGATCGAACTCATGACTGCCTGCTTGCAAGGCAGGCGCTTATGCCACTGAGCTAAATCCCTAGCCCCTCACTGCTTTTTTTTGAACTATCAGCAAGAAGAAACTGGACTGCTACATAGAGCATAGAGCAGTAGTCAAATTTCTTTCTTTCTTTTTTTTTTTTTTTTTTTTTTTGAGACAGGGTCTCACAGTGTAGTGCAGGCTGATCTTGAACTCTCAGGTAGCCCAGGGCAATCCTCCTGCCCCAGCCTCCCAAATGCTGGGATTATAGGTGTGCTGGGATTATAGTCTAAGTAATGTAGAGCTTTTTAACTCTTGTTTTTCTTTTTTTTTTTTTTTTCCCTTTGGTGCTGGAGATCGAACCCAGTGCCTTGTGGGTACTAAGCATGTATTCTGCAATTAGGCTATATCCCTAGCTCAGTAATAGTAATGAAAAACTTGATTTGCTTTTTCAAAGCTATTTTTTCTTCCCTTTGGCTATCATTACACTGAATAAAATGCTCACTGAATTATGTGAAAGTGAAGAGGCCGTCCCCCATTCTCATTTGCTGCGTATTACCTAATGGTATTACAGATGAGAGGCATGGAGCTACAGAAATGCTATCTCAGTTATTCCAACGGAATGATACCTTAATCTGTACAAACACAAAGTAACCATTTCTTTCCCTCTAATTGTATTTGCTTCCCTATATATTGATCACTTTGGTGTTTTGTTTTTGCCCTTCTCATTTTCTGGCAAATTATGCAGGCTGCCTCCGAGGAAATGTTTCCCAGTTTTGACAGCACGAAAGACACAAAGAGCAACAGGGCAAGGAGAAACTCCACACCAGAACTAGCACATTGGTGTTTTTCTATTGATCTGGGGTCTGCATGAGACTCTTTGAAATAAGCTTGAGTGCAAGAGAGGACTTTTAGCAGGATTTGATTTTAACAGAATTTGATTTTAGCCCAAAGACTACCTCTAGCTAGGCCAGGCAGGGATGGGGGAGCCTTACAATCACAGGAGGCCTGAGTTCCATGTAAAACTCTGTTATGGCAACACAAGCCCACTTGCAGGTTTTTATTCAACTATGACTGTCCAAGAGATGTTGCATAGCTTTCTCCTGTCTGCATTCATACTAAGCAAAGAAGCTAACATATACCCAAAACTTTTGAGTTTATCTACGCCCATGCATTATGAAATCTGGCACTATGGACCTGCCATTGCTTTTCTTCCCATCAACCCCCAGCTCCTGTGATGAGCTGGGAACTTTTTTAATTCCCACATTCACTGAACCATCAGCTAGAGTTTGCTGATTCTCAAGTTTAAACAAAGCTTTGAAAACAGTGGGAAATTGTATAGTGAACTTTTTCATTTGTCACCAGTTATTAGAATATATTATGAACATTTTACTTTATTAATCTCACTAAATGTGTCTGACTTGATTTTGCTTGCCACTTTTTGAAAGCATCATCTTAAATGTAGGGAAATTCCATTGCTTGTTTTGACTTTTTTTAACATTATTTTGCCTTATCATTTTTGTTTGATTTGTCTCTCTGTGGTCCTCAGAATTTTGCCTAGCCCTACCCCTTCTAACTTACCAAAACTATCATGCCAAAGGAAACACCAAATTGTCTAGCATCAGACATCTTTGTAGGCTGTGGTTTATTGGTGTTGAAGTAAGCTGTGTGTTAAGAAAGGTGTCTGCAGTTTATTTAAGCTGCAACAGATAACTCACATCCAAGGCTCACATGCATGCTTCATTTCTTAAAGAGATTTACTTTGTTACTGTTGTTGTGCATACATGTAAACCTTTAAGGTGATCATTCTTTGCTTAGGATCTGTCTAAGAGAAAAGTGTGCCAAGGGGGGAAATCATGGTTCTTTATCTCCGAGAATTATGTTCAGCTCCTAAATAGGTCACTGGAGATATAACTGTAAGGCTTGGGAAGCCCAAGCCAGCACTTAGCTATGGCATCAAACCACAACAGCACGGTTTGACAGTGTGCCCAGATTACTCCAGCCCTTTAGGGTGGGGAACTTTGAAGTTCATGTAGAACTGGGGGTTGGGAGAGAGTAAGGGTAAGAGGAGGAGGGAACGAGCTTTATACTCTTATGGCACAAATAATATAAATCAGTCACCTTTCTTGATAGACTTTTGTCAAGAGGAAAGGTAAATGAAACAGACTCTTCAGTGAAAGCAACTGAGTAGTTTAGATAGAAACTTGTTCTCTAGATTTAGTTAAGTTTTAAATAAAGGTATTGTTAGTGCTTTTCATTTTCTAATACTTTATAGAATTTTATTTTATTGTATTTATCTTTGTTTTGAGACAAGGTCTCACTATGTAGTTCAGGCTGGCCTTGAACTTGCAATGGTCCTTCTGCCTCAGCCTCCCGAATGCTGGAATTACAGGTGTGTGCCACCACACCAACCTTATTTATAGTTTTAGATTGAATATGTGTAAACTGGCCCAATTTCATGAGTTGTGTCTTTAAGAAGAACATGGCCTGAGGACATAGGTATAGCTCTAGTCGACTGTTTGCCTACGATCAATGCCCAGAACTTAAAAAAAAAAAAAAAAAAAAAAAAGTGACATGGCAATTTCCTTGCAGTTGCCAATAATTTTCCATACCTCTGAGAGTCTTGGGAATACACTATTGCAGTTGTTGGTTCTTCCTTCCCTAGGAAGTATAGAAAATGACTACTGAGATAAAAATGTTGGCCCTTTTCCCAAGTAGGTAATCTTCAACATCTTTCATTAAGTGAATGAGTGAACCTCTTGTATACATGTAGCCTATCTTCTATTGCTGAGAAGCCAGGATCACAAGAGGCAAACCGGGCCAGTAATCAATCAGGCCCTGTGGTACTAGGCTCAGCTTGTAGAACAACCAGGGCAAACACGTGGTACACTGTTGGCGTATTCCCTTCCTCCTTCCTTCTTTCCTTGTGCTAACTGGTAGCACTTCTCCAGGTGGTCTTTGTTGGAAGGATGCCACAAGCCAGCTCTACATAGAAGGCAGTAAAATTTGGGGGCACAGGCAGCTAGTTTGAAAGGATTGTATGCCTATGGGAGTGATGCGACTAGCTGAGTTTCTCAATGAGACATTTGTCATGGCCTGGCACTACATTGGTTTCCTTGTCAACACTGCCACTTAGGCTTTGCATGAAAAAAGCAGCAATCCTTGTACTTCTTATTTGTGGCATTAGCTATATTGGAGTCAGTAGCTCAGATAAAGAAGAGTAAAGGATTGAGGTTCAGGCACCCATGAACTGTCTGCTTTTGTCTTTCCAGTATGCTTCAATCTGGTCATCTGCCCTGAAAGCTGATACCCACACAAGTGTTAGGAGGAAGTTTGCTGCTTCTGTTGATATTTAAATTTTATTAAATTTTGTCCCCTCAAAAAACTATACTCTGTAAGTATATTAGTGTAGCTGTTAATTTAAGTTGTTTTAAATTTTTTAGAAATAAATTTACCAGGGGCTGGGGATTTAGCTTAGCGGCATAAGCGCTTGCCTTGCAAGCAGGCAGTCGTGAGTTCGATCCCCGGTACCAATAAAAAGGAAAAAGACAATAAGTAAATAAATAAATTTGCCCAATTGTAGCTCTCCCAGGGAATAGTCTATTTTAGTTTTTTTTTTTTTGTTTGTTTGTTTGTTTTAATCTATTTTAGTTTACAAAAGTCTTTTTTGGGTGGTACTGAGGATTGAACTCAGAGGCTTCACACTGAGCTACATCCTAGCCTCCTCTTAAATTTTTTTTTTTTTTTATCGGTATCGGGGATCGAACTCACGACCATGCGCTTACAAGGCAGGCGCTTATGCCACTGAGCTAAATTCCCAGCCCTAAAATTATTTTTATTTCGAGATAGGGTCTTGTTAAGTTTCCCAGGCTGGGCTCAAACTTGTAATTCTCCTGCCTCAGCCTCCCAATGTGCCACCATGGCTGTTTTTTTTTTTTTTTTTTTTTTTGGAACAGGGTTTTGTTATACAATGCAGGCTAGCCTTGAGCTCGCTTTGTAGCCCAGGCTGGCCTCAAACTCATGATGATCCTCCCTGTCTCAGTTTTCCGAGGGCTGGATTATGGGTGTGCGTCACCATGTCTGGCTCATCATGGCTTCTTTTCTAAAGGGTCTGATCCCTATAGAGATCAAGATGGCTGCCTGAGACAGAGGCATGAAAGCATGGTTGGGTTCTGTTAGCAATCATCTTCCCTCCCCATTTTGACTAGTATCAGTATTCTGAGATGGCCGAAGGCAACAGGAGAGAGAGTAGGCCTTTTTGAGTGTGTACTGTATTGTCTTTTGCTGTTGGTCTTGCACAATGAGGGTTTTTATCTAGTAGTGGACCTCATATGAATAGGTGAGACCTGTGAACTGTGAAATTAAGAGTCAAAAGTGCTCAGTGCTATTGTTTGCTTGCTCAACGAGCCTTCCCTCCCCCCATCAAAAGAAGACAGGAACAAATGCTAATGGTGGAGACACAGCTTTCTTTCTCTGATATTTTATTTTGACCGAAACTGCCATAAATGACTGGAGAGCTTGTGATTCAGGGAGAAGGATGGGTTCTGACGAGAGAGACCCCACCAGTTCATGTGACTGACCTCTTTCAGAGGAGAACCCGCAAGGCTCTCGGTAGATAATGCACAGATGCACCGTTTGCGGAATGTTCTCATAAGTGTTTCATTATTGTGTTGCTCAGGAAGAGAAAACAGAGTGTGTACTCTTCTTTTTTATTCACTTGTTTCCTTTTGCACTAAGATATATGCCCACAGTTTTAATTTGTTTGAGTGAGATTTCCCGGTCTGTGGCTGCCATTGACTCAAGTTTTGTAATGTAGATGAACAATTGCCTGCCACATACCAGTAATCTCACATATTTAAAGAAAAGTTCCATGGCTCAACACCATTTTTAACTGCATGTTGTAAAATGCATACGCACAGGTCTCTGAAATAAAAGGCAGCCTTGCTGCTTCAAGGCTCCCTCCACCTTTTCCCCTCCTCCCTTTGTTCTCTTATTCCCCTCCCCCTCCTCCCTTCCAGTTCCATACTGAAAAACTGCTTGTGCTGGATGGATAATTAACACAGCACTATAGAGCAACAGGTCCCACCGGTGGTGACAAAATCTGAAGTAAATGCTAAGGCTATGCAGACTCACATGTATTAATAGGCGAGGGAGCTGAGCGAGGTTAGACACAGATCAACCACACTTGTGTGGGACTTGAAATAGATCCTTTTAATTAGGGAGCCAAGAGCCATGACAACTACCAATATCTTCCACTTACAGTAGTGAGCTACAGCCTATTAGTGAATGAAAGAGGCATTCTAAATTAAAATTGAACTCTGTGATTTGACTGTGAGTTGAAATCATCAGGTTCTAGGCTTTACTCTGACACCAAGGGGTCTGTCAGTTTAAGCATTATAGTAGGCTGATCCTCAGGTTCAAAAGTGTGATGATTGGGTTTTCATGCTCCATGCATGACATGTGCCTCCTTTGAACCTTATTACGACATCGGCACATTGCCCATCTGACATGAAAAAACAATAAACAAATAAATAAATTTTTTTTAAAAAAGCATTATAGTAGGCTATGGAGTATGTTTGTGGTTTTCTCCATATGACTCAAGAAATAGACCAGTCTACAAGTAGACACCGTTGTGAGAAGTAGAGACGGCCTAGTTGGATATGTTGCAGTCATGCTGATGAGGCTGTCTTTAAGAAGTTTTAGTTCTAGGGCCTGGGGATTTAGCTCAGCGGCATAAGCGCCTGCCTTGCAAGCAGGCAGTCATGAGTTCGATCCCCGGTACCGATAAAAAGGAAAAAGACAAAAAAAAAGAAGTTTTAGTTCTGAAAATCTTTTTTTAATACTCTTCATCAAATCCCCCCACTCCCTACACTGACCTACATCCCCAGCTCAGCAGTTTCTTTTCTTTCTTCCATTTATTTTATTTTATTTTGTTTTGAGACACGATCTTGCTGAGTTGCCTGTGTTGTCCTCAAATTTAAGATCCTCCTGCTTCAGCCTCTGGGAATTCTAAGCTTATAGGTGTGTACCACCACACGTGGTTTTGACTAGCTTCCTAAGTTTGTGGGCCCTCTTCGGCCTCACAGAAAGCCACACCAAATTCCAACAAGCATATCATTCAACTGTATTATATAAATTGTATAAATTTCTGAAGATTCTGAGCTTTATTATTATGAACTACATTATAGCTAACAGAATTCTTTAAGATCTCAGGTAGTGATTAAAATAGTGAGTTGGAAAGCAGGGAACAGTTGCTTTCTGGCCAAGAATGGCAAACCAGGGCTTTTTAACAAATGATCTAGAAGGAAACTTAACCACACCAGTGAAGATACTCTGCAGGAACTCTGTGTTCGCAGGTCATTCTCCTCTCTGTAGAGAAAAGTGCCTGTCTTACCCTACTGCAGGCCATGATTCTTTTGAAATCAGAAGATAGAGGACCTTGACGTGATGGCTAAAAAGCTACCAGTTTTCCAAGATGAGCCAGTGCAGGGGCCAACTACTCCAGGACCTGTCTTTCCAGGATACAGACAGAAAGAAGCTAAAGGCTTAAACACTACTTACTGTCCCCTAGATTGACTTAAACATACATTCCAGGGAAAATGTTCCCATTCCCAGAACTGTCCCTTTGTCACAGAGTATATGAAAATGCAGAAAAAAGCTAGAGATGGTGGTAATGTGTGTAATCCCTGCCACTTAGGAGGCTGAGGCAGGAGGATCATAAGTTCAAGGCCACCTGGGCAATTTAGTGAGATCTTGTCTCAAAATGAAAACAAAAAGGTGGCTGGGGGTGAGGCTCAGTGATAGGCTGTTTACCTAATATGCTGTAGGCTCCAAATTCAGTATACAGCCTGAAAAAAAAAAAAGCTTCTGAAACTGGCTTTCTCCTGTACTCAGTGAATGAGACTCTTTAACTTTCCTGTCATTGGCACTGGGGAAGGAGCTCAGTGGTAGAGCACTTTCTAAGCATGTGTGAAACTCGAAAGAAAGACAGACAGACAATAACTTCCCTGTTTTTAGAGGATCACTTGCCATGTGTGATGGCATGCACCTGTTATCCCAGTACTCGGAAGGCTGAGGCAAGAGGATCCCTGTGAGTTTAAGGCCTACCTGCACTGTTTGGTGAGACCTTGTGTCCTCCCACCCCACCCCATCCATAAAAAGATCACTTGTTGAATTACCGTTTGCTGAATAACTCGGAATTACAACAAGAGAATAGGGGAAAGACCATGGTTACCTTGAAATGCCAAATGACCCGCATGGGTCTTAGTATATGGAAAGAATCAGTTTGTAATTGATAATATATGATCTCATTAATAAGTGCCCTTTTTACTTTGTCTCTACCTTATGATTCCTGAAAGCAAGAACTGTGTCTGAAATCCCAGCACTTAGCACATTGCCTAGCATGAAGCACAACCTTCCAGGGAATGTTTGGGTGGATGAATGGCTTCAGTCCTCTCTCCAGGGTGATGGTTTTGATGGGATGCCGAAGACCAACTGTTTGCTTTGTGTTCACAGTCCAGTCTAGCACATTAATCAATAAGGAGTAGGAACTCAATAAATACTGTATTGACTGATACAGAAGAAAATGCTCTGCCTCGATATTATTAAAGGTACCCTGCTTGTATTCCACTGTGTTCCACAGAAACAAGGGAACCACTAAAGGCTCTTAAAAAACACCTTGGTCTCAAGATTTAAAAGAACCATCACATACACCTATAATCCCAGAACTCAGGAACCTGAGGCAGGTAGATAGCCATGTATTCCAGGCCAGCCTGAACTACATAGCAAGACCCTGCCCCCCCCCCAAAAAAAAATTTCTTTTTAAAGAAATAAGAGACAAGCTGGGCGTGGTGGCGCATGCTGGTAATCCTAGTACTCAGGAGACTGAGGCAGGTGGATCTTTGCAAGTTGGAGACAAGCCTGGGCTACAAAGTAAGCTCAAGGCCAGCCAGAATGGTATAGTGAGACTCTCAAAAAGAGAGAGAAAGAGAGAGACATTGACTTCAATTCTGATTCTGCTACCTTCCAGCTCCGTGGCTTTAAATGAGTCAGTTTCCCCACCTACATGATGAGAATAAGAATTATCTGACAGTGTGGTAGTGAATATCAAATAAGGGCATCTGTTAAAGTGCTTTGCAAACTGTAGCATACTTGATAGAAGATGAAGTTACCACTCTGCTATTTCTAGGGTTCAGTAATTAGGAAGTATATTGATGTCTTCACAGGGAAGGTGGCTCATCATATTGTTTTCATAGTCTTGACTGCTGAACAGCTGAGACTGATAGAATAAACTCAGCGTTATCTTGACTTTTTTTTTTAAATTTTATTTAAGGAGAAAAAGAAAATAAAAACAGTAAAAGGGTACAAGTTATACAAAATAAACAGTAGGAAATCACTAGTTAATAGATTGCATATTGTCATCTTAGAAATATTTGTTCAAGTTACAAAATTAAAGCATATAAAGTGGACATTCAAACAATGAGACTGCAAATAGTTCTGTTCAATGATCCAACAAAACTCAGTAATATCGTTATCTATCTTATACATTTAAATATACATGCAGTTATATCGTTTTTTTTGGTGGGGTTTTTTTTTTTTTTTTTTTTTTTTTTTTGTCTTTTTCCTTTTTATCAGTACCGGGGATTGAACTCACGACTGCCTGCTTTCAAGGCAGGTGCTTATGCCGCTGAGCTAAATCCCCAGCCCCAGTTATATCGTTTAGAGTACTTTCTTTTCCTCTCTTTTGTACAATGACAATTACACATTTTGGGTGTTATCTTGACTTTTAACTTGGCAAAACCTTGGGTTTTTTGTTCATGGTTTTGTTTTGTTTTTGCAGTACTGGGGTGAACACAGGGCCTTCACAATGAGCTACATCCCCAACTTTTTTTTTTTCTTTTGAGACAAGTTATCACTAAATTGCCAAGTTGCCCAGGCTGGAGTTAAACTTGTTATCTTTCTGTCTTAGCGTACCAGAATGCTAAGATTACACCATGCCCAGTTGGAGCCTTGGTTTTTTTGGTTGGTTGGTGGTTGGTTGGTTGGTTGGTTGGAGGTTTTGATGGCGGGGGGGGGGGTACAAAGATATTGTTACTTAAAGGCACTAGCATGCATAGAACTGTTTAAGAGCTGCACTCTTAAGACTATGGGACACCATTCTCAAGAGAAGCTTTGAGATGGATGGATAACTGAAGTAGAAAAGTCCTCAGAGTGACCAGCACATGAGCGTGCTGAAACTATACAGTGCCCTTCCTCCTGGAACCCTTTCCCTGTGAGCAGCGCTTCTGGTATGGAACAAACAGCCTCTTTTGTAATTGGTTCATGAGCTTACTCCAGTGACAGTCATCTTGTGAAGTGATTTCATGAATTCTTTTTCCCTAAAAGTTTGAGTTGAAAGCTGCCTTTTAAAGATCTTAAAAGGAATTGCTTAGAGCAGACCTAGTCTCAAACTAAGAAATAAAAAAATTTTTTAAAAAAAGGATTGGGAGCTGGATGTGATAGTGCATGCCTGTAATCTCATACTTGGGAGGCTAGAGCAACAGGATCACTAAGTTTAAGACCAGCCTCAGCTACATAGTAAATTCTAAGCAAGCCTGGCCCGCATAGCAAGACCTTGTCTCAAGAAAGGGAAAAAGGGACTGCGTATGTAGCTTAGTGATAGGGTGCCTGTGGGTTTGGTCCCCCATTCCACAAAAATATTTTTTAAAAATTTTCAAAGCTGGCCATGTTGCTGCTTGCCTGTAATCCTACTACTCAGGAGGTTGAGACAAAAGGATCTCAAGTTCAAGGACAGCCTGAGGACTTTAGCAAGACCTTATTTCAGAAATAAATTTTTAAAAGGGGAGCTGGAGATGCAGCTCAGCAGCACAGCACCTGCCTGGTAAGTCCAAGGTCCTGAACTCGATTCCCAGTACCAAAAAAATAAATAAATTTTAGAAGGGCCAGGAAGGTAGACTAACAGTAGAGCACTTCCAGAACATGTACAAGGCCCTGGATTCAGTCCCAAAGCATCCCAAAGCCCCCCACCCCCTAAAAAAGTACTTTAGGAATAAACAAGATGCTGTTCTGTTTTTTTCAAGATGCTGTTCTTGAGAGCCGTTTAATACACATTTGAAGGGTTTTTATCCCCGCATTAAGAAAGAAACAAGATTTAAAACAAAATTTTCTGAAAAAGATTAAACTGGGGTGTAACTCAGTGATAAAGCCTTTGCCTAACATATGTGAGGTTGTAGGTTCAATTCCAGAAAAGAAATGAGATGGGAGAGGATGAATAAGGGTGAGATGCACAGTATGAAGTTCAGTTTGCAGGTATAGACTTTGACTCCCATGTCTCCTTCGTGTTTTGTGTCTTAGAAAACCTATATCATATGTGATTTAACCACTGAAACAAGTGCCTGCCCAATTATGTTTCTGCCTCACGTCTTTGGAGTGGTAAATTCATTTCCTAGAACCTATTTCAGATTTCCCAATTCTCTAAAGCTTTGTTAAGTACTTACTCTCTGCCAGGCATTGTATAGGGTGTGAGGGTACAGATAAGCACAGAAAAGATAATTCACGTTTGGCTGACATGGAAGTACTAAGAGAAATTAGGATCGTCAGAGAAAGCTTTCTGGAGAGAACTCTTAACTTGAGTCGCAAGAGAAAGGTGTTCTCCAGGTAGAGGAATGGGGAATGTGTGCTCATAGGTTGTGGCACTAGAGTAAGCAGCGACACAGATGAAAAACAGTAAGAGCTGTGTTAATAAACCAGCAAGTTTATGGAGGTAGAGAAAGAGGCCGAGTTCTGGCCACAAGGGTCTTTGCTAAAACACTGAGGAGCTTGAACTTTTTAACTTATAATCAATGGGGGAGGGTATTATTAAGGGGCTTTTAAATCAGGGAAGTACATCATCAGAATTGCATTTAAGCTAGGCATGGTGGCACATGCCTGTAATCCCAGTACTGCTGAGGATGAGGCAAGAGGGTCACTGAGTTCAAGACCAGCCTGGGCTACAAAGTAAGTTCAGGCCACTGTGAACTGCATAGTGAAACTCTGTCTCAAAAAGACAAAACAAAAAATCATGTTTTAGGGAAACCATTCTATCAGGGAGATTGGAAAAGATTGAGAGAAACAGAGGATGGTTAAGACTACTTACATATTGGTGAAAGCTCTGAACCTCTACCTTGTCTTGCCCTTCTCTGCTTTTCATATTTGATGGGGGGTGTCTTGGTACAGTGCCAGCAGTCAGATAAAAAATGATGAAAAACAAAATCAGAAAGAAGTGACAGCTTTCAGGGTTAATTTTAATATGGTAGTTGCTGAAGCATAACGAAGTCTGTGGGCCCATCCAGATGATATGCTTGCATTTCATTAGTTTGGATGTGGCCTGTTGCAGAAATTACTGGAGAAATCTAGGGAAGGCTTTAATGGTGACATTCACCTGTAGTCCTCCAGGGATTGGAGAACTGTCCCACAAGCCAGTGTATCTCCAGTTTTCCACTTCCTCATAAGCATCCTCCTGAGATTCCAGTAAGGAAACAGGGAGGAAAGGAAGCGATGAACTGTGAATCCTTGGTGAACATCTGACACACATGATCAGGGCTCAAGGGGAGAGCTTTTTTTTTTTTTTTCTTTTTTGTTTTTTGTTTTTTCTAGTACCAAGGATCAAACTCACTTCACTTCACACCTGCCAGGAAGGCGCTTGTGCCACTGAGCTAAATCTCTGGCCCAAAAATAGAGTTTTATATGTAGGAATATAAAGTTTTTTTGTTGTTGTCATCATCGTTACTATTTCTCACATTCTTTGAAGAAAATTTCTTACCATTCTAAGCAGTTGGCTCCAAAGAATGAGAAATAGAAATTTCTTAAGCATAAATATAGCCTTAGTCCTGTAGAGCAGTGGTTTTCAGACTTTGATGTTTAGCAGAATCACCTTGAAGACTTGTTCAATACAAATTGCTAACCCCAGCCGGGTGTGGTGGCTCACTCGCACCTGTAATTCCAGCACTCTGGGAAGCTGAGGTGGGAGGATCTTGCGAGTTTGAGACCAGCCTGGGCTACAAAACGAGCTCAAGGCCAGCCTGAACTGCATAGTAAGACCCCGTCTCAAAAAATCTCACACACACACACACACACACACACACACACACACAAATTGCTAAGCCCCACTGCTAGAATTTGTGATTTGTTAGAGCTGATATGGCCTCAAAATTTTGCTTTTTTTTTTTTAGAACAGGTTCTCACGATATAGCCCAGGCTGGCCTCGAACTCCCAGTGATCCTCCTGCCTCAATGAGTGTTGAGATTATAGGTATGCACAGCATGACCTGCAGAATTCTCATTTCTCCCCCCCCCCCCCCCGTCAGAATTCTCATTTCTAATAAATTCCCAGATGCTGCTGCTGGATTTCTACACTGGGGACCACACTTTGAGGACCATAGTAGTATAGGCAGTACAACATGTGCTTCTAAGGATTTAATCAGGTGTCACATGGCTTTTGTCTTTTTGAGACAGGGTCTTGCTGTGCAATTCAGGATGGCCTTGAACTCATTTTGTAGCTCAGGCTGGTGTCAAATTTGCAACCATACTCCTGCCTCAGCCTCCTGAATGCTGGGATTACAAGAGTATACCGTGACACCCAGCTCACATGACCTTTTTTTTTTTTTTTTTTTTTGTGCCGGGGATTTGAACTCACAGCCTCGCACTTGCCAGATAGACACTTGTGCTGCTGAGCTAAATCCTCAGCTCTACATGACTTTTAATATAATACTGGACATCAGTGACCGGAGATCCATGAAGCCTAGCCCTACACAGCTCTGGCTTTCAGGCTTAAGTTCCCAAGTAACAGCTGTGTATACAACCTCTACTTACAGAAATATAAAGAGGGAAGAGATATAAGCATTGTCTTGATCCTGCTAACAAAAACAAAAATGAGAACTGTTACACAAGGCAAAGCATAAGTGCTAAAAGAAGACTAATCTGTGAAGCAAGAGCTGCAGTGTATATGAGTAATCTGGAAAGAGTTCACAGAGGATCTGTGTCTGGTTTTCTGTCACTGCCTAACAGCTAATCCAAAACTGTGGTTTGAAACAGAAACTAGTTTTTATCTCACAATTCAGAGGGTTGACTAGGCTCAGCTGAATGGTTTTCTGTTCCATATGCTATTCACTAGAACTACTTAGAAACTGGATTGGCTGGTACATCCATGATGACTCACTAGCTACAACCTCACCCCTACATTCAATTTTTTTCTTACATTTTACTTTGAGATGGGGTCTCTCACTAAGTTGCCCAGAGCTCAGACTTCCAATCTTCCTGCAGTACGTCAACTTCCACATAACAGTAGTTAGTGCTGCCTGATGTGGTGTTCATTGAAGTTGTTTAGATCACCTCAAATATACATATGGCTTCTCACAGCATGATAACAAGGCTCTGAGATGGAACCAACCAAGCATATAAAAGTAGAATCTGCAGATCTTTTAAGGCCCAGACTTGAAAGGTACAAATATCATAT
The DNA here is from genome assembly GCF_034190915.1 of Cavia porcellus. NCBI lineage: Eukaryota > Metazoa > Chordata > Mammalia > Rodentia > Caviidae > Cavia > Cavia porcellus. Next base: position 79,901,870 of record NW_026947489.1, read on the forward strand.
ATGCTGCATTGTATTGGCCAAAACAAGCCTCAGGCCAAGCCCACTATAAGAGCAGGAAAAAGGACTATCTCTGAATTAGAAGGTAGAACAGAATTTGCACTTGTCTTGAAACCACCTACTGGCTAATTGAGGCAGCTCTTAACGGATGAATAGAGTTCTGATAGACCAGTGTGATAGTGAATCTTTTAGAGCTTTCAGTGATACAGACAGCCTGTTTGTGTGCCATAGGTTTGCTGCCCCATGCTAGACAAAACTTTCCGAGAGTAAGACCATTCCACTGGGAGAAATAGCAGGCCATCAGTTCGACTAGAGGGAAGAGTACCAGAAGGAGGACCAGAAAGATGGAATGAGACTGTGTGACAAGGCTTTGAACGGCTAATGAAGGAGCATGAGTATATCTGAGCAAAGTGGTACATGGCTGCAGTCCCAATACCGTGGGAGACTGAGGCAGGAGGATTGCCAGTGTAAGCTCAGCCTGCAAGGAAGAGGGGAGGGAGGATAAAGAAGTGTGGCAGACCTTTTTTTGCTGATTTTATTGGCATGATAATGCGGTTTAATTGATTCTTCAGGTGCCAAACAAGTCCCTTGTACCCTTGTATAAGTCCCTTGTACTATAAGCCTAGTGTTAACAACTGGAGTTGCGTCTCTAATTTCTAAAGTATGAGAACGAATGTTTGCTCCTTAAGTGATTGTAAACCATGCATGTAGCATTTTGAAAGCTGTAAGAACACAGTGCTGCAGGAATGATCAAAACAGGAGTTTAGAAGTTTAGGAGCTTGTGCCAGGCCTACATAGGCTTTTTCATGATCCACTAAAGGGCTAGTTCCTACAGGATGTGGTGGCATATGCTTGTAATCCCAGGACTCAGGAAGCTGAGGCAGGAGGATTACCGAGTTTGAAGCCAGCCTTGGCTACACAGTGAGTTCAAGGCCTGTGAACTACATAGCGAGACCCTGTCTCAAAAAGTACTATGAAAGGGTTAGTTACCGAGTGTTGCCTTTGTCTTTCCCGTATAGTAACCCTCCACTGAGTGAAGAGATGTTGCCTCCTGGGGAGTGGATGTGTCACCGGTGCACCGTCCGCCGAAAGGTAATAATGTGGCTTTCTGCATGTTTTGCTCAGAATGCTAGCTGTACAGCTAAAATAGCATTTTCGCCCCTTCATATTACTTTTAGCCTTGGTATCGTCCTGCTCTCCCCATGCTGACTGAAGTCCAGTAGAACCAAAAAAATCCAAACATGGACTACTGAAATGGGCAGAAGAGATACTGAGCCATGCTTAGTCATTGATGACATGAGTCGTCTGATTTTATTGACCTCCCAGTAAATGACCTAAATATGACAATCTTACGCATGGCTGGGCGGGGAAGGCTACTTCTGTTTGATGGAAAAAGGATTTTTCTCTCACCCTATGGCAGAAAAGTCACTGATTCCTAGAGGTTTGGCCAAGTGTATTGCGGGAAGAGGGTTTTGAATCCATTTGTATCCTAGTGGCCTAGCTCCCCTTCCCTCCGCTTTGATAATTCAGTACTGTACTGTATTTAAAACATAGCTCATTATTTTCTATTTTGCAGGTGTGAGAACTAAATTATTGCTTATCAGAAAAGGAAGTAGGTGTGTTTCCACCCAGATTAGCATGATCCAACTTTCAAATTATAGATGGTGGATTAGACTTTGTCTGTGGTTTGTAAACCACCTCTGTCCTCCCTTGTTATACATTTAGCAATTTTGCTTTCTTGTGACATCAGCATTGTTTTCCTGGCCCCTAAACATGATGTCACCATGAATGATAGCTTCCTTGGTTGCAGAAACAGGATGAGGAGGTGATTCAGAGATTGTGGTTTATGTATGTAACAGTTTTTAGCCTTTAAAAAGGAGGTAAACAGGCAGACATTTTTCCAATGTATGCATTAAAAGTTCCTATTAAAAAGTGAGACAGGGGGCCTAGGATTTAACTCAGTAGCACAAGGGCTTGCCTGGCAAGCCCAAGGACATGAGTTAGATCCCTGGCACCAAAAAAGGGGGGAGGGCGGAGCCAAGCTGAGCATGGTGATAAACTTGTGATCTCAGCTATTTGGGAGGCTAAAGCAAGAAGACTGCAAGTTTGAGGCCAGACTGGCAAGTTCACAAGGCCCTGTCTCAAAAATAAAAAAGAGCTTCAGATGTAACTCAATGGTAAGAGTTCCCCTTGACTAAAGCCCTGGTCCTGCAAAAAAAAAAAAAAAAAGCTAGGTCAGCCATTCTAACCACAGCTTTAGATACATTTCTGCTAAAGTCTACAAAGCAGGCTATCCTCCAGCCTGTCCTTCTAGGATCCTTTTCTGTGTCTGCCTGTTAGGTTAAAGTAGACCACTTAGAGGCACATTAGAAGACTTCTCAGAAACTTGCCATGCCAAGAAACTGGACTTGAAAAGGTTGGGAATAGTTGGAAGATAAGAGGTAAAACCAGAAGAAAAAGGGGGATAAGAAAAAGGAACTGACATTGTGTTAGTATCCATCATATGCCAGGTGTGTTACTGTGTCACCCCATTTAATCTGTATACCCATCTAGCCATCTGAAGGTGCCAGTAGCAGACCTCTATTTTAGAATGTAAGAAATCAAGACTGAAAAATGTAGAAACAGCTTTCCCAAGAATTGAAAGTCAGGGGGCTGGGGATTTAGCTCAGCGGCATAAGTGCCTGCCTTCCAAGCAGGCAGTCGTGAGTTCGATCCCTGGTACCAATAAAAAGGAAAAAGACCAAAAAAAAAGAATTGAAAGACATTGGCAGAGCCAAGATTTGAACTAAATCTGTCCCATCCCAAAACTCTGTTACCTCTTTATCAGAGAAACAGAACTACTTGGTTGGAATTATGGTATGCTTTTTCTCACATAAGACACTTCTGCTCTGATCTGTTTTCTCTTGAACCTCTGCCCACTGATTGCCAAATGTACCTTTTCCACCACCATCACTACTTCCCTTTGACTTCCTGTATTTATACTGAAGTGAAATGAAGTACAGTGTTTAGCTGATATTCAGTGACACCTGAATATCAACCTTGATATTCAGGTGTCAGGGATATAGCTCGGCAACATAGCACCTGCCTGGCAAGCATGAGATCCAGTGTTTGATTTCCTGCTACAAAAAAAAACCAACTGGATATACAGGGCCTCCCATGATTTCTAGTGGAAATGAAGTCTTCCCCCTGTTCAGAGCTATCTCTTTGCATATACATGACCTTCTATCTCCATCATACCCCTCAGAGGAGAAGAAAGATTTTACTGGTCTCACTTTGTAGATGGAGAAATTTCTACCCACCAGCCAGAGTTACTCAAGGTCAGAAGGAATTAGAGGCAGCACTGGGATAAGATCCCAGAACTCCTGACTGGAGTCCAGTGTTAAACTTTCCTTTGACCACTCTGTTTGGAGTCCTGGAGGAAAATATATTACCAGTTACCCAGTCCTACTGAGTACACTTAAGGTTTTTCCATTTCTCCACCTTCTAAGACACTTTTCAGAGTCCTAGTTAAAATAGAAAAATTGAAAGCCGCCATTCTTGGGCGTTATGATTGCTGGGTCATTCCCTTCCCCGTGTTATATCCCTCTAGCTTGTAGCAGTTACCTTTCATGCCAGCACCCAGCCTCCCTGCAAAGAGGGTTCTATTGGCCTATTTGACCTTTGCTTTGCAGACTACGTTTGAAGTAAAATTTCTTAAGCCCATTCAGAAGGTGAGGATCTTCCAAGCAAACTATAGTGATCTCATTAATTCTTACTTTGTGATTGTCACTTCATTCTTGCTCTTTATTCTTAGTGTTTTCTAGCCCTTTGCCCTGTACTTTGTATATAGGTTCTGTGTGTCCTGTGATGGTTTAAGAGGTAATGATGTGTAATTTGTGTAACTGTTTCTAATTTGCCATGCTTTTTTGGAGATTTCCCTGCTGCAAGTTTTCACAGCCTTAGTTTAGTTATAATTGTGTTAACTCTTAACAGACCAATGTCCCAAATCCTCAGGTGGATGGTTCTGTGATATGTAAGAGACTTCTGTGATTTTGCGTGAGTCTAGCAGGACATTGTACACCCATCTCTTTGTGTTTTGTGGTACTTTTCATGATGGGCCCACCTATTCATCTGTACAGAAACGGGAGCAGAAAAAGGAGCTGGGACATGTCAATGGACTGGTGGACAAATCTGGCAAACGGACTACATCCCCCAGCAGTGACAGTGACTTGTTGGACAGATCAGCTAGCAAAACTGAACTGAAGGCCATTGCCCATGCCCGGATTCTGGAAAGGAGAGCCAGCCGGCCTGGCACCCCCACATCCAACGCCAGCACAGAGACTCCCACTTCTGAGCAGAATGACGTGGATGAGGACATCATTGATGTGGATGAGGAGCCGGTAGCAGCAGAGCCGGACTATGTGCAGCCCCAGCTAAGGCGGCCTTTTGAGCTGCTGATTGCTGCTGCCATGGAGCGGAATCCCACCCAATTTCAGTTGCCCAATGAACTGACTTGTACCACTGCACTACCAGGTCAGCCACACATCATTTCCCCTCCTAACCCAGCTTTCCAAAGGGTTGTTGTCCAGCGGAAGGGCAGTGTTGCTTGCAGCAGGGTCACTGCCGTGTAGCACTGTCTCACCATCCTGTCCTGTTCCTGGTTCTTCCTGGGGAGAGCTCTGAGGGTTTTAGCTGTTACACTGCATATTCAATTTTCCACTTTCTGAGTCTCCATATGTCTCTCCTGCCCCTTCCTAATGTCTTCTTTTTAAAATAGATATTGCATTCATAGGGTTCGAACATTACAAATATTTTTTAATAAAAAAAGACTTACAGGACGAAGGTCTTTGCTCCATGGTATAAGCACCTGCCTGGCAAGCACAGTTGTAAGTTCGATCCCTGGTACCAAAAAAAAGACTTTACAATAAAATAATTCCTTTCCACTCCTGTCATCTATCTTCCTACCCTTTACAGAAAGCCATTGGTTGGTTCTTTCATGTCCAACCAGAATTTCTTTTTGCATGTATAGAAACAGATAGATAGATCAAGATATACTCTCAAGGTCTTATTGGATTTACTCAGTTTTTTAAATGGTTGCGTAATATTCGTTGTACAGATGTGCTACAATTTATTTAGCCAGTTTCCTATTAATTGCCATTTAGTTTGTTCCTAATCTTTTGTAGTTATGGTAGTATTTCAGTAGCTAATTTTGTAAATATACCATTGTATACATATACAGGTGTGTGAGTGTATCTATAGGATAAATTTTTTAATAATTGTTGAATCAGAAGACATTGATAATTATGAAGAATATTATCAACATCTCTTATCAGTGTCTCCCTTTCTTTCTTTCTCTCTCTCTCTCTCTCTCTTTCTCTTTACATCCCCTACTTTTGAGACAGAGTTTTGCTGTGTAGTCCAGGCCATCCTTAAACTCTATAGCATAGGTTGGCCTTGAACTGAAAATCCACGCTGCCTCAGCCTCCTGAGTACAGATCTTAGTTTTTCTTCTCAGAGGAAGGAAAAAAAATTATTAGGCTTAAATCAGGTGCATGGGATCAGGACTTTTCTGATTTCTCTTAAAATGTATTTAAAAATTTCTTTTTCTTCAGTGACCTCCTTAAACACTTACATTTCTTGGGTTACCTGATTTCTGATCACTTCATATTTGTAGAACAATCAGATGTGTTTCTGCTACAGAACAGGAGACTTCTGCTTATGGTTCTGATATATGTTTCAGTCTTCTTTTTCCTCCCTTCCTATGCTATTTTCTCACTTGAAACCAACTCTGGAGGCCTCAGAGACCCATGTCCAGGCTTTGGCACATGCTTTTGCTAAGATTCATTCCTCTCTCTTAATGTTGTTTCCACATCTCAACTTAGGGACAGATCAGCACCATTTTATTTTCTAGGTTCTAGCAAGAGAAGAAGAAAGGAGGAAACCACAGGGAAGAATGTTAAGAAGACACAGCACGAGTTAGATCACAATGGTCTTGTTCCCTTGCCGGTCAAAGTCTGTTTCACGTGTAACAGGTACTTTCTCCTCTTCCAAGCAGTTCTTCTTTTATGTTGTCTCTCTTCCAAACCTTGTAAGTTAAATGCGGGCCACCCGTAATCTGACAGTATGAGTACACAGAGGTCGACTAATTGTCTGTACAGTACCATTAACTGTGTTGATAGAGACTTGGAAAAAGAAGAGTTGGACTTAAATTGAAACATGAGATAGACTAGCTAGCAGAACAGCAGAGACCCAAGTGCTGGGGGAAAGGCAGAGCATTTTTAAATTGCTAAAGATGAATTTTAAAATAATACAAATATTAAATTGAAACATGAGATAGACTAGCTAGCAGAACAGCAGAGACCCAAGTGCTGGGGGAAAGGCAGAGCATTTTTAAATTGCTAAAGATGAATTTTAAAATAATACAAATATCCATGGTAGGTGGTATAGATTACACTGGATGACTAGGCTGGGTGTGGTGCTGCAGGTTTATAATCCTAACATTTGGGAGGCTAGTTTTTATTTGATTTTTATTTTATATTTATTACACTATTGAAGATTGAACCCAAGGCCTTCACACTGAGCTATATTCCCAGCCATTATTTGAGACATTATTGCCTAGGTCTTTAGATCAGGTTTTTGGAATAGTGGTGGGATACAGTTTTAGAACTAGCAGCAGCATAGCTCAGGAGAAAGCTAAGGACTCAAAGCTGCCATTGATTTGGTTTGAGGACCTCAGTGACTTGAACATTTGGTACAGAAGAAACAAACTTGCCTCCTGTATCACAGGCCTATCTTCTCAGCAGAACTGATGAATCTGGCAACTTCTAGGATAGGCACATTTAGTGCTTGGGAGGCTGAGGCAGGAGGATCCCTAAGAGTTCTGCCTGCCTCAGCCTCCCAGTGCTGGGATTGTAGGCATTCACCACCACACTCAGCTTTGCTAATGGTTTCTTAAATGAGGTATTTGCCCTCTTTTAATGAGTAAAAAGATCAGAGTTCAATTGGCTGTCTTCCTCTACTGTTTAATGAGCATTGATCATTCTTGCAAAGAGCCACTTTAACTGTACTCTAAAGAAATGTTTGTGTCCTCCCAAGATACATTTCTTCTTACAAGAGGAAACAAGGAAGAGCCTAAAGATAGCTCCCAAATGTATCCATCTTCCTGATCTGAAACGTACCTGAACCACTGGGGGAGAAAGATAACAAAAATTGTTAGTATAAAAAAGTCAGGGGGCTGGAGATTTAGCTCAGCGGCATAAGCACCTGCCTTGCAAGCTTGTGGTCATGAGTTCAATCCCTTGTACCAGTAAAAAAAAGGCATGTGGAAGCTGGACATGGTGGCTCATGCCTGTAATCCCAGCACTTGGGAGGCTGAGGCAGGAGGATCATTGCGAGTTCAAGACCAGCCTGGGCTACAAAGTGAGCTCAAGGCCAGCCTGAACTTCATAGTGAGACCCTGTCTCAGAAAAGACAAAAAATAAATAAATAAATAAAAGGCATGTGGAGCTGGGGATTTAGCTCAGTGTTTTAAGCACAAGGTGGTGAGTTCGATCTCCTGTACCCCCCCCCAAAAAAAAGGCTTGTGGAGCATGCTTATAATCCCAGCACTCAGGAGGCTGAGCCAGAAGGATCTCTGTGAGTTCAAGGCCAGCCTCCACTGCATAGTGACACCCTGTCTCAAACAAAAGAAAACAAAAAGAAATGGGGGAGGGGAACTGTTGGCATGGTGCAGAATTAGTCTGCGTTTTCCCACTGTCACAGAAATGCCTGGTATCTTTTGTTCTGCAGGAGTTGCCGCGTGGCCCCTCTCATCCAATGTGACTATTGCCCCCTCCTGTTTCACATGGACTGCCTTGAGCCGCCACTCACTGCCATGCCCTTGGGCAGATGGATGTGCCCGAATCATATCGAACATGTGGTGGTAAGCACAGCAGTGTTATTCTGTCCTGAGGCGTAGCTGGAGCATGGACTGATTCAGTAGAAACCATATTAAGGTCAGCTTTGTGCCAGAGTCCTCTATGGTTTCTGCAGACCATTCCACTGAGTTCTAGTTGTCTGGACATACCTCAGCCGTGCACTTGGCCTTTTTCCACAGGGTCTTGTTAGGGCTGCACAGGCAGACTTAACCCACTACTACTTGACTGGGTGTAGTTTTTCCCACAGTGAATCCAGCAATTAATGTTACAGCACTAAACAAAGTTTATTAGATACAACTTTAAGGAAATAAATGGTTCCAGGCATCAAATGAGATGGTTTCCTTTATTAGTCATTTAAAGGCTTTGCCTAATTTACTAACTAGGAAGCTGTCAAAACAGATCCTTTTTCCCTCTGGTTATATGCTTAGCAGGGTTTGGTTTGGTTTGGTTTGGTTAGAGACAGGTCTTGCTATGTAGTTCAGACTGCCTTTGAGTTCACTATGTAGTCCAAGCTGATCTTGAATGTGTGATGATCCTCCTGCCTCAGCCTCCTGAGTACTGGGATTACAGGTATGTGCCACCATACCTGACCAGGACTTTATGGTTGTTTCGTTTTGTTCTGTACTGGGGATCGAACTCATGACCTTGCATTTGCCAAGCAGGTACTTATGCCACTGAGCTAAACCCCCAGCTAGAATTTTATGTTTTAATACTTGAGGATGGTAGTAAGGATTATGGGGGCCAAACCCCTGTTAGGCTGAAGGAGTCTATAGGTCTCTAGTGCTGGAATTACAGGCATGCATCACCTCGCCTGGCTTGCTTTGTTTTTTAATTTTGATACATGGTCTGGTTGAGTTGCCAAGGCTAGCCTTGTACTTGTTACCTTCCTGTCTCAATCTCTGTGCATCACCATGCCTGGCTAAAGATCTTGTGTTTTGTTTGTTTGTTGGTTTGGTTTGGTTTGGTTTTTGTACCAGGAATCTAAACTCACAACCTCGAACTTGTGGTGCAGGCACTATGCCACTGAGCTGTGTTCCCAGCCTGAGCTTCTGATTTTCAAATGAAGAAAATGGGCTAGTTAGAAGGGAAGGGAGGACCTTTCAAGGCTCAAGGCTCACACAGGGATGTTTTTGCTTCGTTCCTAGCTGAACCAGAAGAATATGACACTGAGCAATCGGTGTCAGGTATTTGATCGTTTCCAGGACACCATTTCACAGCACGTAGTCAAAGTGGACTTCCTGAACCGAATCCATAAGAAACACCCTCCCAACCGCCGTGTGCTCCAGTCAGTCAAAAGAAGAAGCTTAAAGGTAAGTCACAAGCTGTAACAGGCACAGTGATGGTCTCTGATTATCTCTATGTGGTAAACAAAGTATTAATCCCAATTTTAAGATAGGGAATCTGAAGCCCAGAGACTTTTCTTTAGTGTCTCACTAAGTAGTAAGTTTGACTTTGTTTTGTTTTGTGTGTTTGGTTTTTTTTTTTTTTTTTTTTGGTCTCACTGTGCAGTTTAGGTTGGTCTTGAGCTTATTATGTAACCCAGTCTGACCTTGAACTCATGGCAGTCCTCCTCCCTCAGCCTCCTGAGTGCTGGAAACAATTCAGCCTGTCCCACCAAACTCAGTTGTGCTCAGTTGTCACTACCGCATCACTCTTTGATCCCTGTTAGATGACTTTGTCCAAGAGCCATCTGGTAAGGTGAAGGGCAGGTGGTTAAGTAGAGAGAACCTTGTGGAAAGTGAGGAGATACTCCCAGCTGAGGAATTTTAAGGGGAAATGTTTATAGGAGAGTTAAATCTAAACTGTGCTTAGGACACTCACCTGTAATTCTAGCACTCTGCGAGGCTGGGGGAGGAAAATCACAAATCCAAACTTAGCCTAGTAGCAGTTTATTGAATTCTTGTCTGAAAATTAAGAATAAAAAGGGCTAGGTATATAGCTCCATGCAAAGGCCCTGAGTTCAGTCCCCAGTACTGTTGAGAAGGAATAGTTAATCTATGTCTTAATGGTGCCATTAACATATCACCAGTACTACAAATTGTAGCATTGCTGGCCAGACGTGGTGGTGCCTATACCACCTATTCCTATAATCCCGACATTCACAAGTTTGAGGCAGGAGGACTGCCATGAGTTCAAAGCCAACCTGAACTACGTAGTGAGACCCTGTCTCAAATCCCCTCCCAAGAAGTTTGTAGCATTGCTATATTAATAATACCTAGCACTGGGGCTAGGGATTTAGCTCAGCGGCATAAGCGCCTGCCTTGCAAGCAGGCAGTCATGAGTTCAATCCCTGGTACCGATAAAAATGGAAAAGACAAAAAAAAAAATGTGAATAATACCTAGCACTTGCGTATACTTGATAGTTGCTAAACTTTATCCTCAGAAATTGACAAGAAAAAAAAATCCTTCATTGAAAACCATGTGTCAGCCAGGCGTGATGGCTCATGCCTGTAATTCCAGCACTCGGGAGGCTGAGGCAGGAGGATCGTTGTGAGTTCAAGACCAGTCTGGGCTACCAAGTGAGCTCAAGGCCAGCCCGAACTGTATAGTGAGACCCTGTCTCAAAAAGACCAAAAAAAAAAAAAAAAAGAAAGAAAGAAAGAAAAAAAATCATGTGTCAATTCAGCATGGTAGTTTATGCCTTTAATCCCAGCATTGAGAAACTGGGTATGGACTGGGCATAGCGCCAGCCTGGCAAGTGTGAGGTCCTGAGTTCAATTCCGGGTACCAAAAAGAGAGAGAGAGAAGAAGCTTGAGGCAAGAGGATCTTGACTTCAAGGCCAGCTTGTGCTACATAGTGAATTTTTGGTCTGCCTGAGCTACTTAGTGAGAACTTACTTGAAAACAAACAAAAAATATTTGTTGTTTTTCAAAAACTAATGAGTCTCCTCACTGAATAAATTTGGAAGGCCCAATGCCTAAATATAAGCTTGATCTTTGTCTTTTAAAATAAAGCCAGGGTCCTGTGTGTCAGTGGAAACCAGCAGTTCTCAATTGTGGCCACCTGGTGGCAGCCACACGTCATGCTCGTCACACTGGGTCACACTACTCCCCTAACCTCCAAGGAGTGTCAGCCCCAGCAAGATGATGTTAGCAATTGTGTAACAGACAGACTCTTCACTGGGCAAATATTTATACTCCAATGGAAGCACAGGTTTTCTAAAATTGAAGTGTTTTTAGTTAGAAACTGGAATATTGTAGGTAGCATGCCTCATGCCTCAGTTATTCGCCATGTAAATTTGAAAGAGATCCTGTCTGCTGAAGTAAACAGAAGACCTTGATACATTCTGCCATTGTATTATTCCTCCTTTTTAAATGCTTCCCTGTTAAAGAAAATTAAGATCTTGAGTTGCTGGAAAAGTATTTTGTTCTTGGGCAGTTTGAGAGTGAATGAAGGATAGTGGCCTTTACCCTTGATTATAGCAGTGCAGGCAAAATCTGCTGAGAACTTGACATCTGTGCTGGGAGTTGTTCTTCCACATACATTTTCACTCCTTTACAGATGACGGCCTTAGATTAGTCCTCACTGCAATATGCTCCCCTCTTCACTGGGTGAGCTCAGAAGGCCCATGACACCAGGTAATAACTCCCAACTCTGTGTTCCTCAGGCAAATCAGTCTCAATCTGCCCAAGACCAAAAGTCTTCTGCCTCTCCAAATTCAGTCTTTTCCCCATATTTCCTATGTGAGTGAATGATAGCCGTCTCTACTCAGTCCCTTAGGCCAAAAATCTGGGAGCCATTTTGAGCTCCTCTTCCTTTCCTAAAAGATGTTGGTCATCAAATCTGTTGGTTCTCCAGATGTATTCCAGATCCATCAAGTACTTTCATACCTCTGTGCCTTCCATACTTCCCTTTCATCTGCCTGGAAGTTCTTTCTCAACTCCCAGGTCTCCATTCAAATAGGGACTTCCCATAAAATCTTCCCTTAGGCCAAGGGTGTAGCTCAATGAAGAGCACTTGCCTAGCATGCACAGTGTCCTGAGTTCAATGCCCATACACCAAAGAAAATCTCCTCTAATCCCAAACTCCAGTGCCCTAAGCCAAAACACATACTCTCCTTCATACTTTTTTAGATAACATCTTAGACATGGATAGTCCTATACTATGGCCAATTACTTTATATTGTTATATTTCTGTTTTTCTTCCCATTAGACTGTGAGCTCTTTGAGAGCAAGGCTTAAGTTTATTCATCTGTGGACCTGTAGGACCTGGAATAGTGTCAGACTCAGGAGGTGCTCAATAAATGTTGGCCAAATGTACGAATGCCTCTTTGCTTGTGTGGATCTTTCATTCTGAACATGGTGTGAGTCAGAGTGTGTCTTCTGTCTTTGTGCAGCAAAGGTCTTCAGTTGTTTCATGAGTCATGAGTGAATGGATGATGAAAGTTAACATTGATTGAGTGCTTAAATAGGCTTCGTGCTGAGCATTTCCACCATGAACGTTACCTCATGTAACTTATCTCTTAGTTACTGCTCAACCACTTAACAAACCTGACACTGGGCAGTAGGAGCTAGTACCACTCCAAAGCCCTGTCCAATGTCAGTCTTACACATTTCAGGCCAAGGCAGAAGACAGCATGCAATGATTTCTGAGTTCTGCAGGCCTTGGACTTTGATGAAGAAAAGTGGAGGCCCTACCTGCTGTTTGCATTTCTGTGCCTTTTCAAGCCAGTGTGCCTGTGTCAGAGTCAAAGGGGGACACAGAGCAGTTGCAGCACACTGAGTCTCGTTGTCCTCGGTGGACCCCAGAGTAGATGGTCCCTTGGGCACCAGCACCACAGACAGAACGACGTGCCAGGGCAGAATCAACTGGACATGTTGGCACTACCTCCCTTTCCTTCCTCCTTCTATTTATCCTGAACAGGTTCCCGATGCTATAAAATCTCAGTACCAGTTTCCACCCCCTCTTATTGCACCTGCGGCCATTCGTGATGGGGAGCTGATCTGCAATGGGATCCCCGAGGAATCACAGACGCACCTTTTGAACTCTGAGCACTTAGCCACTCAGGCAGAGCAGCAAGAGGTGAGTGAAGGCAGAACTGGGATTCCAAATCGAATCTTCCTTCCATCTCACTGCAGCCGTTATTGGAAGTAGACTCAGTGTCTGTCATTCCCATCTCCACCCCCTTCCCTCCCAACCCCTCAAGAGCTGAGTATTCCACAGAGAACCTCTGGCTCAGATCCCAAAGGCAAGTAAGAGAACTACAGTCAACCGGTCTGCTCCTCTCCATCGATCCCCCAGTACACTGCACGCCGGGCAAATCTGTATGATAGAAAGAGAGGACTAGACCCACAGAGAGATTAGGTGTTAGTGTTGGACATACAGCAGATGCCGGGGTACTTGCTGGCTGTTAGTCACAAGGTGAGCCTGGGGGCAAAGCCAAAGCGGGAACCCCAAGCTCTGCTCTCCAGGGTATTAACTGCTGAGTATACCAACAAGTCTTGCTTGGGAATGGAAATGGAATCCTATCAGGAGTCAAGCAACCCTTACTGGGCGTTCGAGTTGGGACCTCGGAAACAGTCCTTGTCAGCTCTGCTGTAGCTCTGGCCGCTGTGGCAGGATGGACCAGCGCCTCCCAGACCTCTCACCCTCCTCTCCTCTCCTCTCCTTCCGTTGCAGTGGCTCTGTAGTGTTGTTGCGCTCCAGTGCAGCATATTGAAACATTTATCTGCTAAGCAGATGCCTTCGCATTGGGACTCTGAACAGACAGAGAAGGCTGATATTAAGCCTGTTATTGTGACTGACAGCTCAATCACCACCTCCCTGCAAACCGCTGAAAAGGCACCTACACCTTCCCACTACCCCCTATCCTGCCCTTCAGGGATTAGCACCCAGAACTCCCTGAGCTGCTCTCCACCCCACCAGCCCCCAGCCCTAGAGGACATCAGCTGCAGTTCTTGTGTGGAAAAATCCAAGAAAGCCCCTTGTGGGACTGCCAACGGGCCAGTGAACACTGAGGTGAAAGCCAATGGCCCACACCTCTACATCAGCCCCACAGATTCCACGGACCCCAGGCGACTTCCAGGCGCCAACAACCCCCTACCGGGCCTCTCACACCGACAAGGCTGGCCCCGGCCCCTCACGCCACCAGCGGCTGGGGGGCTTCAGAACCACACCGTTGGCATCATTGTGAAGACAGAAAATGCCACTGGCCCCAGCTCTTGCCCTCAGAGGAGTTTGGTTCCTGTCCCAAGCCTACCCCCTTCCATCCCCAGCTCTTGTGCCAGCATCGAGAACACCAGCACTTTGCAAAGAAAGACTGTCCAATCCCAGATAGGACCTCCGTTGACAGATTCAAGGCCACTGGGCTCACCCCCAAATGCCACCCGGGTGCTCACTCCCCCCCAAGCAGCAGGAGACAGTGTCTTGGCCACAGGAGCCAACCAGCGATTCTGCTCACCAGCGCCATCATCAGGTGAGTGCTGCTCATCTTCAGGTGATACAGAATAAGTTTGTGCTCTTCTTGGCAAATAAGACTGAAGATTCCAAAACACTTATACCCTGTGGATGTGTCAGAGGACTTTGATTTCTGTATTATTTGTCCTCCCCGTGTATCTGTAATAGAAGAGGAAGAACATGTTAATTTGTCCCCATCTTATAGGTGGGATTGCTTGGCTTTGACAGCTAAAGTGATTTCCTTAAGGTGACCACCAAGGCAGTGGCAGTGGCAGGACTGGAACTGTACAGCCTGGGTCTCCAGACTCCTCCTCTCACCTTCCAGGCCTAGTCTTCTGCCTGTCTGGTTCCATCACTTTAGAAGAAGGCAGCATGCCCCCTGGAATCACTGGGGTCAGCCTGAGGTTCTGGGTGACAGCCTCAGTATTTCATGATCCACATAAGAAACCAAAGCAACACCTGATACCAGAGTCTCAGAACCAGCTCATTTGAGGAACTTTCATGTCAGGGTCAAAAAGCAGCAGTGCCTCTCAGAGTAGCTGCAGAGTGGGATGCCTGAAGAGGTTGGTCTGGCCCAGAAGCTTGCTCTCAGGCCACACACTGAAAGGCAGTCCCTTAAGTCTGAACCTGGCCCAGTGTAGGCCTACTCTCTCAGCTCTCCCCAGTTAGCACTCAGGACCTCGAGGTTGCTGACCCCAGCATCTGAACCAGGTTTCAGATGCTGCTGGAAACCCCTGTGGTCTCTCCCGTCTGAACTGAAGCCAGCCTCCTAGTGAGCTGGGAGTCTCGGTAACCAGGTGACTGATCTCTATGCATGGGGGCCCCTGGTCCCAGGATGGCCCTACTGTTAGGCTGTTTTCCTGTCTCTGTCTGTCTCTGAATACCAGTGTGGATAGATCTTGCACGCTGTGAATCATACTTCAGCAGGCAGGAACTACAGGGGCAGGCACTACTTCTGTAAGAGTGGAGGCAGTAGGGAGGTGGTCAAGGCCCAGGGAATGAAGCAACCCCAGCACTTCCCCCAGAGCAGTGGATTGCAGTGGTTCTCAGTGCTCTGGAAATTCCTGCGTGCCCGGGTACAATGTCGTTCCATCTGCCCTTCCTCACCGCACATTTTTAGCTCTAGGAGTTCCAGAGCCAATGGGTTGAGAATCAAGAAGGGAACATCACCTTGGGTCCGAAATCCAGACCTGTCTCAGCAGTGGGGGATTGGACCGGTGGGTTTCCCTCAGGCGACGTAAGTAACAGTCTTCCTGCTCCGTCCCCAGATGGCAAGGTCAGCCCCGGCACGTTATCCATAGGAAGCGCTTTAACCGTACCCTCTTTCCCAGCCAACTCTACTGCCATGGTGGACCTCACCAACTCACTTCGAGCATTTATGGACGTCAATGGAGGTGAGTGAGTGAGCTGCTGTGATAAAGGTGTCCCTGGGCAGTGTTCAACTCCCTTCAGAGGGAGAGATTTTTCTATCCCAAAGGGCTGGAAGTACAGGTGTGAGTATCCATATGGATTGAGGAGTGGGATAAGAAAGAAGGCTCCCTCTCCTGTTCCTACCTTCTACACTTTCACATATGTATAATCAAAGGAAGGGAGCACAAAGCCACAGTGAGCCAGTAACAAAGGACACAATCACTGTGGAAGTCTTAAACCAGATATGGTGGTGCATACCTGGGAGACATAGGCAGAAAGATTGCAGGTTCAAGCCCAGCCTGGGTAACTTAATAACTTAGCAGGACTCTGTCAAAAGAATAAAAGGGGATGAGGAGGGTGGAAACAGAATTTGGTACAGTGGTCATGGCAAAATATCTTTTAAAGTTTTCACCAGGTAGTCAGGAATATAGCTCAGCAGCACAGCCCCTGCCTGGCAAGTGCAAAGTCGTGTGTTCAGTTCCTGATACCAGGAAAAAAAAAGTTGATATTCACAGTCCTCACCAGACATCAGAATCCTCCCTCACTTATCAGCGAGTAGTTGATATTGATCTGCCTTCTAGGAATACTTTACCGAAAGCCATTCTACCTCACCACAGGCAAGGTCTGCACAGCCTGCACTGGGGCCGTCCTCCTGAAAACGGCAGTCAGGCTGCCTGGCACTCGATTATTTACCACTCCATCTGTACCCAGTGCTCTTTAAGCAAAAATCTCCTGACCAGGTTTCCAAAATGCTGAATGATTTGCCCTGTGACCCTTATTTGCTTCACATTCCATTTCCTTCTCAGCTCCCTCTTAATCTTTCTTTTTGGTTGCTAGAAATCGAGATAAATATGCTGGACGAGAAGCTGATCAAGTTTCTGGCCTTGCAGAGAATACATCAGCTTTTTCCCTCTCGGGTCCAAGCTTCACCAGGCAGCGCTGGCACGCATCCGATGGCTTCCGGAGGGCACCACACAGAAGGTGGGCATGCACATATCTACTATCATATGTATGAATAATCATCTTGACTCCATGGAAAATACCAGCTTTTGGTATTTTCCTCAAAGCATCCTGTGAGTCTTTGGTGGGATTAATAAAATGCTACGGTTTTTTTTTTTTTTTTTTTAGCTCAGGAATGAGATGGCAACCACAGCTTTCTGATCAGACTCAAGGAAGTCAGTTGAAACCTACTTTCATACAAGTTCACTGTAAGACAGCAAAGCAGCTACCAGTCAGTCAGGGATGTGACTAGCACTCAGGGAACCTGAGGCCGGAAGATCACAAGTTCTAGTCCCACCTGGGCAATTTAGTGACTTACTGAGACCCTGTCTCAAAATAAAAGGATATTGAGGGGCTGGAGATATAGCTCACTGGTAGGGGTCTTGCCTTGCATGTACAGGGCCCTGGGTTTGATCCCCAGCACCACACACACTGGGTGTTGCTCAGGACAAAGTGTAGGTTCAATCCCTAGTACCAGAATGGCAGCTACCAGTACTACAGGGTATATGTGGTATGTTCTCCGCTTAGTTGCTTTTTAATATTTGATTTAGAAGAGCTTCTTACAAGGGAACTTTTTGAGTCAAGATGAAAAATACAGTAACAGTGATCAAACCTAGAAATCCTTCCCAGTTGTTATTTCTACTTGGTTATTGCTAAGCATTCATTAGCCTTTAAGAGCCTTTTTGCTTCAAAAAATGTGTCCTGGGCCAGAGATTTGGCTCAGCAGCCTAAGTGCCTGCCTGGCAAGCACAAGGTCATGAGTTCAATCCCTGGTGCCAAAGAAAAATAAATGTGTCCCTAGAACTGTGATGGCAAACCTTTTAAAGCTTTCAATGATACAAACACCCCACTGTGCCATAGGCTCATCACCACTGTCCTGCTGATGTATTTCCTGAGAGCCGTGTACCAAATCAGAAGCTCCATTTTTCCCCTCATGTCTTTTGTTTAGGAGTAGGGATTAAAGCCAGACAGTCATGCTTGCTCGGCAAATGCTTTACCACCAAGCTACATCCCCAGCCCAGAACATGCATTTTTACAGAAGCCATGGGAAGTTTGTTCTTTTTTTTTTTTTTTTTTTTTTTTGGTGTTTTTCGTTTTAATCGGTACCAGGGATCAAACTCACAACTGCCTGCTTGCAAGGCAGGGGCTTATGCCACTGAGCTAAATCCCCAGCCCCGCCATGGGCAGTTTGTGTGCACATTAAAGCTTGAAAAACACCCATCCATGCCTTCTGTTCTTATTCTAACTTTAGTATCTGCAGGAATGTCCCTGCTCAGCCAAGCAGCAAGCCACCCAGGAGCTTACTATACTAATATTCTTGAATTCTGTGGCCATCTTCACAAATGGTCCTCCTTACCCATATTGGAAATATTGTGGGTAGGGACACAAGGTCTCACCCTGGAGCAGTTCAGTGTCAGACATGAGTCATCCAATGGGATTTTCTCCACAACACAAGCCAAAGGTCCGGGTTTTGTTATTTTATGTTTGAGTTACACAATTCTAAGTGTCTGAATGGTCCTGTCCTGGTGGTTTGTCTTACAGTGCAGAGAAAGGAGGTACAAGCCCGAGCTGTGTTCTACCCGCTTTTAGGGTTGGGAGGCGCTGTGAACATGTGCTATCGAACCCTCTACATCGGGACAGGTGAGCTAGTCAGAGCCGAGAGTCGCTGGATATCTCAAGCTCTCCTCATCAGCGCTCTTACCCACAGGAGCTGGAAGGGTGTGAGGGAAGCCCTTGCTGAGTTGATGGGTTTAACCCAGATTTTCCAACAAGTGACAGCAAGCAAAGCAGTTGGGTGTTTTCCTCATAGGAGCCCTTTTGCTCTGTATGTGCCTAGTGTAACACTGAAAATAAAAGTCAGCTCTAGGGGCTGGGGATTTAGCTCAGCGGCATAAGCACCTGCCTTGCAAGCAGGCGGTCGTGAGTTCAATCCCCAGTACCGATAAAAAAATGAAAAAGAAAAAAAAAAAGTCAGCTCTGACTGCTGCTTTGGCGGATCGAGGAAAACCCCAAGGAAAGCACAAATGCTTGTCTTAAAAAATGATGGGTTCCCATATGCCAGCATTGAGTAGCCCTGCGTTGGCACAGAACAGACAGATTAACTGTAGCCTAAGAATTTCGTTTTCAGGTAATATAAAACCCTGCACCACTGTGCTGTGTTCTCATGGAAATACCCCATCCTCTTCAGTAACTCACTATTCCTTCTGGGCAGCAGTCACATGTTCTAAGGTAGATCAGTTAGCAGGGGCAGCTTTTTAGCAGAGGATTAGAAAAGGCATCTAATTTTGTTCAAAAATAGGAGGGGAGGTCCTGAGTACCTGCCTCTCAAAGTTTCCATTACCACCCACCCAGAAGCTAACTCCTTTCCTCTCCCTCTTCCCCGACACGTGCACCTGATAATCATTTCTCTGCTTCCCCTTCTTGCTGCTTTGCAGGAGCTGACATGGATGTGTGCCTTACAAACTATGGTCATTGTAACTACGTGTCCGGGAAGCATGCCTGCATATTCTATGATGAGGTGAGAAATGGAGATGGGCTGGGAAGAGCTTTCACAGCCTAAGGCTGCCCCTCATAACAGTTTTTGTTCACTACAGTGGGTGGTTGGGTGGGGTGTTCTCTTTTCGTCCCTCCCTTGTCATACCCAAAAGAGAAAGGATCTTGGTATAAAAGGGCAGCCTACAATAGGCACCTGCTTTCGGGAGCAAGGCTGTCATTTCAGCTGAGGTTGGTCATAGGCACAGCAGGGGGAGCCCCTGGGAGTATAAAAGGAAGCTGAGCTCTGGATGCCTCTCTATGGGTTTCATCATCATCTGCCTGTGATGCTGAATCAACAGGAGCCAGTGGTGAGGAGGTAGAAGAATGGAGCAGAGGGTGGAGACACTAGGAAGACAGCGTCCCGGGGAATGGGCCTTGCCCCCTTTTGAAAGGTTGGGGCCCTGACTGGGGAAGAACATGAGTAGGCCCTAGGTAGAGCAGCATAGCCTTCTCTGTGTGTCCTTTCTCCCCTTAGCTCCAGGCCCCACACAACAGAGCACACATCTTATCTCCCCTCCTCCTCTTCAGAATACCAAACATTATGAGCTGTTAAACTACAGTGAGCACGGGACAACGGTGGACAACGTGCTGTATTCCTGTGACTTCTCTGAGAAGACCCCACCAACTCCCCCAAGCAGTATTGTTGCCAAAGTGCAGAGTGTCATCAGTAAGTTGGAGCAGAGGTCTGTGGTCACAAAGCTGAGGCCTCCGTTACAGTGGTTCCGCCATGCTGCCCATGACCTGTAGTCTCTGCTTCCCAGTCCCACTGGCCAGGCTGTCCTTGCTCATGGGCTCAGGGGAGGCCACAGAAGCAAGTGCTGAGCAACTGCATGTGTATGTAATACAGACATCTTGGGGGACTTGAGGCTCCACCAGCCCTTGCCAAGTGTCCCTTACCTCTACTCATGTAGCAGTTGGAATGAGAGTTATGGGGGGCTGGCCCTGGCTAGCAGTCTAGAGGGTCAGCTCACTGGTCCTCCTGTGACCATCTCTTTCTGTTTTTTGTTTTTTCCTTTCTCCAGGGCGCTGCCGACATCAGAAACAAGATGAAGAGCCAAGTGAGGAGGTAGCCATGATGAGTTCCCAGGCCCAGGGGCCGCAGCGGAGACCTTGCAATTGCAAAGCCAGCAGCTCAAGCTTGATTGGGGGCAGTGGGGCCGGCTGGGAGGGCACGGCCTTACTGCACCACGGCAGCTACATCAAGCTGGGCTGCCTGCAGTTTGTCTTCAGCATCACTGAGTTTGCGACCAAACAGCCCAAAGGCGATGCCAGCCTGCTGCAGGATGGGGTCTTGGCCGAGAAGCTCTCTCTGAAGCCCCACCAGGGCCCTGTGCTGCGCTCCAACTCCGTTCCCTAGGGCCGGTGGCCACCCTGCTGCCAGCCTATATACCCGCCTAAGACTCCTGCAATGCAAAAATGTACACAAACCAAGCCTGGGTGTTTTCTATACTCTACCAGAAATCCTTCAACTACAATCTTTGCATGAAATGAAGAAAACTTTTGACTGTTTTTTAAAAATCCTTTTTTCTTTTCTCAAGTTCTAGGGGGCATTTGCACATATATTTGTACTCAACATTTCATGGGAAAGCGGCAGACCCGAGCTGAGGAACAGCGTGGCAGGGAAGGGAAGACCTGTGGTCTGGACTCTTCTTCCAACACAAGCCCTTCCCCCCACTCCTGCTCCCCCCCCTCGCCCGCCGTTGTAAAATAATCAGAAACTTGTTCTATTTTGTGGCAGTGACAATAGTTTTATATTAAAAGAAAAAATACAGTTTTCATACAGCAAAATCTATACAATATCATTGTTTTATTTAATATAAAGATCGCTACCCACCCTCTCTCCATGGTTCCCGCCCTCCAAGTTACTCCCTTTCTGCAGCAGTTGCACTATAGGTAGCTACTGTGTATTATGGACAAATAAGAAATGAATTCTTTTTCTGGCTGTCCATCTATTTTATTTCAAATAAGGAAAAGTGTATTTGGATTTTGTGTAAATACATCTAGTGATGACATTTTTTCAATGTTTTTAAAAACTGTGTACAGTACTACATGTGTTAGAGCGTTTTCTCAAATTGTCTATTGTAGCAAAAATGTTTTGTCGTAAACCTGTTTCGTCTCCTTTTTTTGTTCTCTTGCCACTTTCTCCTCTTCCTCCCCAGCTCCCTCCTCTCCTCCCAACCCTACAACTAGTACCAATGTACATAGTAATTGTAATGTTTTAGACTTTACAGAAACTTTCCTGTATTCTGTATATAAAAAAAAAATACTTCAAATTATGTTTTCTGCCTGTCTGTCCTGCCTGTCATCACCCTCAGAGGGGGCCCTTCTTGTGCTCTGGGTCCAACCATTGGGGGACCCTTTGAAGAGGGTAAGAGGTCTTACTCCCAGGAACTCGGTTCCCGAGTGTGGGTTAGGGAATAGAATGTTGGAGACAAGTGAGCCTATGTGGTGTGCAGGGCAGAAGAGTACTGTTTGTCTGGAGAACACCAATGTAGTGAACTCTGATCACTGTCCTAACCGTGCCCCTTCTAGTTACATGACATGAAATCACAACTGCCAATCCATCGGAAGACAAACCTGCCCTTCCTTAATTCGAAAGCCCTAGGACGCCCATTCAACCAGACTCCCCACTTCTAGGTTTTGAAGTTCTGAGTATAGTCTCTAGCTCTAGAGAACACTTACGAGTATTCTAGCACTATTTCCCCCACACTACTGGGGACCTACCTCAGCCTTATGCAGGCTGACAAAGTCTTGGACATAAGTTCCAACTCCTATCTCAGCCTCTGAAGTAGCTGGCTTGAAATGTGGGCCCCATTCTGGGTTCTAGTATTGTTTGAGTAGGTAGTACACAGTTGTGAATTAGGATTTTGCTTTGGGGTTAAAGAATGAATATTCCGGGGCTGGGGATTTAGCTCAGCGGCATAAGCGCCTGCCTTGCAAGCAGGCAGTCGTGAGTTCGATCCCTGGTACCGATAAAAACGAAAAACAAAAATCTGAAGAATGTATATTCCACCGGTATTTGTAATTGTACTGGGGCCCACAGGGTGCCCCACTTACCCATCTTCCATCTCCAGTCTACCTCAGTGTTTCCAAGTGCTCACATTGCTGGAAACCCCCATAAGTGCCAAATTACACTAGCTTTCTCTCTTTTTTTTTTTTTTTTTTTGTCTCTTTTGTTTTTACCGGTACCAGGGATGAACTCACGACTGCCTGCTTACAAAGCAGGCACTTATGCCGCTGAGCTAAATCCCCAGCCCTACACTAGCTTTCTCAAGCAAGGACATGCCACATGCACCTGCCTAGATGTGCCCTTATGCATGCCTCCCAGGCTGTCCCTGCCTATTTCATCGTCACACTTTTTCCATTGAGGAAGAGTCTACCTTCTACCAAGAACCAGTCTAGAAACAAACTTCCTCCTGAAAAGCAGTAGAAGCTTTGTCAGAAATGGTGGTGATGACCAGGTATGGCGACACACTCCTGTAATCCCAGCACTCAGAGGCTGAGTCAGAAGGATCCCCATGAGTTCCAACCCAGCTTGTACTACATAGCTAGACCCTGTCTCAAAAAAGGTGGTGGCTCATGCCTATAATCCCAGCACTCGGAGGGCCGAGACAGGAGGGTCATTGCGAGTTCCAGACCAGCCTGGGCTACGAAGTGAGCTCAAGCCCTGAACTGCATAGCGAAATCCTGTCTCAAAAAGACAAAATATATATATATAAAATATATAAAAGTGACAGGACAGTGGAGGGAATGACCGTAAATCCTGATAGCCTTAACCCCTGTCGCCTTGGGTGCTGTCACATCTCGGTCCTGTATAGGTAGAATAGAGAAGAATCCTGAAGGCTGCATGTGAAAATGAAAAATTGAAGGATTTGTTCATTGGATAAGGCCTTTTTTTCTTTTTCATTTTTATCGGTACTGGGGCTCGAACTCACGACGGTCTACTTACAAGGCAGGTGCTTATGCCGCTGAGCTAAATCCCCAGCCCCCTGGATAAGGCCTCTTAATGATACAGGGGAATGAAACTCCCGACCTACTGTATCCGGTACGAGTTCGTGTTCTCTAAAATCAAAGAATGAATTTTAGGAACAACGGAGGTTAAGAGTAGAATATATTTATTGAGAAGAAGAACTCTTCTGTCTGAGAGACAGAAGAGGTCCCCAGCCGGTTGCCAAGGACCCTTTTTTTTTTTTTTTTTTTTTTTTTTTTTAGGGACTTTTATAAAACAATCATGGGGTGAGACGGGTTCAAGACGGAACTCCCAAAGCAGATGGGCATAAGGTGGGACATAACTATAGTTAGCCAATAAAATCAGGTAAAATTGATTAGGACAAATGGGAAAGCCAGTCACGTAGAAAGCGGACATTCAGGGACTCTTCCCTAGAGGGTTGGAATGGCGACTCCTGGCTTCCTCAGGGTGATAGGGAACTATTTAGAATATCAGTCCTCAGGATGTGGGTACATTTGTTTGATCTTTTGTCTTGAGGCCTGGCCCACAGCAGGAGATGTCCGCTCTCCCTCCCCGCAGTTGCCAAGAATCTGAGTTTAGGCACTGGCTCCTTTGAGGACTTAGCTCTGCCTCGCTGCCTATTTCTAACTCAGCTGCCTGCAACATAAGGACTGAACTGAAAGACACAAGCTCATTCATATATACTCCTCTCCAGAAGGGAGGAACTCTGCTACAGACTCACACCTACGATGTGATGTTCATTCAGCACAGGCGTTGGCGGAAACTCAGATGCATGCACACGTCTGGAGAGACTACCGCCAGAATGGGCACAGACACCTACGAGGTGCTTACCCGGGCACACACACACACAATCCAGAAACATGCACAACGCAGTGGGTGACCCAACAGCCATTCGCACACATATGGACGATGCAGATGCACGCACAGACTTAGCCCGCATTCCCGCGGGCCCAGGGCGCACAGGGCCCCTAGGGTGGAGGGAGTTCCCACAGGCATACGCCTGGGGGCGCTCCCAGGGCGCAGACGCACCTACTCACCTCACAGGTGTTCCAACAGGCACATCGCCAGAGGACGCAGACGCACGCCTAGAGGGCGCTGCAGGGCCCACACGCACAGGCACGCACATACACCCGTCCGCCTCCGCCTTGGCAAGAGAGGCCGAAGCGCGCGGCGCCCTTCCAGGCCTGTACGAGGCGGGGTGGAAACCGTTGCGCGGCGATCCAAGGCGGCTCCGGGCTTGAGCCGGAGCCGGGAGGCTCTGCGCCATGGAGGCGCTGCTGCTGGGCACGGGGTTGTTGCTGGGTGCCTACGTACTCATCTACTACAACCTGGTGAAGGCCCCGCAGTGCGGCGGCATTGGCAGCCTGCGGGGCCGTACGGCTGTAGTCACGGGTGAGTGCGACCGTGCACGCGTGCAGGAGGGCGCGGGAGGCCGGGCGGCGGTCCCCGGGCTCAGTTGGTTCCCGCCCACTTCCTGGCAGGCGCCAACAGCGGCATAGGCAAGATGACAGCACTGGAGCTGGCGCGCCGGGGAGCGCGGGTGGTGTTGGCCTGCCGCAGCCGGGAACGTGGGGAGGCTGCCGCCTTTGACCTTCGCCAGGTAAGAAAAAGCGGGGACGGGAACGAGGGACACACAGAGGGGCAAGACACTCGGGAATCCAGTTTCTGAGAGGAGTAAGCAGCTCGGTGCATGGAATGCTCTTGTCCCATTGGGAAAAGATACCAGAAGGAAGTTGGGGAGGAGGCCTCCAGCAGATAGGAATTGCTGATCTAAAACATTTAAAGATCAGTAGGCCTTAGTTAAGCAGAGTAGCAGGAAAGGGAACAACATATGCAAAGGTCCTGAGGTTAGAGTGATTTTTAAGAAACTAAAGGGAAAAAAAAGTTGAGTCTTAAGCACAAGAAAACTGTAAGATTGGGAAAGTGAAGAGGCTTTGAGCCAGGGCCAGGTTCATTAAAGATATCATTGAGGAGCTTGGGCTTTATAGAATGGGGAGGGAGATCAGGAAGAGGTCCTTAGGGCAGTCTAGCCTGTAAGAATAACCTTTTGGAATGAAGCCTTTGTGGCTGTGTTGTGCCTGGACTGAAGGAAGAAAGAGTGGGTGAGAGGAGACCAATGAAAAGTCGATTATACGGGCTGGGGATTTAGCTCAGCGGCATAAACACCTGCCTTGAAAGCAGGCAGTCGTGAGTTGGATCCCTGGTACTGATAAAAAAGAAAATAGAAAAGTCTATTATAGATTTTAGGGCGATAATGGGGAGAGGGGATACTAATAATAATAGCAAATACCTACCCAGTACTAACTGCAGGTTTTTACATGCATCAATTCAATGCTCACAACAATCCTATGAGATAGGGACCACAGTACTGTTATTCCCATTTTACAGTGAGAAAACCTGTAGCATAGAGCAGTTAAATATCCTCTCCAAAGTCAGAATTGGAAGCTGTTATTCATTCCACTCAAACGCGCAGAGGCAGGTTTCAGTAACAGTAAGAAGTGGACTCTCAAAACTGTGTCCCTGGGAAGAGGGAGGAGGAGAGAGGTGCATGGTGACAATCCCAGCCCTTGCTGCTCTACAGGACAGTGGGAACAATGAGGTGATCTTCATGGCCTTGGACTTGGCCAGCTTGGCATCTGTGCGGGCCTTTGCTGCTGCCTTCCTGAGCTCAGAACCTCGGCTGGACATCCTCATCCACAATGCCGGTGAGGGGCGGAGGCCTGTGGTGGGGCGAAGGGCACCAGGGCCAGGAGACACATGGGAAGGCTCCCCCTACTCCCTTCTCACAGGTGGGGATGCTGTAACCTTCGGGGCTCCTTCCTGAGCAGTGACTGACACTTAGCCTCTGCCCCAGGGATCAGTTCCTGTGGCCGGACCCGAGAGGCCTTTAACCTTCTGCTTCGGGTAAACCACGTGGGCCCCTTCCTGCTGACACATCTGCTGCTGCCCCGCCTGAAGACATGCACCCCCAGCCGTGTGGTTGTGGTATCTTCAGCTGCCCATCGACGTGGGCGCCTCGACTTCACTCGCCTAGACCGACCGGTGGTGGGCTGGCAGCAGGAGCTGCGGGCATATGCTGACAGCAAGCTGGCCAATGTGTTGTTTATCCGAGAGCTCGCCACCCGGCTGGAGGGCACTGGTGTCACCTGCTATGCAGCCCACCCAGGTAAGGCTTGGCTGTTTGCTCCTCCTTATTCCCCCATCCATTGCTCTCACGGCCTATCACTGAGTGAAAGGGTCTCAGAGCAGGAAGGAGGCATGGTCCTCGCTGATCTTGGTACTAGGCTCTGCTCATCTTCCTGCCCCACTTGTATGCTGACCACTGAGAGCGGTATGGCAAGAATGAGACCTGGGTCCTCTCCTCACACATCCATTACTCATGCATAGAGCGTTTACTGAGTAACTACTGCTAGGCATTATTCATGGTGTTAGGGTTATAATGATAAAACAAAGGCTGACCCCGGGGTGTGCCTCAGTGGGGGAGCTTGTGCTTAGCATGCAGAAGGCCTGGAGTTCAACCCCCAGCATGCACGCCCATGTGCACACGCACACACGCATACAAAAAAAATATAAGGGCCTTCTCATAAAGTCTGCATTCTACCTTGGAACAATGACACGCGGTAATAACTTTGGGGAAAGATAAAACAGGTTAAGGGGAGTTTGAAATGCCAGGAGATACTATTTTATAAGTGGCAAATGTGACATCTGCAAGTCTGCAAATGTGACATCTGAACAGAGCCCTGAAGGAGATGAAGGGTGAGACAAGTGTCTTTCTGGAAAGAAGCTCAAAAAGAGCAGGGAGCAAATAGCAAGGCTTGTATGACTAGAACAGAGTAAGGGGAAGAGTGGGAAGCAATGAACTTGCAGAAATGGGCTAGGTCAGTGTGTCGGAAGGTTTGCTTTAACCATTTTGGCGTTTACCCTGAGACAATGGATAGACTCATCCTTGCCTCCGGAAATATATTACACCAGGACAGCAAGCTCTGCCCTTCTCATGTTATCATACTGCATTTTACATAATCATTGCATAAAACTCAGAATAGTGATAATAATACTCACAACTAATCTTTTTTGTGTTGGTTTGGTTTTTTGAGACAGGGTCTTGCTATGTAGTGTAGGTTGGCCTTGAGCTTGCTTATGTAGCCCAGGCTGGCCTTGAATTTGTAAGCCTCCTGCCTCTGCCTCCTGAGTGCTGGGATTACAAACGTGCACTACCACGCCCTGCCACAGCTAACCTTTATTAAGCTATTATTTCAATTTCACGTTCCTAACATCCAAAACATTTTCTAATATTCCATAGGTTCTTCTTGTTGTTGTTTTGAGAGAGACTATAGCTTTGTAGGTCAGACTGGCCTTAAACTCAAGATCGTCTTGCCTCAGCCTCCTAAGTGCTGGGATTACAGGTGTATACTGTACCACATTGCCCAGCCCACCATATGTTCTTATCTTTCTTCCTTGTTTCTTTCTTGTGTTCTGTTTTGTTTTTATTTTGGGATGTTTTGTTTTGTGTGTGTGTATGGTACTATGACTTGAACTTAGAGCTTCACACTGAGCTCCCTTCCCACCCCTTTTTTACTGTCCTATTTTGAGATGGAGTATATTCATCTCAGATGCCCATTTTTGGAGACAGGGTCTTGGGAAAGTACCCGAGCTGGGCTCAAACTTCCCATCCTCCTGCCTCAGCCTCCCAGAGTACTGGGACTATCTATATGCATGCCCCATCATGCCTGGCTCCACACAGCTCTTTTTAGTCTGTTTGAGACAGGGTCTCTTTGTACAGTTCAGGCTGGCCTTGAGCTCACTTTGTAGCCCAGGCTGGTCTCAAACTTGTAACAATCCTTTTGCCTCAGCCTCCCGAGTGCTGGGATTACAGGCGTACACCACCACAGCTGGCCTTCCACATAGCTTCTTAATACTGGTTAAACAAAGGAATAGTGTTCAAGCTACAAGAAAAATGGTGATTGGGAAACAAGGGACACAATGTTATCAAAAGCTGGGAGATGAGGCTATACAAGCAGTTTGGATAGAGGGGAAGAGGATTCCTGCAGAAAATGAACGAAGTCAGCTTGAGGGGAACCTGGATGGCTGTTAGGTAATTTCTGGTTTCTCTGGAGCCAGATTCCGTCACTCATTCCCCTGCTAGCTTTATTTCTAATCCGTATTTCCTGGGCCTCACCCACCATCTCCCCACTTCCATTTTTTCTTCATATCCATAGGACCTGTGAACTCGGAGCTGTTCCTGCGCCATGTTCCTGGATGGCTGCGCCCACTATTGTGCCCACTGGCTTGGCTGGTGCTCCGAACACCCAAAGGGGGTGCCCAGACACCGCTGTACTGTGCACTACAAGAGAGCATTGAGCCCTTCAGTGGGAGATATTTTGCCAACTGCCATGTGGAAGAAGTGCCCCCAGCTGCCCGAGATGACCGAGTAGCCCACCGGCTATGGGAGGCCAGCATGAAGCTAGCAGGCCTTGGGGCTGAGGAAGAAGATGAGCCTGATGAAGAACCCCATCTAGAAGACCTAAGGACCCTGTCTGCACTGAGCACTCCTAACCCCAAGGAGCTCACAGTTTCTGAACCCTCATCCCCTGGCCCTCAGAGATCACCAGACTTTTCTAAGGTGACCCGTCGAATTCAAGTGAAAGCTGAGCCTGAGCCCCAAGTCTCCTAACCCCCAGGCCAGGATGCTTTTTGTGGCACTCCTTGACCCCTAGAAATCACAGCTCTGTATCAGGCCATGCCATAGGCACTGAAGGCTTTGCCATGTTTACCTCTATGGTTACTTTCTGGGGGCTCTGGGTGTGTCCTAGAAGGAAATATTTCTGAGAGGGACAGATACTTCTGATTCAGGAGTGGAGAGTAACTTGCTTCTGGGGAATTTGAATTTCAGCTTTTCAGGCCCAACCCTGGGCGATTCAGATTAGATCTGGGGCAGAGCCAAGGGATTTTGTGATTTGATGCACTGCCAACACTGAGAAGGTCTGAACTGAGCCCTCTGCAACAATCTTAGATAGTTGCCCCATTTTGGCCGGGCATGGTGGTGCCCGCCTCTGATCCCATCAGCTTATAGAAGCTGAAGCAGAAGGATCGCCGAGTTTGAAGTCATCCTGAGCTATGCAGGGAGACCTTGGCTCCAAAAAAGTTACCCCAGTTTTACAGAGCTGGGATAAGGTCTGCAGGAAAAGTCTTGCCCAAGGACTAAATCAATAAAACCGGGACTGCAATTTGAGCCCTGAGTCTATCACCAGGACTCACTGCTGTAAGGTGGGCGTCCCGAGGTGGGGCGGGACAGTGGTTTCCGAGGTGTCCCAAGGAAGTAGGGAGGTGCTCTCCCTGGTGCCTTTAGGGTGGAGTCCCCTGTAATAAATTGGGTTGACACTTAGGGCTCGCGCTGTCTCCTGCCTCTCTCAACATGCCGGCCCCGCCCTCCGTCGCCACACTTCCGGCGGGGCTGCGACCACAGAGGGGCGCTGGGGGTGGCGGGATAGGCTGGGTGCGGCCGGCGCTGCGGACGGGCTGCTGCTGTGTGGTCGGTGCAGCGAGAGCGCTGTGTCCCCCCCGGCACCATGGGCAACTGCCACACGGTAGGGCCCAACGAGGCGCTGGTGGTTTCAGGTAAGGGAGCGGCAAGGGAGGTGGGTCCTGGGGTGCCGGAGCAGGCGCGGGGCGGAGACCGAAGGGCAGGGCCGGCAAAGGGCTGCAGGGTTGGGGGCCATGGTCGGTGCACCGCGTGTCGGGGCTGGGTCTCCAGCAACTCCCGGACACACCTGAGACCTCTCATTAGAGAGACCCCCGTACACCCCGCTGTGCAGGCTCCAGCCGTCGGGCACCCAGCAGCGGCTCCTCCTCCCTCTGCGTTTCTTCCTGTGTTTATTCCTTCCTTGCTCCCTAGCCAGGGCCTCCCCGGTGTAGTACGCCGCCATGGGCTTGGGGTCACGCACGGGAGCCTTGGAATTCCGGGTGGGAGGGGACCAGTGTTTCCTTGGAACACGGTAGTTTGGCGGGTTTCCAGCGCCCAGAACTGGGGGTGGTTCGGCAAGCTCTAGAGGGCAGGTGTCTACACGGAGAGATGTTCAGAGACCTGGGTTGTTTCCCGTGCACGGTCAGACCCGTTAGTTCCGAGCAAGCTGGAGCTTGCTGGGGTTACTGGCATCGCCCGCCCTGAAAATGTGGGTGCGGCCTCTACAGGTTGGGAAACCCTGCTCTGGCCTGTGCCACTATGGATTGCAAAATGCTGCAAGCTCCAGAGCGTCTGTCTAGGTGGAGCCTGGGTACTGCAGCCCTGGGAACAAGTGGGCATCTCGCTGTAAGACTGCTGTTTACATTCGTGTATTTGGGATGTCTCAGGAGGTAGCATAAAGCGTGTCAAGCCCCCAGAATGTGCAGTTCCTGGCCACAAAGAGTAGGGAAACAGTGTCGTTCCCTGACAGCTTGGAACCCTGCAGCTGTAGGAATCCCTAGCGACCATAATCAGCGCTGATTTTCAGCGCGTGCAGAGCAAGTAGAAACCTTGAACCAGAAATTGTAGCTTCCCACTCCCTTCTCGAGATAAAGACATTGGGAAGCTTCACCCCAAAACATAGCCTTAGGCTCAGTTTAGATCTCAGAACCAGTCTCTTCACAATCCAGAACTCAGCTCCTCTGAGAGAGGTAAGATTCCCCACAGACAGACACACACCCCTGAGGACCAGAGACAGCCTTGGACCAGAAAAGCCCCCCAGAAAACACTAAGGCCAGCCTGCTCCTCAGTAAGATCCAGTCCTGTCTCCCAGCCTCTGCCCTTAGAGAAACCAGAGTTTACACTGACCCTTTCATGTGGGATTTCTTTCAGGAAGCCCATACTCCAGATTGAAGGAACAAAACTTCCATTCTTACCCAGTGGGTAATCTTGAGTGTATAACGTGATAGGAATCTCTAACATAGGCTGCTCTTTACCTTCCATTTACTAGGAATCATTGGTGAGTGCCACCTGGGGGGCTATTTTGGGAATGAGGAGAAACCTTGCTAACAGCAAGGGGTGCTCCAGTCAAAGGAGGGAGAGAAAAAAGGAAGGATAATGCCTGGCCTAATGGTATGCTGGGATTTGAGCCAACCACGCAGAGATGCAGGTCTGTTTTACCTATAATCTCCCTCCCAGGATAGCTCAGCAGCTACTCCTCAGCCCTGCCCACTTTGGTCTCCTGTCCTCTTAAACCTGCAGCTAAGCCCGGAAGGATCTCCTTCAGTCTAGTTTCGGTAGTATGTTGTCGTATTGCATGGTTATCTTTTCTTTCTTTCTTTTTTTTTTTTTTTTTTTTTTTCTTGTTTTTGTTTGTTTTGTTTTTGAGACAGAGTCTCAATAAGTAGCTCAGGCTGGCCTCAATCTTGCAGCAATCCTCCTGCCTCAGTCTCCCTACTGCTGGGCTTATAGACTTGCACCACCATACCCGGCTACATTTATGAACATTTTGAGGAGAGATCTTTAGGCTTTGTTGGACTTCTAACAGGATTTGTGCTCATAACAGGCTAAACCAGCAAGACGTAGAGATAAATGTCTATAATACCAACACTCTGGGAGGCTGAAACAGGAAGATCATCAGTAACAAAAAGGAGAGAGGATGTAGTAGCGCAGTGTAAACACCCTAAATTCAATCATTAGTTTAAAGGGGGCGGGGGGGGGGGAGGAATGGTTCAAGAACGTACCTCAGCAGCGTAAGTGCCTGCCTGGATATCACAAGGTTGTGAGTTAAATCCCCAGTACCAAAAATAAATAAATAGAGTGGAGGGGTATGATACGGTCTTCCTTTCCAGTAGGTAGAAGATGAGACACAGAAGGGAAGAGAGATCTGGAAAAAGCAATAATGGGCTTTGTCTTTGGAGGAACGAAGAGGGTAAACCAGAGGTTCTCCCCAGGTATTTTGTATTGTTGTAGTTTGAGTAAAGACAGAGCAGGGGAAAGCAACCTGGGTTTGAAAAGGTGAGATAAAATCAGACATAGTGGCACACAGCATTCAGACGGCTGAGACGGGAGAATTGCTGTGAGTTTGAGGCTGGCCTGAGCTATATAGTGAAACCCTGTCTCAAGAAAAAAATAAAATAAAAAGGATACAGTGAGATAAAATTAAGAGAAGCTTATAGATCTCAAAATGAGTGAAAGTTAGGAAGGTCAAAAAGTGGTCAGATTGTCCCCTTAGTGGGTAGTGGCTGAGTGATCAGGAAGTTTTGAAGAAAAAGCACTCTGGGGGAGGAGCTTGCTGGAACCGAGGCACTGGTCAGTCCCTGCTTCCTGTTGCTGCCCCTGGATCCTGGCTTGTTGCCCTTGGCTGGGGCCTAACTTGAGCTCTGGCAGCCTGCTCCCAAGGTCAGAGGCTAAGTGAAGGTGCCCAGAACTCCCTCTTCTACCTCTGTCTCCCATAATACATTGAGAAGTCCTGGGGCAGGCCGGAGACAGCTATGCCCGAGCCTTCACCAGGACAGAAGATGTGAAATAAACTGTAGTTTTGGGGCTCTTTCCAGTTTCACTTAATCCCAAAATGGCTTCGGTTTCAGAATGACTGCCTGTCCTCAGGGACCTCTCTTACAACACCTCCCAGAACAGAGAAGCCTGAAAAGCTTACCTTAGGGCTGGGGATTTAGCTCAGCAGAGTGAGTGCCTGGCAAGTGCGAGGTCATGAGTTTGATCCCCAGTACCAAAAAACAAATGAAAAAAAGCCTCCCCTGAACAGGAGCCCTGTGCATAGGGATTTCAGCCCCAGAGAACGAGCGTCCACACTAAGATGTTCATTGATTTTGATCTTGGACCTGTGGTATGGCTACAAGTTGATTATCCCTCATCAGAAATGCTTGGGACCAAAAGTGTTTTAAATTTCAGGGTTTTTTGTACTTTCGAATATTATACATAATGAGCTATCTTTACATAAACATAATGAGATGATTTAGGGATAAGACCAAAATCCGAATGTTAAATTTGTTTCACGTACATATTACACACACAGTCTGAAAGTGATTTTATACAGTAGTTTTGTATGGCAGCATTTTGACTGCAACTATTCACATGAGGTCAGGTGTGGAACTGTCTAACTGTACCATCATGGTGACACTCAGAAGTTTCATTTTGGCTGGGTGTGGTGGTTATATACCTGTACGTAGGAGGCTGAGGCAGGAGGATCATGAGTTCAAGGCCAGCAGAGACAACTTAGTGAAATCCTGTCTCGAGTAAAAAGGGCTGGGGATGTAGCTCAGTGGTAGAGCTCCCTGGGCTCAGCCTCCAGTGCCGCAAAAATAAAGGTTTGATTTTGGAGTGATTCAGATTTGAGATTTTTAGATTAGGAGTGTTCAACCTGTATTAACACAGGGGCAGATCCAGGAAACTAAGTTGGCTGCCCATGAGAGTCTGTTTTTGTTTTGTACCGGGGATTAAACTTACAACCTCGAGCCTGCCAGGCAGGCGCTTATGCCACTGGGCTAAATCTTTGGCCCCCTGTGGCAGCTTTCCAAGTTTAGAAGCCCCATCTAAGCCAGTCAAGGTAGTGCACACCTTATCCTAGTACTCATTCAGCAGGCTGAAGCAGGTGGATTGCTGTAAGTTCGAGACCAGCCTGGGCTACAAAGTGAGTTCAAGATCAGACTGAACTGCATAATAAGTCTCAAAAAGACAAAAAGACAAAAAAAAAAAAAAAAAGCCCTACCCTTGCCTGACACATACAAGGTCCTAAGTTTGATTCCCAGTATTTAAAAAAAAAGACCAAAAAGACCAAGGGCTGGGGATTTAGCTCAGCGGCATATGCACCTGCCTGGCAAGCACAAGGTCCTAAGTTCAAGCCCCAATACCAAAAGAAAAAAAAAAGGTCTATCTATTAGAGAAATGGGAGTAGAAAGGTCTTTGTCCCTTTGCTTCAGCAAACCAAGACCTCAGTTCTCCATTCTTGTGACATTGTCTGTTGCAGTCATTGATCTCACCATTACCCAAACCCAGACTCTAGAAATGCATTGTCCAATGTGGTAGCTGCCCCAGCACGGGAAGCTGAGGCAGGAGAGTCACTGTGAGTTCAAGGCCAGCCTGGGCTACCCAGTGAGTTCAAGGTCAGCCTAGATTACATAGCAAGACCCTGTCTCCAAAAAAATAAACAAACCCACCAGCCGAGGGACACCCATGTAATGCTAGCAGATTGGACAGGAAGATGGTAAATTCAAGCTCAGCCTAGGCAATTCAGCAAGATCTTGTTCCAAAATAAAAAGTTAAGGGCTGGGATATAGCTGAGTATGAAGCCCTGGGTTCAATCTCAGTAACCTAAAACTTAATTAATTAATGTAATTAAAATGTATTGGCAGGGAGGTCAGAGAAGAAGCATCCTGTAATCTGAGCTCTCGGGAGACTAAGGCAGAAGATCACAAGTTCAAGGCTAATTTGAGCTATTCAGTAAGATCCTGACTCAAAAAAATTCAAATGAGGGCCGGGGAATTTAAAGCGCCTGCCTGGCAAGTGAGAGATTGTGAGTTTGATCCCTGGTACAAAAAAAATTCAAATGAGCTACATTTGAAGTACTAAACCATGACATGTGGCTAGTGCTATCATACTGCAGAATGTTGATAAAGGACATTTTCTACCCATGCAGAGAAAGTTCTTGCACAAGATTGCTCTAAAAGTTACCCACTTATATTAGCCATCATTCCTTGCCTGGGTTGCTACAAGTACTCTACCCAGTCTCCCTGACTTTGATATCTTTCTCCTTGGCCAAAATGATACTTATTTCTAAAACATTCACTTCAGCAGCACATATACTAAAATGTCAGTGTAAAGGCAGGTACATATCTATAATTCCAGCACTCAGGAGGCCGAAGCAGGAGGGTCACCTCAAGTTCACGGACAGCCTTTGCTACATAGTTCAAGGCCAGCTGAACTGCATAGGGAGACCCTGCCTCAAAAAACCAAAACCAGAAACAAAAACAAAAATGCCATTATAACCTAGTCATCACCTAGCTTAAATCCCTGTGTGGCTTCCTGTCACTCACAAACACACGCATGCATGCACACAGTTTGTTGGCCTGTGCAGAAGATACTCTGTGATGTGTCCTCTTGTCTCCTACCGTGAGTCCTGAGACACAGCATAACTCACCACACAAAAACTACCCAGACTCCTGACCTGGAGAGGCAAATCTCCTGAAGCTTTCATGAAAACCCAAGTTGATGAACATCGAGATGGTATCACTCTGGCTTCATTCCAAATTCCACTTCCTCTAATTCCTGTTTTCTATGTTTGTGTTCATGTGGGGAAAATGGCCTCGGTTGCATTTGTCACCTGATGGAGAGTTTGCAGATATAAACAAAATTTTGCCAAACATTTCTGTTTGTAAACCTAATTGTTTGCAAACAGAAGCATTGGTGAACCAAGGCACTACTGTTTTTGTTTTTGTTTTTTGCACTACCCGTTCATTGTCTCTCCAGATTTTACTAAAGTTTCCTTGATCTTGATGAGTCATTTTGGCATTAACCGAAGAGTTCATTATAAGAATTCCAGGAATTGATTTTTCTCGTGTGAATGGAGAACACACTGCGTATGTCCACAACCTGGATCTGGGTCGATGGCTCAGTTAGCCATCTGTTTAGTCCATATGTAATTTTCAGCAATCACTTTCTTTTGAAGCCTTTCCCTTGCTTCTTTCTTCTCTTCTTAATACCATCAGTAGGCCTTAGTTTGCTTTGGGAGGTTCCTTTGCAATGGCTGGGATCAAACCCATGTTCCTGTACATCCTAAGTGCCCTGCCACTAAGCTGCATTCCCAGTCCAATATTTCACATTTTAATTTAGTTTTCAGGCCCTTCTGCCTACTCCCCCAAAGGGAGCAGAGTCACTCTGAACTCCCCAGGGGTAGAGCTCCAGCCTTACTAAGATGTGTCTGCCAAGCTGGAAGTGGTGTTGCACACCTGTCATTCCAGTACTTGGAGGCTGAGGCAGAAGGATTGCCAGGAGTTTGAAGGCAGTCTGGGCTTCATGGAGTTCAAGGCCAGCGTGAATTACATAGGGACACCCTGCCTCAAAAGAAAAGTGGGGGAGTATTGGGGTGGCATTTACCTAGCATGTGTGAGGCTGTGGGTTCAAAAAAAAGGCTCTGTCCAAACAGACCCCCCCATACCACCCCTATGTCCCTCTGTCTGACCACTGTAATAGCAGGTGTGCTCCATGGTATAATGATGATCCCAAGAAAACGCCTCTTCCTCTTAGTTTCTACTTCAAAGCAGAAACTGCATCTTCCTCTCTATATCCTTCACACAAAAAAAAGATTACTTGTTTGCTGAGTGAACAGATAGTTGAGTGAAAAACGTAAGGTTTTCCTGAGCACCCCTCCTCATTGACCTATTCTGTCCTCTGGAAGCAATTTGTCTTAGTCACTTTCTTGACCATAGATAAAAGAGCCAACACCCACAACTTAAAGAGGAGATCTATTTGGACTGACATCTATAGTCCATGGTGGGCCAACTCCCAGAGCAGGATCAGCATGGCAGAGGGGTACAGTGGACTGAAAGTCCTGTCACAAGTGCCAGAAAACAGACAGAGAAGTGCTGAGCCAAGGAGGGAGGCAATTGACTTGTCTTGACCAAGCGCCTCCTCCCAAGTCAGCTTAGCACCCCTGAGGTACAGCCTCACCTGTGAGCATACCAGGCTCTTGGGGACATCTAGATGTAAACCATAATACCACATTCTGAATTACTCATTGGATAACCCTTTTATACAGATTGCCTACCAATTTGCATAATCGATTGCATAAATTGCAGTAGATTATCAGTCCTGTAAGGTCAAGTAGAACTTGTCTCCATCTATGTATAATCTCACCAGCTGTCACCCATCAATAGCTGTTATCAGGTTGCAGAGCAAACTGCAGGTAATGGCACATGCCTAGCAATCTGGGAGGCTTAAGTGTGATGATCTGAGGTTCAAGCTCAGCGTGACCAGCATAGCAGCTGCCTTAGTCACTCTCCCATTGCTGAGACAAAATACCTTATTCCTACAACTTAGTGAAAGAGAGGCGGATATTGGCTCAAAGCTTCTGAGGGTTCAGTCCATAGGCTGGCAGACTCCAAGATAGAAAGGGCATAGTTAAGGGCAAGGCAGAGAAAGCTGCTTACTCCGTGGTATCAGGGAAGCAAAAAGAAGAAAGGAACTGGAAACAAGAATATACACTTTCAGAAAAATAGCGAAATAAAAAGAAGAGGGGTTGAAGGGAGGGGAGGGGAATGGGAAAAAAAGAAGCAGCAAGATATATCATATGCAGGTACAAATTCTCTATGATGAATGTTATATATATCTAAAATGTACCAATAAAAAAATCTTTTTTAGGTTTTTTTTTTTTTCTTTTTATTGGTACTGGGGATCAAACTCACGACCACCTGCTTGCAAGGCAGGTGCTTATGCCGCTGAGCTAAATCCCCAGCCCCTAATAGCCAGATCTTGGAAACAACCTAAGTGTCCATCAATTGATGAGTGGATAAAAAAGGTGCAGTATTTTTATACAGTACAGTATTACTCAGCCATAAAGAATGATTAACTGGGGGCTGGAGGTTTAGCTCAGCGGCGTAAGTGCCTGCCTTGCAGGCAGTCGTGAGTTCAATCCCTGGTACCAATAAAAAGGAAAAAGACAAAAAAAAAAGAATGATTAACTGGACACATAGCAGGTAAATGGATGCACCTTGAGAACACAGTGAAGTAAGACACACATGTATAAACATCATGTTGTTTCATTAGTGTGATAAAATGAAACAAAAACATATGTATATGTATATGTACATCAACAATAGTTAAGATAGTTATACTACTGATTGCTCTGAGTTCGCTGAAGAAAAAGATTTGTACTGGTATTGTTCGGACAATTGAAGGCAGATGTCTTGTGCTGTGGGTGACTGATTTGGGAATGACAATGGACAATGTATGTACCATTGTTACCCTCTGATTGATGTACTTTGAAATTTTGTTGTAGTGTTTTTTCTTTTTTTCTCTTTATGTTTGAATAAAATGGATTTCAAAAAAAATCTTATTGTAGGGGCTGGGGCATAAGCGCCTGCCTTGCAAGCAGGCAGTCGTGAGTTCAATCCCTGGTACCGATAAAAACGAAAAAGACAAAAAAAAAAAATCTTATTGTTTAACAATATTGTTGGTTATAAAATAAGATAAAAATAGTATAAAACTATCAAAAGTAAAATATGAAAGTACCTTTTGTACTATTCTCCCAGGGCCTCTTGTCCCCCAACTTACATACTCCCCAGCCAATTCTTCTGTCTTGAAGGCCCCCCCCCTAGAATTGTCTGAAGTTAACAATTTAACTTCTGTTTCAAAATAAAAAACTTAAAAAGGGGCTAACAGTGTAGCTCAGTGAGCAGGCCCTAAATTCAATCCTCAGACCAAGTAAAAGGCTAGGGTTGCTGTAGGGGAAGAGGAGACAAACCCAGTAACTGACTGACCAGCAGTGCTTTGCTTTGCTCCCCAGGGGGTTGTTGTGGTTCGGACCATAAACAGTACGTGTTTGGCGGCTGGGCCTGGGCCTGGTGGTGTATCTCCGACACTCAGAGGTAAGGGACTGGGTTCTCCAGACCTGTCACCCCAGGGCAAGGAAAAGAGGTGTTTCCAGCATTCTACTTTCCCTATCCCACAGGTTAGCTAGAGCATCACCATTTGCTAGCTTCCAAGGGGGGTGGGGGAACAGGCGAAATGGGCTCACCAGGATGCAGGAGGCACATATCAGACAGTTCTGTCTATGAGCACTTTCTCCACACTGGATTTCCCTTTTCCACTGGAGGTGACATCACTTCTGTCCCAGAGAATTCAGAGTCAGAGCAGGCAGTTTCATGGTTTTAGCTGAGTTATTCCAGAAGTCAGACAGACACAAATAGCATGTGCCTATAATCTCACCATTGAGGATGCCAGGACAGAAATATCACAAGTTTTAGACCACAGAGCAAGACCCTGTCTCAAAAAAACAAGAACTACAAAGTCTTAATTATTCACTCTGTCTTGAGTGGGTATACAGAGGAAAAAAAGGCTGCAAAGAACCCCTATATTTTTGTTACTTTTCTCTCCTTGCTGAGACAGAATACCTGACACCAAGGTTAAAGAAGAAAAGGTTTATTTAGCTCACAATTTCTGGAGGCTTCAGTCCATAATCAGCTGACTTCAAGGCACCGTGGTGTAGCAGAGCAGCAACAGTTGGCAGAAAAAGGGAGGAACAAGCAAAGAAAGAAGACTCTGTTTTTTATGTTGTGTATAGGCTAGGATGAGTATAGCATTTATATCCAGCATTGAACCATGAATCAATCACAAACTCTAGAAGCCTGGCCTATGGCCACATGAGGCCATCTAGACACAAACCATAACATTCTGCCCCTGGTCCCCTAAGGACTCACGCATATCCTTTATGCAAAAGGCATTTAATCCATCTCTAAGAGTTGCCAAAATCCTAACATTTTTAGCATTGCTGAAAAGCTCAAGTCCCAAGTCTCCTCCCAGATCTAAGGCAACTCTTAGTTGTGAGCCCTTGTACAAATGAAAAGTTAAACACTTTCAACATATAATGGCCCAAGATAAACATTTCCATTCCAACAGTTACAACATGCATACAAAGGATTAGGACCAAAGCAAATCTAAAATCCAGCAGGACAAACATTAAGTCCTATGGTTCTATATGCAATATCCAAGGCAATCTGTGGCAAGTCATGACCTCCAAAGGGCTCTACCCCATGGTACTTCTCTGGTGGTTGTAGCTCCCATGACTTCTCCCTTAGGCCTGCTCTGCACCCTCCTTGTACATTTCCTCAGACACTTCACATTACTGACTTCTCCAAACTTCTGCGGTCTCTACTTCATCCTTGGCTTCACCCTCACAGTTTCACACACTGCCCTCTCAGGGGTACATTGCCTGGCTCCAGGCCCAAAATCTGGGTGGAGTCCTTCTTAACCCCTCAACTCTTGCATTCTGCATGTACCTAAAACCAGCACCATGTGGATGATGCCAGGGTCTGCTATCAGCTGGAGGAGTAGCCAGGCTTTCTTCCCTGTTGCCTGTAGGGGTGGAGTGCCTGGATCCCTGGGTACTGTGAACCTGATTCTGAGGAACATTCTCTATGCTGCTGCCATTCTACAACACAATGCTCTGCAGCTTTATCCTCAAAGCAAAGTCACTTTTGCAGTATTGAGGCTGCAACGGGTAGAGACTTTCTGCTTCTTGTGATGCCCTCAGGCCATCTTTTATATTCTTCTGTCCCTTCTCAGCAAATGAGATCTCCTCAGCTCTATCATTAAGGTCCACAGCTTTACTGGAGCTTTTTCTCTGGCCAAACTCACAAACTCCCAAGGGCTTTGTGCTCTTGATTCTCAACAAATATGGCTAAAAGCAGTCCCCCAACAATAGCCATGCCATAGCCTCAACACTCAACTGCCTTGAGACTTTTTCTACCAAAGTAATCCACCACCCTTAATCTCAGTCTTAAGCCGTCTCTGGACACAAGCAAAATGCAGATAAACTTTCTTTTTTTTTTTTTTTTTTTTTGGTCTTTTTCCTTTTATCGGTACCGGGGATCGAACTCATGACTGCCTGCTTTCAAGGCAGGTGCTTATGCCGCTGAGCTAAATCCCCAGCCCCTAACTTTCTGACAAGCCATAACATACATGGTTTGGAGTCCAACAGCCAATGCAGTCCTTTGCAGCAAAAACTTCCCAACCCTGGTCTTTACCGGCAGAATTTCTGTCAGCCTTCTGGTCTTCTGAGATCAGACCAAAATCTCCCATACAGAACAGTCTGAAGCATTCCAGCACTACTCTTTCAAGTAACATCTCTGAACTTTTCCAAACCCTCCCCACAAGCCATTTTGGGGCGTTTGAACACATGGTCAAGTATAGTCACAGCAACAACCTCACTTCCCTGCTACCAAATTCTGTTGTTTACTTTTCTCTCATTGCTGAGACAAAATACCTGACACCCAAGGTTAAAGGAGGAAAGATTTATTTTGCTCACAGTTTGTGGAGGTTTCAGTCCATGATCAGCTGATCTCAAGGCAGGGTGACATGGTAGAAAAGCAACAGTTCATGGCAGCAGAAGACAACAGAAACAAAAAGACAGCAGAGAGCGAAAAGAGAGGAGCAAGTGGGAAGAGAAGACATCTTTCTGTCTCTTATATTGTATGCAGGCCACCCACACTAGGGTGTGTGTAGCACTCACACCCATGATCCCAGCATTGGACCATGACTCAGTCAAACTCTAGAAGCCTGCCCCCTGACCACATGAGACTTTGGGGGGACATCTGGACACAAACCATAACATATCCCATGAGGCCCTGAGACAACTCAGAATGAAAATATAGTCAGAAATGCTCAGTGACAGCAGTGTGTTAGAGACGGGGATGGGAATCCATGGTGCAGGCAAAACAGGTTTCAGATCTCCTAGACCAGTGGTGGACACACAGAGCCCTCTGTCGGCACACAAGCCAAATCACCCTAGGAGTGGAGCATCAGATAAAGGTGTTTTTGTTTTTGTTTTTGTTTTTGTTTTCCTAAACTGAAACCTTAACCAGTAATCTCAGCATTTGGGAGACTGAGGCAGAACAATTACTGTGAGTAAAAGGCCAGCCTGCACTACATAGTCTTTAAAAAAAAAATTAAAACCTCAATATTCAGATTGTAGTTTTTTTGTTTTTCTCAATATTCAGTTTTAATTGCAGTATTGGCACTTGGTGACAAATAAGTGGGTTTTAGGGTACAGTTTGGGTACTTAGTCTCTGAAAGGTTTGCTTCATTGTCCTAGATGCAAGGAAGGACACTGCAGCTCCCCAGAGTACCCACCATCCAGCTGTCCTTGCTGGTACCTCCAGATCCCAGGGCAGGGCCAGTGCTGGTCGCTCTTGTTGCCTTAGTGTCCTTAGAGACAAGGCACACCAGCCACCTTTCCATCATCACTCCTTTCCTGACACTGGGAAATGGCAGAGGAAGGCAGATCCTTCCAGTCCAGGATCCAAGCAACAAGAGCTGTGAAGATGTGGGCATGGTGGAGAGATTGGTCATCTCAGAGGGGAAGCAATGGAGATTCCAGCAGAAATCCCCCTCTGCCCCAGCCCCAGCCAATCAGCAGATAGAAGCCTGTGTCTGCACTGAACTGCTGGTGCTTGAGGCTCCTAGAAGTCTGAGGGTGTCTGTTGTGGGGGTGGGAAGAGAGGAGTAAGTCACAGCTGCCTAATGTCACTGATTTCCAGCAGTCCCCTCCTCTCTCACATCTCTCTCCTCATTTTACCTTGCCTGAGCTGAGGGGTCCAAAAGCAGCAAAGAACAATCAAAACTGGGCACCACGTCCCCTCCAAAGGTTCCTAACCATGCCTGAGTGGTTCATTTGTTCTGAGAAAAGTCAAGAAAGCCCTTCCAGAGGCACTGCCACCTTACTGTCCCAGCTCTGCAGAGTATCTTGTTCAAACACCTCAACATACAGCCAAGCACTGACCCTTTGTAACTTGCACAGAGGCCTGTTCCCCAGTGGGCTCCCCAATTAGGTACTCCTACAACCCCTTCTCTATATCTTTGGTCTCTTACTCTGCAGGGAACAGAGACCCAAGACAGGAGGGCTTGGGAGGGGGTTTGGCAGTGAGAAGTGGGAGGGGATTTGGGAGTAAGAAGTGGGGGGCCTTGAACCTTATTTTAAGAAACTGGCCTCAGGCTCCACATCCTCACTCACTTACTGCCAGTCCGAGCCTGCAGCCTTTGCCCACCTTGCCCACCTTGTTCTGGGAGTCAGCGCTTCCCCAGATGAGGCCTTCTGTATGCTGGTAGGAGCCTCTCGGGTCAGAAAAGAGGCTCCTAACTCAGCCTCCATTCACAGCCTTTTCCAGGACCATCCTGTATTTCACCCCACACCACCCAGGGTGTCAGCCATTCTTCATCCAGTGACATTCTGGTGACCTGTACTATTCCGAGGCCCTGAGAGAGCTCTCTCCCTTTCCCGAGCAATTTCTCCACCTTTGGCATCTGAGATGCAGCCTCCTGTGTTTCACCCTTCCCTTCCCTCCCGTTTCCCTCTCTCTTTCCCCAGAAGAGAGCTTGGTGGGTGGCTGACTGAACCGGATCAAGAGACCTTTCAGGCCCAAGGGTCCTAGAATGCCCCAGATGAAGGCAGTCTGTTCAGGTCTGCATGGCTGAGCCCCCAGGGTTGGCACTGTGAGAGCAACCCCCACCCAGGGTTAGGACAGAGGTTCCACATTGCCTACTGTACCTCATCTCCCCATCCACCTGCTTCTGCCCCACTTCTCTTCCTTCTTGGGGTCTAAGGAACTTTTCCATGCCATCTACAGCCTGTCTCAGCCTTAACCACTACCCTGTACACACATGTGCACAGCTAGGGAAGACCGGGAAGCTCCAAGATACCTTTTCTGCCCATGTCCAGCTTTGAAAATTCCAAAGTGAATTGGTCCCTGTGAATATGCCAGCAGAAGCCTTCCTTGACCCTCCCCTGCAGTCAGACACCCAAACTTTACTTTGGGCTTTTCTGGCCCTAAATTGCCTGCTTAGTAAGGTGTAGCAAAGCAGGATTCGGTAAGAACTGTGGTACGTTATTTCTGAGTGGCTACCTCCCATGATTTCTAGAAACACAGGTTGGCCTGTGTTAGGAGGTGGAGCTAATGCTGAGTTTCCCAGATTGTGGCAAGAATCTGCTGGGAAAGTGAGGAGGTGGGCAACCTGGATGTCCTTCCCACATACCTTCTGACCTCAGGGCATTAGCAGGCATCCCCTCCAACCTAGTAACACCTCATTGTAAAGGGATGGGGGCCATAGAAGAGACCCTGGAGCCTCAGGCTGGCAAAGGAGCACCTTTGTTCTCCTGCAGACCTAGGCTGAGCTGGCAGGTGGGGGTTGAAGTGTCCAGAGCACCCCTACCCTGCCCATATGTGTCAGGCATTGGTACTTATCTAGTAACCACTGTGTGTGTTTGCTGTGTCCCCTCCCACCCCTCCTGTCCCTACCTCTCCCTGCACCCTGGCTGCTCCTCAGACTGTCTCTGGAGGTTATGACCATCCTGTGTCGCTGTGAGAATATTGAGACGTCGGAGGGGGTCCCGCTATTCGTAACAGGGGTTGCACAGGTAATAACTCACCTGCTTCCTCTTCTGTGTCTAACCTTCTCTCTTCCTGCCCTACGGTGCCTGGCAGGCAGGAGCTGAACGGACTCCACTCCTGAGAGTGTACCTCCCTGCCCTTTTCCCATTGCTGCTGCTCTGGGTGCCAGGATGGACCCCTGTAGATCCCAGAGCCGTTCGCCATCTATCTGCACTGGGGCTGCAAGCAGAGAAAGGGTTAGTGATTCCAGAAACTCTGGCAAAGTCAGCCAGTGTATCTACTTGGATGCTCGGCATTATTCCCACAAAGCCAGAGTTGGTGAAATCTGATTTTGGCTAGAATGTTAAGCAACTCCAAGTACTTTCTCTACAGTGTGCAAGTTCCCTGCCTCATTGCTTCATTCACCAGCTCTCTCTATGGAGCACTTCCTCAGTTTTAAGCTCGAAGAATGCAACAGCTCAGCATCCAAATGTGCCTGCCCCCTCAGAGGCAGTTGCCAGTGTGTGCCCAGGCTGGAAACAGCCTACATGGCATGTTGCTCATCCCCCTTCCTCAGTATTGAGTTGTCTTTCAGCATTCTCA
The DNA here is from genome assembly GCF_034190915.1 of Cavia porcellus. Taxonomy (NCBI): domain Eukaryota; kingdom Metazoa; phylum Chordata; class Mammalia; order Rodentia; family Caviidae; genus Cavia; species Cavia porcellus. The sequence continues at coordinate 79,946,712 of NW_026947489.1, forward strand.
AGCAAAAATCCAACAGCACCACTGCTTTCCTCTGCTAGTGAAAAAGGACACCACACCTAGCCCATCGGCCTTTGGAAGGCTGGGAAGGCAGGCTTCAGGGCAGAAGCCTACGAGAGGCTCAGAATACCTCCTGTGGAATAGCCAGGCTCCAGACCTACCTTAATACCCTGTATGAGGCAGTCCCAACCCCTCAAAACCCACTACTGTACCAATAACATCTGCCAATCCTCTGGGCTCATTTAAGCAGGAGTCAGATTATCTGGGCTGAAGGACTCTTTCCAGGGTTAACACAACTTGGCCAGGAGGCTCTGATGTGACCTGCCTGGACCGTGTCACAGAGGGTGGGCTTCAAATCAGAGCCTGTAGACAGGCAGAGGACCCAGACAGGGCTTCCCTGCCCAGGGGCAGGTACAGGATCACTTCCTTCTTGGCCCAGTTGTGGGCATACTCTCACTATGCAAGCCAACCAAGAAGAGCTTTCTAGGAAGTTTTCGGGGGTCCTGAGTAGACCTAGCCAATGGGAGAACCCCTGGGAACATTCAGAGGACACCCGTAGGTACCCTGCACACATGACCTGGAGTTCCAGCACCTACTTCCTGTCCTAGGATATAACTTACACAGCTACACCTAGGTTCTCCCTGCCCTGTCAGCCCCAAATCACAACCACATCTTACTTCCTTCCTTTTCCTCACAATTCAAGCCAGGATGACTAAAGCGAGGACATGTGTGACACACTTACACTACTTCCCTGGACCCGCCTGCACCTACCCTGCCCTCTTTGCACCTCCTCACACACTGCCAGCTGCAACCCCTTGGAGAGTCCTCCACACTCCTAACCAGGACCCTTGGCCTGTCCCAGCTGGAACAGTGAGGTATTGGACTCGTTACCCACACCCCAGACCCTGGGCCCCCAGACCCATGCCCCTGTTTTGCATTTCTTGGCAGGATTTCCTTAGAGATTATGACGTTGCAGCCCCGCTGCGAGGACGTAGAGACGGCCGAGGGGGTAGCTTTAACTGTGACGGGTGTCGCCCAGGTATAGTAACTCAGCAGCCCTGCGCATGTCCATTGAGGTGCCTCGTCCCCGTGCTGGGGTTTGGGGGGAGGAGGAGAAGACGACATCTGGGGAAGTTTCTCGCCGGTGCCCTTGTCATCCCTCTCAACAAGAGGGTCATCACCACTGAAACTTGCTTGCTTAGTCCCCCTTGGCCCCTCAGCAGGACTAACAGATGCCCCTTCTCTCTTCAGTGGCTCTCTAGGGACAGAACCAGTGCTGAGAGCTCCCGTCTCACTAACCCATCCACATTCTTTGCAGGTGTTGGACATGCCACCATCACAACCCCCAGACCACAGGCCTACCCTGTCCCCTGGTCAGGGTGTGGGAGAAGTATCCCAGAGGGAGAGTCCCACCAGGCAGAGGAGCTCGGAGCCAGAGGCTGACTTATATCCCGCACTAGGAGCCTGGGAGGGGCACCCCCTGCCCTGATCTACCTCTCAACTTTACAGGGCAGCAGGGCACAACTGTGTTACAGGCCCCTGGTGAGGGAATTAACTGAATACCTGGACAAGCGAAGGCACCAGCGGTGGCACCCCTGGGACTGGTCTCCTGCCCAGTCTCGTAGTTCATCTATCCATGGCCTTGTTGCTCATTCTTCCTTTCTTTTTTTGTCTTTTTCATTTTTATCGGTACCGGGGATCGAACTCACGACCACCTGCTTGCAAGGCAGGTGCTTATGCCGCTGAGCTAAATCCCCAGCCCCCATTCTTCCTTTCATACTCTCTGCTCCTCAGCCTGAGGGTCTCTGACCTGCGGGGACTCTGCAAGGACGGAGTTGGCTAGTGAGGAAATAGAGAGCTGGAGGAATGAAGAGACAAACCTCAAATACTGGAGAGTGAGGCAGGGTTAGGGTCTAGGGATGCTAGGGAAGACAAAATTTCTGATATAAGGATTCCTTCTGCTAACCCAGCCTGGTGGCACACATCTGTAGTCCCAGCGCTCTGGGAAGCTGAGGCAAGAAAATTGCAGTTGAGTACACTCTCGATAACTTTTTGGTGTAGCAAGAACCTGTCTCAAAATAAAAGTAACATAGAGCTAGGGCTGTAGTTCAGGGCAAAGACCCTGGATTCAATCTCTAGTCCTGGGAAAAAAAAAAAAAACCTCGCGCCTCCATCATCAGAGACCACACGCACTCCAGCCCCTTCTCGCAGCCCCTGGGACTCTAGATCTAACAAAGGAGGGAAAGGGCACAGCTACCAGCCTCAGCACCTTTAGGTCTGGGGCTTCTGTCTGCCTGCCTCCAGCCCAGCTCAAGCGCCTCTGTGACCCTGGCAGGTGAAGATCATGACAGAGAAGGAGCTCCTGGCTGTGGCCTGCGAGCAATTCTTAGGCAAGAACGTGCAAGACATCAAGAACGTCGTCCTGCAGACCCTGGAAGGGCATCTGCGTTCCATCCTTGGTGAGGCTTGCCCTACCCTCACATGGTCTCCAAACCGAGGCTTGGGACCTGTCCACTGAGGTTTTGTGTTTTGGTTTGGTTTGGGTTTTTTTTGTTTGTTTGTTTGTTGGTTGTTTATTGTTTATTTGTTTGAGACAGGTCTTGCTATGTAGCTCAGGCTGGCTTGGACTCACTGTGTAGCTCCAGCTGTCCTTGAACTCATGGCAATCATCCTGCCTCAACCTCTTGGGTGCTGGGATTACAGGCATGTGCCACCACATCCAGTAGAAGGGATTTTTTTTTTGTCTTTTTCCTTTTTATCGGTACCAGGGATCGAACTCACGACTGCCTGCTTGCAAGGCAGGCGCTTATGCCGCTGAGCTAAATCCCCAGCCCCCAATAGAATGTTTTGAATTGAAACATTTTTCCCTCAAGCATTACATTTCCAAACCAGGAGGCTGGGGTTATAGCTCAGTAGTGGAACATATGCTTAGCATGTGAAAGGCAACAAAAAGGAAAAAAAGAAAACACTTCAGGGGGCTAGGGATTTAACTCAGCGGCATAAGCGCCTGCTTTGCAAGTGCATGGTTGTGAGTTCGATCCCTGGTACCAATAAAAAAAAAAAAAAAATAGAAAACACTTCAGGTGATTTGAAGAAGGATGGGGGGGCACCACAATCTAATCAGAAACCTGTGCTGCTTGGGCGCCAGGTTCATCATCCAGCCTGAGCTCTGCAGGCTCAATGTTAAATACAGTTGAGAAGCAGCCCCAGGAAGACTCACCTCAGAACACACAGGCCCTGCATGTACTCGGATTTGTATTGCATGCTTCCTCCCTTTCTCAGCTGGCTAAGCTCCTGGAGAGCCAGCCTACGCTCGCTCTGTTCCCAGGGACCCTGACAGTGGAGCAGATTTATCAGGACCGGGACCAGTTTGCCAAGCTGGTGCGCGAGGTGGCAGCCCCTGACGTTGGTCGCATGGGTATCGAGATCCTAAGCTTCACCATCAAGGTGAGGGAGGCTACACTCCCAGCCCCTTTGGGAGATGAGGGTCTTGGTGGGAGGGACACCTCTGTGCTTGTGGACTCTCCCTACGATGACTCCCACCCACCCCCAGGACGTATATGACAAAGTGGATTATCTGAGCTCCCTGGGAAAGACACAGACTGCCGTGGTACAAAGAGATGCCGACATTGGTGTGGCTGAAGCCGAGCGAGATGCAGGCATCCGGGTAAGTGAGGTTTCCTTTCCACTGTCAGGATAGAGAATTCGGGGGAAATGGGACCATGGTTTGTTGAGACCCTCAGCACCTGTTCCTCCTTCTCCCAGGAAGCTGAGTGCAAGAAGGAGATGCTAGATGTGAAGTTTATGGCAGACACCAAGATTGCTGACTCGAAGCGGGCCTTTGAGATGCAGAAGTCAGCCTTCAGTGAGGAGGTCAACATCAAGGTGAGGAGTAGAGAGCTCGGGCTGGGGCCCAGCGTTCAGGGCTTGGTGACCAGTCTTTAATGTGCTAACCCTCTTGCCACAGACAGCTGAGGCCCAGCTGGCCTATGAGCTGCAAGGGGCCCGTGAGCAGCAGAAGATCCGGCAAGAGGAGATTGAGATTGAGGTTGTGCAGCGCAAGAAGCAGATTGCGGTGGAGGCGCAGGAGATCCTGCGCACAGACAAAGAGCTGATCGCCACGGTGCGCCGCCCTGCCGAGGCCGAGGCCCACCGCATCCAGCAGATCGCAGAGGGTGAAAAGTGAGAGCTGCCGGGAGCAGGGGCTGGATTAGTCAGACTCCTTTGCCCTCAGCGTGCTCTCCTCACTTTCCTGACCCCAGCTCAGACTCCACTTCCTCCTATGGCTGCCCCTCCCTGCAAAAGGGATAAGCCACTTCCTGCACAGGACTGTTGTCAGGAAAGCTAACAGATAAAGGGGCTCAAGTTCCTGGTACTCTGTTTGGTACAGAGGGCCTCCCTATTTGTCCCCTCTCTCTTAGTGCTGGAGCCCAAAGATGCAGGCCAGCATACCCATCCTATACCTCCCATCCCTTAGAGCCCCCAGAACACATGGCTGGAGAGTTGGTTGGTGCCCCTGACAAGATCTGAGCAGACACTGGTACCTCCCACTGATCTCCTGGTTGGGCTCCCCCAGGGTGAAGCAAGTCCTCTTGGCACAGGCAGAGGCTGAGAAGATACGCAAAATTGGAGAGGCAGAGGCAGCGGTCATCGAGGCGATGGGCAAGGCAGAGGCTGAGCGGATGAAGCTGAAGGCCGAGGCCTACCAAAAATACGGGGATGCAGCCAAGATGGCCTTGGTGCTGGAGGCCCTGCCCCAGGTGAGGTTTCCCCCACTAGGCTGACACTCAGAAATCAAATGTCCTTGCTTAACTAGCAGGACAAGTGGCAGAACTTCTCTGGGCTGCAGACTGGCTGGCTGGAAGGTTAAAAAAGTAGAGTAAGGGCCGGGGATTTAGCTCAGTGGCTCAAGTGCTTGCCTGGCTCAAGGTCATGAGTAGGATCCTCAGTACTAAAGAAAGGAGTGTACTTAGTAATGCGGGAACCTTCCGGCAAACCCAGGCCATTCCTGGCCCATGGACCTCTGACCATGGCTTATAAGGAAGAGCCACCTAGGCTGCTTTGGAGTGTGGGTGATGGGGGCTGGGGATTTAGCTCAGCAGCATAAGCACCTGCCTCACAAGCAGGCGGTCATGAGTTCGATCCCCAGTACCGATAAAAAAAAAAAAAAAAAAGAATCCAATGGAGTGTGGGTGAGATGGAGAAGGGAGAGGTGGTATGAGATAGGTGCATCAAGCACACTGTCCTCCCACCGTACCTTACAGATTGCTGCCAAAATCGCTGCCCCGCTTACCAAAGTTGATGAGATTGTGGTCCTCAGTGGAGACAACAGCAAAGTGACATCTGAAGTAAACCGGCTGCTGGCAGAGCTGCCCGCCTCTGTGCATGCCCTCACGGGGGTGGACCTCTCAAAGGTGTGTATTTCCCTAGCTGCAGTGGGCTAAGTGGGGCAGCCCAGGGGACTGGCCTAGGCACATGGGTCCCGGGCTCTGCAGCAAGGCCTCATGGCATCTTTCATCTTTGCAGATACCCCTGATCAAGAATGTCACCACTGCACAGGTGTGAGGCTCCTGCGGGCCACACCCTTCAGCGACCGCCTGCCCCTCCCTCTGTTTTAACACCACAGAAATAACAGGAGTGATACTGACTCTGGTGCCTTATTTTGCAGGGACCAGAAGTGCTGCCTGTTCAGTCCATCTCTTGCTGTCCATCTCTTATTTCCTGTCCATCTCTTCCTTTTCCTCTCCTCTACCTCACACCCTCACTCTCACTGCCGTACTCATCCAGTTTGTCTTTTCTACCCTCATCCCTCTGTGTACCTCTTCCTCTGTCATTTTCTCTGCCCCTCTCCTCATACCCCTTCTGCACATCGTGTAGTTTAAGATGAAGGTGTTTATTATAATCACGTCTGTGGGGGTGGCCCTGCTGCTCCTCAGAATCCTGGTGCCTTGAAGTTCTCTGTGTATCTGTCTGTCCTCCCTGAGAGCCTGGCCAGCACCCAGCATGGGTGGAGGGGCTCTAGGTGGGATGGCTACTCTGCCCTTTCTTGGCCAGGTTTTCCTAGTCCTGAACCCTACTCCAGGAAGCCCCAGCCATTCATTCCTGCCCCCCTAGGCCTGGGTAGCCAGGGTCTGCAGTCCCAGAGCCACTGCCCCCCTTTCATCCCTCCCTGGCCCAGTCCTGCCATCACTCCTGCCTGTCTCCCCAACCCTGAGGCACAGACGCAAGTCCTCCTGTCTAGAGCAGCTCCCTCAGTTTGCTCCTGCCTTAGGAGGTCCTGCTTGTGTTTTGGGAAGCCCTACCCATAGGCAGGTCCCTGCTGAGTGGGATGGGTCTTGGTCCCAACTTTGCAAAGCCTTTTTGGGGTCAAGGTCTAGCCCTGTTGGGAACAGCAAAGTGTGTAGACCCTCTTTTCTGCTAGTGCCACCCTGCCCTGAATGTGGAGCCCTCCCGTTGGGCAAGGCCATGCCAACCCTGTCCCTAGTCAAGTGCCATTCACAGATTGGCCAGACACTGTCCCCCGTGTGCCATCTTTCTCCCCAGCCAAATGATGGGGTTACAGCCATGAGAAGCAGCTCAGTCCTCTTTCTTCTTATGCCAGTGAGGCAGAAGAGGCCAGAGCTCGAGCATCTTGTCTGGCAGGGGTGCAGTGGGTGTCCCGTGGTCCCAGTCCCCCCACTCTGGGCCCTGCCCCAGCCTGTGTAGCTGTTCTGCATGTGGATGCTGCATGTCTGGTCTGGGGCTTGGATTGTTGCACTGCCCCACTGCCTGTCCCCTCCAGTACAATAAAGATCTCTTATGCAGGCCCCCTGTGTTGTGTGTTCTGTAAGGAGATACAGAATCAGGAACCAACTGGAGTACTAGACATGGTAGCATGTCTGTGATCCCACCACTTGGATCCCACAGGAGGTGCTTATGCTGCTGAGCTAAATCCCCAGCCCCTTAGTGCTACTAAGGAGGAGGATCACCAAAGAGTTGAGGCTAGCCTGAACTGTACTGTTCAGTCCCTGTCTCATAAATAAGTAAGTAATACACACAGTACAACAACAAAAACCAACCAGAGACCAACCCACACATCCTTCCCTAAGGCTGCTCTTTGCCTGTTTTCCCCCCCATAGCCACTGGGGGGCACCAGCACACTGGCCTTGCTCCCAGTAGCAAGCCCCCAGCGGTTTTCCTTACTTGTATAGTCTTGGATAACTTCATCTTCCTGAGGCTCAGTACTCTGATTTATGGTGTGCACCTGTAATATCAGCACTGAGGAGGCTGAGGCAGGAGGATCACTGCAAGTCTGAGGCCAGCCTGGGCTACATAGACCCTGTCTTTTAAAAAAAGAACTAAGATTTCTGATTCATTTTAAGTTTTCAAATGTTTCTTCTGTATGTATTAGGTATTGGTTCAGGTGCTAAGAAGAATGAAGTAAACAAAACTTAGCTTTTACAGTTTACACTGAGGTGTGTATACATTTTTAATGGAACCTAAAGTGTTAAATAATTACAAGTAGCAAGGAAGAAAATAAAACAAGGAAAGGAAATTTGGGAGGGTGCTGAGATGTTAGAGTGTCCTAAGAAAACCTCATTAAGAAAGTAGCACTAAGGGGCTGCGGATTTAGCTCAGCGGCATAAGCGCCTACCTTGCAGCAAGCAGTCGTGAGTTCGATCCCCAGTACCGATGAAAAGGAAAAAAACACACACACAAAAAAAGAAAGTAGCACTGAGCCAGGCATGGTGGCATGTGCCCATAATCTCAGCACTCAGGAGGCGGAGGCAGAAACTTCACAAGTGTGAACCCAGACTGGGCAGTTCAGCAAGTTCAAAACCTGCATAGTGAGACTGTCAACAGAGAGAGAAAGGGAGAGAAAGGGTAGCAGTGGTGCAGGCAGAGGGATGAGGAATGAGGAATGCCGACACCTGAAGGGAGAGCTTCCCATTCAGTGTGTGGTATGATCAGAACAGCAAGCAAGGTCAGGTTCAGAGGTAAATGGTGAGTTCTGAAGAGTATTAGATGAGCTCAGATGGGAAACCTGTTTCCAGATCATGTAAAGCCTTTATTTTTCCCCTTTGTGATAATGGGATTGAACCCAGCGGTGAATTCACTGAGTTGCTAAGGCTGGGTTTGAATTTGTAAACTTCCTGCCTCAGCCTCCCAGAGTGCTGGGATTACAGGTGTGCACCACCCCTCCCAGTTTTTTGTTTGTTTGTTTTGTTTTGTTTCATTTTCAGTAGTGGAGGCTGAACCAAGGGCCTTGAGCTTGGTCTTTCACTGAGCTAAATAAGCAGCTCTGTTTATTTTTTTAAATTTTTAATTTATTTATTTGGTCTTTATGTAGCTTAGGCTGGTTTTGAACTCACAGTGATCCTCCTGTCTCAAGCCTTCCAAATCCTGAGATTATAGGCATGCACCACCACACCTGGTGTCCTTTATATATATATATATATATATATATATATATATATATATATATATATTTTTTTTTTTTTTTTTTTTTTTTTTTTTTTCCTTTTTTGAGGCAGGGTCTCTATGCAGTTCAGGCTGGCCTTGAGCACACCTTATAGCCCAGGCTGGTCTTGAATTTGCAACAGTCCTGCCTTAGTCTCTGGAGTGCTAGGATTACAGGCGTGCAGCATCACGCCAAGTCTTGTTTTTGTTTTGAGACAGTCTTGCTAATTACTGAAACTGGCTTCAGACTTGCAGTCTCCTCCTGCATTAGCCTCCCAAGTAGCCCTAATGATTTAGTTGGAGATTTGTTTGTATGTTTGTTTGTGGTACTAGAAATTGAATCTAAACCCCTGGCACCTACTGGGCAAGGGTTCTACACTGAGCTACAGTCCCAGGCCCCAAGAGACTTTTGTTTGACTTGGCTTTGTTTTTTTGGGACAGGCTTCTTTGTAGTGCAGGCTTGCCTGGAAACTCACTGTGTAGCCCAGTCTGGCCTCTAAGCACTCCTGCCTCAGCCTTGCAAGTGCTGAGATTACAGGTATGCATCATCACCTCCAGCATCCAAGACGTTTTTAATTGACAAACTAGTTCTGAAGTTATAGAAAATGCCAAAGAACCAAAAAAAAAAAAAAAAAAAAAAAAAAAAAGAAGAAGAAGAAGAAGAAGAAGAAGAAAAGAAAAGAAAAAGAAAGAAAATGCTGGGGTTGGGGGTTTAGCTCAGTGGCATAAGCGCCTGCCTTGCAAGCAGGCAGTCGTGAGTTCGATCCCTGGTACCGATAAAAATGAGAAAGACCAAAAAAAAGAAGAAAAAAGAAAAGAAAATGTCAAAGAACCAAAAATAAGATGAACGAACAAAACCGGGCTTGGAGAAGTAGCTCAGTGGAAGAGTTGGAGTTCTACTACCACATTAAAAAAAAAAAAAAAATTTGAAAAAAAATTGGCATAAGCACCTGCCTGGAAAGTGCCAGGTCCTGAGTTCAATCCCCAGTATCAAAAAAAAAAAAAAAAAAAAAAAAAAGATTTAAACTATCAGATATCAGGTCTTAAAGTCTTAGTAGTGAGGCAGTCAGGAGGCTGAGGAAGGAGGACTACAAATTTGGGGCCAGCCTGTGAGATAAAGCAAGATCCTGTCTCAAAAAAGAAAGGTTACAAAAAACCAAAACAAAGAAACATTGCATCCTTGTAAGTCTAACACTCGGAAGACTGAGGCAGGAAGATTGCTGCAAGTTTGATGACAACCTGGGCTACATAGTGAGTTCATTTGCAGATTTTTTCTTTTTGGTACTTGGGATCGAACTCATGATCTAGCACTTGACAGGCAGGCACTTACACTGCTGAGCTAAATCCCCAGGCTACAGAGTGAGTTCAAAGCCCACCTGAACTACATAATGAAACCTTGTCTCAAAAAATCAAAACTACAAACTCCATAAATTAGAAAAACAAAGGACACAAAAGAATGAATATGAAAAAATAAATAAATTTAAAATAAGCTGGGGATAAAAAAAAAATAAGCTGGGGATTTACCTCAGTGTCACAAGCACCTCCCTGGCAAGTGCAGTCATGAGTTGGATCCTCGGTACCAAAAATAAATAAATAAAAATAAAGTGCAATGTGGTGGTACACACCTGTAATCCCAGCACTCAGGAGGCTGAAGCAGGAAGATTGTTAAAAGTTTGAGACCAGCCTGGGCTACAAAGTGAGCTCAAGATCAGCCTGAACTGCATGGAGAGACCCTGTCTCAAAATCACACACACAAAAAAGTGTTATATAGTGTACCAATTCCCCACAATTTTAATCATTATGTGCTGCCAACATGTACTAATACTTTTTTTTCTTTTTTCCGGTACCGGAGATCGAACTCATGACCGCCTGCTTGCAAGGCACTTGCTTATGCCGCTGAGCTAAACCCCCAGCCCCTAATAAAATATTTTTAAAAGCTTGAAAATTAGAGTATTAAAATTAATATCTGTTAAAAAATTTAAAAAAAATTATTATCTGTATACCTTCAAAGCTGGTCTGGACTGGCAAGAACCTGTCTCAAAACAAAAAATATCAGGGGGCCAGGGACATAGCTCAGTGGTACAGAGCCTGCCTGGCAAGTGTGAAACCCTGAGTTTGATTCCTGGTACCCAAAACAGAAAAAAAAACAAAGAATACAGGGCCAGGGATGACGCCTGCCTGACAAACACAAGGTCCTGAGTTTGATTCACAATTTAAAAAAAAAAGAATATCAAAGTATCAAAAGACACTAAGCCTCAAGGAACTATGCTCACCAAAATAATCAAGTCCCAAAATAGGAAAATATATATAACAGAATTTTCCATCCTAATGTTTGTCTATTTCAGTACTGGGGACTGAACCCAACACCTTCACACTGAGCTGCATCCTCAGCCATTTTTAATTTTTTTCTTTTATATCGGTCTTGCTAAGTCACTAAATTGCCCAGGCTGGACTTAAACTTGTGATCCTCCTGTCTCAGTTGCCCAGAGTGCTGGGATTACAGGCAGGTGCTATATTTTTCAAACGACATAACTTTGCGCCTTGTTTTATTGTTGTCGTTTTTTTTTTTTTTTTTTTTTTTTTTTTGTCTTTTTCGTTTTTACTGGTACCAGGGATCGAACTCACGACTGCCTGCTTACAAGGCAGGCACTTATGCCTGCTGAGCTAAATCCCCAGTCCCCCTTTTTTTTTTTTTTTTAATGTTTGCTCTTTATTAGTAATTTGATGGAGTCAAACAATTGCTCAGTGCCTCCTACAGTTGGAGAAAGGGGCAGAGGCTCAATCATATACCCTTGCACTACCTGGAGAGTCCCAGGAAGGTAGCACTAAGCCCTAAACTAGGGATTGTGATCACAGATTCTTTTTTTTTTTTTTTCCCTTGGCTTTTTCGTTTTTACCGGTACCAGGGATCAAACTCACGACTGCCTGCTTTCGAGGCAGGCGCTTATGCCGCTGAGCTAAATCCCCAGCCCCATGATCACAGATTCTGATCATTGGTTCTTAGAATCCATGCAGTTCAGCATCCTCAGCTTGTTTTCTCTCCCTAGAGTTGCTTGTTTTGGATTTGCCAGGGTCTTGCTGTATAATCTGTATGTAATCCAGGCTGGTGCTGACCTCACTATAGCCCAGACCTGCCTCAAACTCACAGTCCTCCTCCCTGAGCCTCCAGAGGACTATGACTACAGGTGCTCACCACACCTGGCAAATATCAAACATTTTAAATGGAGAATAGTTTAGTGGCCTCCAGAGTTAAAGATTAGGGTGGCAGGAAGAAACTTGTCAGGGCTGTAGATACTGCAGGTTTTTGTCCTGGAGCTGTTCAGTATCTTTAGCACTGTATGAACACAGGAACCTACACAAGTGATAAAGTTGTTTGATTCTACACACAAATGAGCACACATGGGGCTGGGGATTTAACTCAGTGGCCTAAAAGCCTGCCTGGCAAGTGCAAGGTTATGAGTTCAATCCCAGCTACCAAAAACAAAAAACAAATGAGCACACATAAAACAGGAAAACTGAACAACATGGGGAGATTATACTGGGCATCCTGTTGTATTTGCTGTGGTTATGATGTTATTTTGTAGTTTTGTAAAATGTTATATTAGAGGGAGTCAGCAAAATATACAAGAAATCTGTTTTTATTATTTCTTACAGCTACATTGCATCACCATTTATCTGAAGCACTGGAGGTATAGCTCATCAGTAGAACACTTGCCTAGGATGTGTGAGCCCCTCACTTGGATCCCCTGCACTGCAAAAATATGAATCAAAAACCACAATTGTCTTGATAAAAATTTGGCCGGAGGGCCAGGGATTTAACTCAATAGTCTAAGTGCCTGCCTGGCAAGCACAAGGTCATGAGTTCAATTCTAGGTACAAAAAAAAATTTGGCCAGGTGTAATGCTGCACTTGGGAAGCAAAGACAGGAGGATCACTGAGAGTTCAAGGCCAGCCTGAACTGCATAGTGAAACTCTGATTTTAAAAAACTAAAAAGTGGGCCAAGTATTTAGCTCAGTGGCATAAGCGCCTACCTGGCAAGTGTGAGGTCATAAGTTCAATCGCCAGTACCACAAAAATAAATAAGTAAATAAAAGACTAAAAAGTAATCCTAGCACTGGAAAGGCTGACGCAGGAGGATAGTTACAAGCTCAAAACCAGCCCTGGCTACAAAGTGAGTTCAAGACCAGCCTTAAAAGACCAAAAAAAAAAAAAAAAAAAAAAAAAGACTAAAAACACAAAATAAAATAATAACAGAGTTGACTGCTATGTTCTGTCTTACATGGTGGCCCACATTCACACTATAGGGTATATTTCTTTTCCTACTTTTACTTTATCCAAAAAACTCACTCTGCAGAGCCCATTTCTTTTCCTATCTTTAATAAAACTTTAAAAAAATTTAATTCCACTTGCACAGCATGCATGAGGCCCTAGATTCAATCCCTAGTACCATAAAAACAATTTAATGGGGCTGGGGATTTAGCTCAGCAGCATAAGCACCTGCCTTGCAAGCAGGCGGTGGTGAGTTTGATCCCCCGTACCAATAAAAAAAAAAATTTAAGATGCACACTGACCCATTAAAAGCATAAGAAGACAGTCTCAGAGTGAAGGGGAAGGTATCTGTAATACATGTATCTGGGGTGGGGGCCTAGCATCCAGAATGCATTTTACCAGTCAATGAGGAAAAAGATAACCCAGCAGAAAAAATAGACAATTTATGGGCTGAGGCACTACACAGAATGTCCAATAGATATTTCAAAATGTGTGTGGCAGATTGTATTTTCCAAAGATAGCGACAACAGTATCTTCTATCCCACATGTCGCTCTTACAGCGTGACTGTGACATTTTTCCAATTAAAGGCGGAGATAGAGTCTGTGCCTCCTTCCCTTGAAACTGGGTGAACTGAAAAAAAAATGGGCAAACTTCTGTGGCTATTTAGGTCAGTAGAGTTCATCAGAAGTGATGCTCTTTAACTTCTGAGGCTGGATCATAAAAGACTACACAGCTTCTACTTTATGTGCTAGAATATCCTCTCTTTAAACCTCAGCCACAACAAAAAGACTGTAACTGTTGGAGGCCAGTGTATTGTGAGGAAGCCTGGAGACCACAGAGATAAGGCTCTGACCTGTGGGGAGAGGGCTACCTGGCCAGGCCCCACCTGGTCTGCATTAACAATGTTCAGCCTGGAGCTAGGGATGCAGCTCAGCAGACACAAGTGCCTGCCTGGCAAGTGTGATCCTGAGTTCAACGCCCAGTACAAAAAAAAAAAAAAAAAAAAAATCTCTAACCCAGGGCTGCCACCCACACTCCTAAAATCCAACTTCTTGAACTTGACAGATAATAAAAGCATTGTCCATTTCTTATGCTTCTAAGATTAAGAGCTGGGAATATAATTCAGTGGTTTAGTGCTTACGAAGCACATACATGCCCAGAACCAGGAAAAACAGCACAGTGGTATGCACTGGTGATCCCAGAACTCTGGAGGCCACTGCAGGAGAGTCTGCAAATTCAAGGCCAGCCTCGGCTACATAGTGATTTCAAGGCCAGCCTGAACTACATAGAGAGGCCCTGCCTCAAAACAGTAACAACAACAAACAAATAAGCAAACAAACAAAACAAAACACTGACAGAATCTACTATAGTTAGCCTAGCACAATAGATACTTATAATCCCAGCTATGTGGGAAGTCCAGCAGAAAGACTGCAAATTTGAGGCCAGCCCAGACAATTTAGCAACATCTTGTCTCAAAATAAAAAATAAAAAAATTCTGGGGATGAATCTCAGCAGTAGAGCACTCCTGGACCAACTCCCAGTACTGCAAGAAAAAACCAAAATCTGTAGTTGAATTTAAGCATACCTTTTGACGAAACATTCCACACATAAACAAACAAACAAACTATATACATATATATAAACTATATATATATGTATGTATAAAATTATTCTCACCAGCATTATTAATTATGCCTCCCAATTCAAATATCACAAATATTCACCAATGGAAGAACAAAAAATATGCAATACAATCATGAAGTTGGGGGCTGGGGATTTAGCTCAGCGGCATAAGTGCCTGCCTTGTAAAGCAGGCAGTCGTGAGTTCGATCCCCGGTACCGATAAAAAGGAAAAAGACAAAAAAAAAAAAAAGGAAAAAGAATCATGAAATTGAATACTATGCAATATTGAAAATAAAATACTGCTACATCCAACATTTTTTTTGTGTGTGTCTTTTTCTTTTTTATCGGTACCGGGGATAGAACTCATGACTGCTTGCTTGCAAGGCAGGTGCTTATGCCGCTGAGCTAAATCCGCAGCCCGACATCCAACATTTTGAATGAATTTTCGAACAATATTGAGAGACAGAAGCTAACATCACAAATTGGAGTCCAACCTGGCAACTTAGTGAGACCCTGGCTCAAAATAAAAATTTTAAAAAGGTGGTGAGATTGTAGCTCAGTGAAAAGACCCTGGGTTCATTCATCAGCACCACATGAGAGACAAAGAAAGAGGATTATATTTGACAGAAGCTTGAAACTCTCACATGTATCTGCCCAATAATGGGAGCTTTCACTCTACAATTTAAACTTGTAGATAAATTGTATGTAACTTTATTAGGGTCAAAATTTTTTCTCATTTTGTTCTGTGTAAAGTTTATAAAATCCCAAAGTATAATGCTAGGCACACACCTGTAATCCCAGCACTCAGGAGGCTGAGGCAGGAAGATCACTGTAACTTCAAGACTAGCCTGAGATACATAGTGAGATCAAGAAAAGACTGAAGTACATAGTGAGACCCTATATCAAAAGATAAAAAAAGGTAACTAATTATCTCCACATTTTTGGCCTGTCTAGCAGAATGGAGTTACTATTTACTAAAAGTAGAGACATAATCTGAAGAAGATTTGAAGTAGGATCAAGGTCTCAAGCTTTTTTTTTTTTTTGGCTGGGCCTGGTGGTACACACCTGTGATCCCAGCAGTCAGGAGACTGAGACAGGAGGATTGCTGTGAGTTTGAGGCCATCCTGGGGTACAACAGTGAGTACAAGACCAGTTTGAACTGCATAGCCAGAGTTTATCTCAAAACAAACTAAAACAACAACAAAAAGTTCCTCTGTTTTGGATGGGCTGTCTACAGTGGTTATTAGAAAAATTGGCAAGTGGGCTGGGAATTTAGCTCAGCGGCAAAAGTGCCTGCCTTGCAAACACATGGTCATGAGTTCAATCCCTGGTACTGGGGAAAAAAAAAAAAAAGAAAAAAAGAAACATTGGCAAGTACATGGGTCACTGTGTAAGTTACCATAGGGGAGCAGCTTGAGCTGGAGACATAAAAAGTCACCAGAGAGGGCAGGGGATGTAGCTAGCTCAGGGCACAATGCCTGCCTGGCAAATGTAAGGCCCTGAATTTGGGTCTTGATACCAAAAAGAAAAGTCACCAGAGTGTAGATAGTAATTAAAGTCATGGAATAAGGTAAGATTAACAAAGAGATGAGCATAGGGCCTGGGGATTTAGCACAGCGGCATAAGCATTTGCTTTGCAAGCACATAGTCCTGAATTCAATCCCCAGTACCGATTAAAAGAAATGAGCATAGATAGCAGGGAAGCAGGGAGAGGAGCACAAATGACTGACCCTGGGGCTCTTGGCAGAGAAGTCTAGAGTGGGAATTGTTAGGACTAATGATGTATTATTACGTGGTCAGCATTGGGAACAGTCTTTGTTTTGTTTTTTTTGTGTGTGTTTTTTGAGACGGGGTCTTGCTATGCAGTTCAGGCTGGCCTTGAGTTCACTTTGTAGCCCAGGCTGGTCTCAAACTCACAATGATCCTCCCGCCTCAGCCTCCCCAGTGCTGGGATTACAGGTGTGAGCCACCACACCGGGCTCCCAGAACAGTCTTTGTAAGCACCTTCCAGGGGCTAGCTGGTACTGTTTGGCTATTTGATTAGTAGTTGGTTTATAAAACCTCATAGGATTTTCCTTTTTTCCAGCTTTTAATTATATTTTCCAGTTTATTGCTAACATTATACATATGAAAATCTCATTAGCTAGGAGTGACGGTACACATCTGTAATCCCAGAATTCAGGAGGCTGATATAGGAAGATTGCCACAGCTTCAAGGCCAGCCTACTAGGCTGCACAGTCAGTTTAAGGCCAGCCTGAACTACACAGAAAAATCTTGTCTCAAAAAACTTAAATAGGGGCTGGGGATTTAGCTCAGCGACATAAGCGCCTGCCTTGCAAGCAGGCAGTCATGAGTTCGATCCCTGGTACCGATAAAAATGAAAAAGACAAAAAAAAAAAAAAAAAAAAAAACACTTAAATAAAAAACCAACTCATTGAATATTTTACTCTTTTAATCCCTACGTTAGCTCTTTGCTGCCATCTGATAAAATGAGAAACTGAGGTGTATGGAAGTTAAGAACCCTGCTCAAGGTCCCACAGTACATTTCTGACCCACAAATAGGACTTAAACCCAGACTCACAGACTCAGAAGGCCCTGCTACTTCCTTTTAATCTTTGGAAAAGAAAGAGTGGGTGACTCCAATGGGGTCCAACCAGGAGAAAGTCTAGGTTGTCCCTACTGTTAAGGGCCATCACTACTGTCAGAGACAATCAGAGGGGCCCAGGAAAAGGCGACCAGCAAGAAAACAGGAGGGGATCTGCTGACAAGGTCTTTTGGGGTTGGAAATGAGAAGAGGACAAATGCGCACCTGCTCTGAAGCCAATGGTTCCCAAAATGGGGACAGCCAGGCCTCTGTCTCCAGAGCCTGGAGCGGACATCAGGAAGGGAAATAGGCACAGTGGCACAGCGCCTGCCTGGTAAGTGCAAGGCCCTGAGTCCTATTCCCAGTACCAAAAAAAAAGAAGAGGAAGAAGAAATTGCACATGGCCTTCTGCTGTCCTTAAAGGCCTACTCACACTGTCCCTCTTATTTGCTCTTTGTTCCCGTAGACCCAGCACAGGGAGGGAGGGATGTAGTATCCAGACCAAGCCCTTAGAAGACACAGGCAAGGCTGCTTCCCATTTCCTGGGACTCATGACTCTATTCTTGTAGGGGACCCAGTGTTTACATCCCTTCTCCGCTGTTCCCATCCCTAACTCTAAAGACCCAGCACAGAGAGGGTTAAGGGCCCAGAACCTCTGCCTCAGGGCGGGGCAGGGACTGTCATCCCTAGCCTTGTCTGGCCTGATAATCCAGGCTGCCTATCTCCTCCACAGCAGCTGTGAGGCAGACAGGTTGTCCTGGTGGGGAGAGATGGAGGTAAGGGCCTGGCTGATGGCGGGAAGGATTTGCAGAGGTGGGAACTCCCAGGCTCCCTGGGGACTCCTTCCCACCCAACAGTTACCTTCAGGCCTGTGACAGGAGGAGGGAACACTCACCACTCATGTCTGCTCACCACCCATGTCTGTGTAACAGCATCTGCACTGACACAGAGAACTGGGGCTAATGAGCAGACTTAAGGAAGTATTGGTGGAAATTTTTCATTTACAACTCAAAAGGTATCTCAGCAAGTGTGCAAGGGGCACGCCACCAGTGCATCTGCACAGATATTGATGTGAGCACACATGGGCATGGGTATGCTCCCATTAGAGAAGACTAAAGTCCATTGCAAAGCCAGAAAGAAAGGAGGCTGGCCTTTGCCGAGCTCCTACTGGGAGGTATAAACCAAGCTCTAGGCTAGAATTTTCCATACTATCTCACTTCATCTTCATAACAGTTATGGAAAAGAAGGTATCTGAACCGAAGGCAGGAGCCAGGGAATGAAACAGGTCATGGTGGAAACTAGATTCTGACAAATTCAAAGCTGCATTTTTCTCTTCTGACTAAGTCCATCCTGGGCCAAATGGTTAGAAAAACAA